>NW_006921747.1:2579681-2606723 GCF_000298275.1 Orycteropus afer afer | reverse complement strand
TTATCTTCTGTGTCTGTGTTAATTGGTTTCCCTTTTCTTTGTTGAAGAGGGTCTGTGCAATCCTTCTGCCTAGTCCGCCATCTTGCCCCGCCTCCTAAACCCTTAATTCTTGAAGAGGGCCTGGGTACTGTATCATACTATGCTGCATGTTGATGCTGTGGGACCCATTGGGGCTGGCTCAGGCAAGAGTACATATGACCATAATATATACTTGTTATGGATTTCCCTGATGTAGACTACTGAAGATTTCTTATTGACTGCACAGACACCTCTCAGATGCCCTTCCCTATATGAACTGTAAAAATTGATGATTATTTTAGTAACTCTTTTTAGCCGTTATTTAGAAAATGGTACTGAACTCATTCATATTTGGAAAGAGGATGAAAAAATAATGCTCCCAAAGAAAGATGCAAATAAAATTATTTCCTCATAAGATGTCAGTGCCATGTGCTGTGCATGCTGTGAAATAGAAGGCCTCCAAGCTGAGGAAGAAGAATGGCATGTTGCAGGGAACCAGCTGTAAAGATTGTACCATGAAAGCATCTAGTGGTCCAATTCACAAGATACAAAAGGGCATAGGAAACTAAGGCTCAGTGTGGATCTCTGTCAGTCTCTGGAGTATTCTTTCTGGCTCATACAAGAGGTGTGGCAGCAGGAGAAGGTAGTCTCTCTTGTGTAGTGGGTGGAGGAGTAGGAGAATGGGTAATGTACTTACCAAGAGCAATGAAGAGGCTCTGGTCAAAATGGAACAAGAACACGCTCAGTGAATATTTGGAGAACATTCATAGTTCTCAGAATTCCAGACATAGGATCAAGAGAGTCAGTCCAAACATGCATACTGGTGCAACTGGAGTTCAACACATCATTAGGAATGGATACACTTGGTTGAGATTGCAAAGTGACAGATTATAGAATCTGTAACTAGGTAGGACTGAGAAAGAAAGGGACTCTGGAACTGGATTGGGTCAAACAATTTCTATTTCCCTGTGGCATTTACTTACAGTTTCACTCTTACCATTTCTCTTTTACATAAATGTCTTGACCTAATGTTGAGAGGAAAGCTTTTGTGGTCTTGACAGTCATGTGTTTACTTGGTCTGGTCACTCTTTACCTGTCCAAACTATTTCTCAGTGCATACTAATGCCCATTTTCTGTTCTGGCCAGCCTGGTCTTCTTACCATTGGCCTTGACCAGGGCCCTGTCCTGCCCAGGTTGTCTCCTTATTAGTGACATGAATCCATATCCCTGACTCCATGCTAAAGATCTACCTCAAGACTCTCATGCTGTTAGAGGTCTTCTTATCTTCTTGATGGGAACTCTGGTGCCATAATGCCTAAGGCATTTGAATGCTAACCAGAAGGCTGGCGGTTCAAACCCACCAGCCACTCCTTGGAAGGAAGGTTGGGCACTCTACTTCCATAGTGAGGCCATCTTGGAAACCCAAGGAGAGTTGCTATGAGTTGAAATCGACTTGACAGCGGTGAGTTTGGTTTTGGTTTATCTTCTTGATTTCTTTGGGACTTGGTTTTGTGCTGCTTGGTTTAGTGCTCCATCATATACTTCTTGGTGATGTTTATCTTGTCACACACACACACACACACACACACACACGTAATCCTTGCTGTCCCAACTAGATCAAAAACTTTTGGAAGGCAAGGACTGCTTTGACAATTCTTTTCATCCTCTTGAGTACCTAGAATAGTACACGGAGCAACCAAACTAGAACAACCAAACAGCCTGGCTGGAAGAGCAGAAAGAAGGAAATGAAGGATGTGAAGATCCTCCCTTACCCTGGAAGCTTCTCCTCTCATTCTTAATCTACTGAATGTCTATTTTGCCTTCAGCTCCTTTCTCTTTCTCTCCCAATCCTAAATATGTACTTTGCCACACATTGTTTTCTTTTTTCTCTCATCACCTTGTTTTCCTTCAAAACATCTTTCATAATTTGCACTTATTTATCTGTTTGTTTTTCTGTTTTACTTCTGTTTTCCTGTCCATTGCATGAGGACAAATGCTTTGTCTGTTTTTCCAAGTCAAGCATTGTGTGTGATGCATATATATTCTCACTAAACATTGTTTGAATGAATGAAATGAGAGCAGAATACAAATGAATTGTTGGAGAGTAAGTACATCAAACATTAGGAAGTTCTCAGTTGCTTGTTTTATAGTATGATTCAGCTTTCTGTGAATTAATCAAACATATACCCATGTAGAAGCTGAAAACACTCTCTTCTCATTCCAATAAATTTGTTTATTCTGTTGGGGCTAGTTGGATTTAGTATTCACAGAGACCAGATCTGAACACTGCTTGCCACTCTCTGACCTTCCGCTAGCCATCTCTCTCTCTCCAGGTTACCGTTTGTCTCCCAGCATGTCTGCTCTGTCATTTTATGTGTAATTAACGCTGCCTGTGATAAGAATTTCTTTGACAGCTTTCCCAGCGAGTAGAGTAAATTTAGAGACCTAATTACCACATGCCTGAACTCTGGGCTTCCCTTTGAGGCCTTAGCTATGATACTGCAGATGAATGACTTGGTCTATACTGCTTTTAAGGGTAAGGCTTTTTGAAATTATGATGACTTGTATCGCCAAAGTATTTCAAATACCAGCAATTGAGATTGGGCTCAGAAATAGATGATTCATGGCTTTCTGTATTTACCACAACCTTGAGTTTGGATGTTTCACATCTGCTTTGGGCTCAAGATAAAAAGCTCAGCTAGGAAATCTTCCTGAGCAAGAGTTTAGTTTATTGTGTTTTCTCTTTTAGTAATGGGGAGAAAGAAATAGGCTATTAATTAATTAGTCGTATAATGCTTGAGTTTTTTAAAACTTTTTTTCTGTCTTAATTTAGTCTGTCAGGTTTGCACACAGAATTACAGAATATGTATCATAGAGTTTATTCCAACTCTTTTATTTAGTCCTATAGTGACCCTGTAGAACACAGTAGAACTGCCCTATTGGGTTTCCAAGACTGTAAATATTTACAGGAGCAGACTGTCTCATTTTTCTCCCATGGAGAAGCTGCTGGGTTTGAACCATCCACCAGCTTTTGGTTAGCAGCTGAATGCTTTAAACCACTGCACTAGAGCTCTGGGTCAGAAGTAGCAATGATGATAATAGTATTTGACAACTATTACTACATACTAAGCACTGCACAAAGCACAACCATGCATGCTGCCTCCTCTTACTATTCCTGTAATACAGATGAAAAAACTGAGTCTTAGCAGTTCAATAATTTTCCTACTTGCTAGGAAAGGTGGGACTCAAACTGATCTCTTGAACCCCAACATTTATTCTCTCAATGCAAATATATATTTTTTTTTCTGTGATATGAAACACCATAACTAGAGTTCTTGGTCAAAGTTAATATCTCTGAAAGCCATAGAATTTTCTGAACTTTTCAAGGAATGGTTCTGGTAAGCATACAAAAATTATGTTTTAAAAGAATGTAAAATTGTATTGATTTCAACTTACAGCAGATTGTAGGTCAAATGATGATTGTGTTAGTAATTTTCAGGATTTTGGTTATTGTATTGTAGTCAGAGCACATTTTCATAGAAACCCAGGGCTCAAGGTGTCTCATTCGGTCCAATCCATTGTCCCTCTGCTGATATCCACCTAATCTGTCCACGGCATATGACTGCTATTCCAGTTCTAAGTGTATCCCTGGATGAAAATTTCATGACCGCTTTCAAAGGCCTGTTTCTGTTCATTTGTCTAGATCATCATCATGACTTTTATTTCTGTCTTCAGAAACAGTGAAAAATCTCTCCTGAATGAAGGCATTTGTTAGCTTAATTAAACTATAACCATAATTATTTACATTTGTAAAATACTTTCCAGTTTACAAAGCACATTCAGCTTCTTGGCTTTCAGTTGATGTTCTGAATTAAGTAGAGCAGGAATTCATTCACTTATTTATCCAGCAAATATTTGTCTCTTGTTGCTGTTATTGTTAGGTGATGTTAAGTAGCTCTGACTTGTACTGACCCTATGTACAACAAAATGAAACACTTCCTGGTCCTGGGCCATCCTTAAAATCTTTGCTTTGTTTGAGCCCATCATTGTAGCAACTACGTCAATCCACCTTATTGAGGGTCTTTCCCTTTTTCCTCTGACCCTCCACTTTACTATGCATGACATCCTTCTCCAGAGACCAGGCCCTTCTGAGAACATGACCAAAATATGTGAGACAAAGTCTGGCCATTCTCTCTTCTAAGAAGCTTTCTGGCTGCACTTCTTCCAAGACAGATTTGTTCCTTCTAGCAGTCTGTGCCATTTTCAGTATTTTTCACCAAACCACAATTCAAATGGATCGATTCTTCTGTGGTCTTATTCATTGCCCAGCTTTCACATACATATGAGGAGATTGAATATACCATGGCTTGGGTCATTCTCACTTTAGTCTTCAAAATAACATTTTTTCTCTTTAACACTTTAGTGGTCTTTTGCCTGAGATTTGCCCAGTAAAATGCATTGTTTGATTTCTTGACTGCTACTTTCATGGGCATTGATTGTGGATCCAAGTAAATCCCTGACAACTTCAGTCTTTTCTCTTTTTATTGTGATGTTACTTATGGGTCCATTTGTGAAGATTTTTGTTCTATTTATGTTGAGGTGTAATCCATATTGAAGGCTGCAGGCTTTGATCTTCATTTGTAAGTACTTCAAGTCAAACTGACAGATAAGTGTTGTTGTTGTTGTTGTTGTATGCCGTCGAGTCAGCCCCGACTCATAGCGACCCCTTCTTGGGTTTCCGAGGCAGTATCACTACGGAAGTAGGATTGCCCAACCTTCCTTCCGAGGAGTGGCTGGTGGGTTTGAACCGCCAGACTTCTGGTTAGCAGTCAAGTGCACTATGCTACCAGAGCTCCTTGTATTTGTCTCTTATTTGGATTAAAATACTATGTCCATTTTGTAGGTGAGCAATTTGAGAGAAAGAATAAATCACTTGTTCCATGTCTCTTCTAATGCCAAGTTTAGGGCTTTTTTTTATTTCAAAAAAAAAAAAAACTCTGTGGGTGACTTGAAGTTTGAAGAGCAGTCCCTTAACTTCTTTTCCTAAACCAAAGATTAAAATTATGAAAGCCTATAACACAGGAATAGTCTGAGTTTCATTTTATATGTATAACTACTTCTAAAATATTTTCCATTAATCAACGAATACTACCTTTCCTTTTGAAACATGATATGTGTTTTAATTTTGTTTGTTGATAATGAATGCAGCTGCTTAAACAAAAGAACTCTTATTAGAAACTCACATACACACAAATCCTAGCAGGCAATGGCTACTTAAAACATGAGTTAAAAATTATACATAGGCTATATTTAGCAGCCAAGAACACTTTTGCCAATAGTTCTTGATTGGAGATCCATCGACTTCCACTGCATTTGATTTTAAAAAGAATTTAAGGACTTTCAAAAGTAGGTAATTCACCTTTTGTACTGGTGGTGTAGCACCTAACGCATTTGACTGCTAACCAGTAAGTAGGCTGGTGGTTCAAACCCACCAGCCACTCCTAGGAAGGAAGGTTGGGCAATCTACTTCAGTAGTGACACTGCTTCTGAAACCCAAGGAGGGGTTGCTATGAGTCGAATCCTACTCAATGGCAGTGAGGTGGTTTGCTTTTTTTTTTTTTTTTTTCTGTGGTAACCAGTAGGAAATTGCAGGGATGACTGAAGTGACTTCCAAGGCTAGGTCATAAAGACATCTTGGTTTATGTCTCATGCTTTTGGATCTCTTGTTCTATCCCCTGTCATGAAGACACTCAACCATCGCTATGGAAAGGTCCATGTGACAAGGACCTGAGGGCTCCTGCCAATGGCCAGGTCAGTAGGCCACACTAGAAACTAATCTTCTAATCAAAATCAAGTGCCTTCAGATGACTGCAACGCTCACCATCAACTTGAGTACAGTCCCGTAAGAGTCCCTAAACTATAAACATATAACTATACCACCTCTGATTTCCTGACCCATAGAAATTGCAATATAGCTGTTTTAATTTGTTACACAGCAATAGATAACTAATACAAAGTATCAGGGGAAGTTATCTTAGACAACTTTTAATACTCCTCTTACTTGACCCCTTAGCAGCATTCAGCTCTGTTGATCATGCCATACTAAAGATAACTTCCCATTCTCCTTTTCCCTCTTTAACTACTCCTTTTCTATCTCTCTTGCACATGTCTCTTTTTTTGACCTAGGCATTTAATGTTGGTATTACTGAAGCCTCTACCTTAACCTGTCTTTTCTCATCCAGACTTGTTTCACTTTTCTCTATGGCACTAATTACTAGATATTTTTGTGTTATTTTGCTTGCTCATTTATTTAATATTCCCATACCTCTGCTAGAATATAAAACACATAAGAACAATGACCTTATCTATATTCAATACTGTGTATTCCCAGTATACACAACAGACCTTGGCAGATGGAGGCACCTACAAAAAACAAAAAATATTTATTGATTGGGAGCATGAATGTTCTCTCCTTGCATGATCTTATCTGCTCCCATGGTTTCAAGTCCCAAGTATGTGTTGCTATGTCCTAATTTTTTTTTTAATCTCTAGCTCAGACTTACCCTCTGAGCAGCAAAACCTTCTATTTGACATATCCATTGGATATTCTAAGAAATAGGAAACCAAACCCACTGCCATCCAGTCAATTCCTAGTCATAGCATCCCCCATCAGGTTTCTAAGGTTGTAAATCTTTATGGAAGTTGATTGCCTCATTGCCTCATCTTCTTCCCATGGAACAGCTGGTGGATTTGAGCCACTCACTTTCTGGTTAGCAGGCAAATGCCTTAACTCACTGCATCACCAGAGCTCCTTGGATGTTTTGTTGTTGTTGTTATGTGCCGTCGAGTCATACCTGACTCATGGTGACCCCTACTTGGGTTTCTGAGGCAGTATCACTACGGAAGTAGATTGCCCCATCTTCCTTCTGAGTAGTGGCTGGTGGGTTTTAACTGCCAGCCTCTGGTTAGCAGTCAAGTGGATGTTTTAAAGCACTTTAAATTTAATATGCTAAAAACTGAACTCAGAATCTTCTTCTAAGCCTGGTATCATCCTAGGTGCTCAGGTTATATATTGCTGAGTAAAAATCATCCCAAAAGTTAGTGAAACAACACAATGACAATCATTTTGTCTTTTGTAGGTCAGGAATTGGGAATAAGTTGACTTGAGAATTTTCATCTGGTTGTAATCAGATGGTAGCTGGATTTGGAACAGTCAGGGGCTGACATACCTAGGGACTAGCTGGGCATCTCACTCTCTTCCATAGGCTCATGGTCTCTTTGTGCAACTAATTGGGATTCCACACCAGATGGTGGCTCCAGGGCAGTTAGACTATTTACATAAAATTTGAAGACTTAAAAGAAGGAACATTCCAGTGAGCACAGTGGAAGTTGGATGATCTTATATGATTTAACCTTGGACATCATATAGAATCAACTCCGTAAATCAAAATAGTTCCAAAAGTCCATCTAGTTTAAAGTAAAGAAAACACAGACTTTACCTCTCAATGGGAGAGTGGCAGCATCGCAGTTTAAGAGGAGCCTGTGGCATGACAGATATTATTGTGGCCATTTTTGGGAAATCAATCTGCCCATCAGAGTTCTGTAAAAATTTACATCCTTGGAAACCCAGTGGGGTCACTATGAGTTGGAATCAAATCAATGGCAGTGGGCTATAAGGTCTTGGTTGTTCTCTTCCCCAAACTTCCACATCTTCCCTTTTGCAACTCTTAGCTCAAATGCCACTCTCTTGGAGAACTCTTCATCAATATATCCCTTCCCCAGAACCTCAACATAGGCCCACTTAGCACCAGGTACCTCCCTTCCATTCTAATTATCATAGTTGGCTATTACATATACATATAAGTAAAATAATAATAATAATAAAGTGTCCCTAATTGAACTAGAAGCACTGGAGAAGATGACTGTTTTTGTTCATCACAGTGATTTAGGTACTCTAAAGGCTAGCTAGCACAGTGTGCCTGGCCACAGTAAGTGAGGTGCTCCCCAAAATAGATACTGAGTGAATGTATAAAAATAAGGATTTACATTTCTGTTGCTATAGCAACAATTACCACAAATTTAAAGGCTTAAAATATCTATTTATTATCTCACTATTTCCATGGGTCAGAAACTTGGACACAGGGTAGCCCCTCTGTGTTTAAGTTTTCATGTAGCTGAAGTCTAGGTGTGGGTAGGCCTGGGGGCTCATTTGGAGGGAAAACTTTTCCCAGGCTCATTCAGGTTGTTGGCAGAATTCATTCTTCGTGGTTGCTATTGATTAGCCAGGGGCTGTTCTCAATGGTCATCTCTTAGTGACCACTTGAATTTCTTAGCCCATGGCCACATGTTTTTCTTAGTCTCTGACTTTTTTTCTTTTTTGTTTTTAAGTGCTCATATGTTCACATTGAACCTATCAATATAATTTAGGATCATGTCATCATATTTATAGGTTACAAGAATTAGGTTGTGGACATATTTGATGTTTTTGTTGTTGTTATTAGTTGCTGTTGAGTTGGCAGCAACTCATGGTTGCACATACAACAGAACAAAGCACTGCCCAGTCATGTGACATCTTCATGATCATAGTTATACTCTAATCTATTATTGTGGCCACTGTGTATTTTGAGTGCCTTCCAACATACAAGGCTCATCTTCCAGTACTTTATCAGCCTGTATTTTGCTATGACCTATAGGGGTTTTGTTGGCTAATTTTCAAAAGAAGAATACCAAATCTTTCTTCCTACTCTGTCTTAGCCTGGAAGCTCTGCTTAAATTTGTCCACCATGGACAACCTTGCTGGTATTTGAAATACTGCTGGCATAGCTTCATCATCATAGTAACATGCAAGTCAGTGTAGTATCATAAGTGGACAGAGGAGTGATGGGGATATATTTTGGGAACATTATTCTGCTTACTGTAAATTCTAGGTCCTTCTAAATTTGTATGTGGTTTTACTTGATGAGAAGATCTATAGAATGACATCTGTGTGACTTTCTCTCTACTTTACTGAAGATGCCACAGAATTTGGTCGTTGGGTTCCCTAGAAATGGAGCTAATGAAATTGAATTCAAACCATTTAAAATAAGGACACTCTCACTCTCACTCCATTACTTTTGAGTGGTAGTGGATTCACATTAAAACACCAGTTCCCCAAGGAGCAGGAGTGCTGATTGATTTGAGTTCACAAAATGGACAGAGGAGAGAAGTGTGTTTTGTGGCTGCCAGCTGCCAGCTTCAATAGATGGTTGTCCCTTTGGAATTCTTCCTCACTTACTTGCAAATTCATCTTTCACAGGAAGGTCTCCTCTTGGGTATTTTCACAAAGCAATAGTCTAAAAGGGAGTCTTCTTGCTTTGCTGTTCAGAATTTCTTCTTGTGTTCTCAAAATTCTGGTGACTTTCCCCTTCCCCTTCTCTCCCCTGTTAGGAGCTGACTATGAAGGGACTTTCAGGGAAGTAACTAGTCCAGAGAAAAAGTATAGGAAATTGTGTTGTTCATTACGTTTATTTTGTTCATTTCATTAATTAATTTCAAGCCTCTTATAACCAAAAAGAGTGTTCAAGTTTGTTTACCCTTTGATTATCCACCCTGGAGAGATAGTATATACTCACTTAAAAAATCTATTTAAAAAAAAAATAAAATGGATAAAAAATATACATAAAACACTATGAAATTTATTTTGCTCATGAAGATTTTCATTGCATATTAGTGTATTGAAGGGACCAGTTTTTTTGTTTTTTTGTATTTTTTTTTTAACCACATTAAGTTCACTGTGACAACACCGCATGCCCATGTGATACCTGATGAGTGCACATGGAGCCACAACCCTAGGGAGCTCACTGGAAAATAGTGGATGGGAGTATGGAACAAGTGAGTTTCTGGTTGCTAACACAGTACAAGAGGATTGCTGGATATCTGTGAGGAGTGTGGCATTAACTTCTACTCATTAAACTCTATTTCACTGTGCATGGAGCTAGTGCCCTGGACATGTATGAAATTAATCCACCCTTTTGAATTGTGGAAGGCATTGAAATTGTGAAAAACAAGCAAACAAAAAAAAAAATGGATCAAAGATTGGGCCAAACTGATCATGGGTAGAGATACTAAGGAAAGTGTGAGCTGCAAGCCACAGAATGCCATATTTAATCTCCATGAAGGAGTACACAATAATTTGGGGACTGGATGCATGTAAATAACTGTTGCCGTTTCCTTTTGAGACATCCTTCTACTGTCTCTTCAGGGCCTGTACAAGGGCCATTGATGACTCTGAAGTTAATCCTTAAGAAATATGATTTTATATCTAATCAAAACAATAACATGCAAAAGGAGCTGTGGTGGTGCTATAGTTAAGGCATTTGGCTGCTAACCAAATGGTCAGTGGTTGAAACCCACTGGCTATTCCAGGAAGAAAGATGAGGGATTCTGCTTCTGTGAAGATTTACAGCCTTGGAAACCCTATGAAGGTCACTATGAGTCAGAATTGACTCGATGACAGTTTGGTTTGGTTTGGTATCACATACAAAGCCCTATACTAGGCAGGCATGATGGAGTGGTGGAAGATAATAGTAAGCTTGAACCCTGTTTTCAAACTGTAAAACCCTTATAGAATTGATTATTAAAGCTGCTGGATATCCTATTTCACAATCATGCACATTCACAGTAGTCTGAAGACATATAATGGTGTATTAAGAGCAGAATGTAGCCAAACCTTTTTTCTTTGCACTGATACCACAGGAAAAGCAGGTTTGAATAGCATTCAAGAAGAGCTAGATGAAACTTTAGAAAGGACTTGGCAGAACTAGCTAATCTCCAGCAAAGGCCATATCCTCATAATTCAAACTTCAGTTTGCTAATATTATAATTACAGATTCTGTGGATTAGAATACAAACATATTTGGAGGTCATTATTCTGCCTACCATAAATCCTGTTACTTCCTTAACATTCGTATCTCAGGTAATAACATTTAATTTCCACTCACAATCAGGAAAACTCAGGGTCAATTTTGAGTCTTTAATCTTCTAAACCTTCTAAAGCCTGCTGGTCTTTAAGTCTTATGTTTCCACCTCTAAAATGTCTTGAAAATCTACCCTCCCCCACATGTCCCAATGTCACTGTCCTAGTTTGGTTTCTCATCATCCTTTGGCTGGCTGGTTTATAGAAATAGCCTCTTAAAAGTTCTTGTTACTCACAGTTTCCACCAGCTCTGGCTTATCTCTTGTTTCGGTGCCAATTAGCTATCTGAGACATAGACCTGATTATGTCACTTCCTTCCTTACAATCCTTCAGAAGTGTCTCCTTGCTTGCAGGTTGAAGCTCCAAACTCAGCCTGGCATTTATAAGGCCCTTTGTGATCTGGCTTTAGCCTTTCAATTTCATCTCGTTCCCATTCCTAAGGCCCACACTGGTCTTTATTCCATCTGCTTTCTCTGCCAAGCATTTCTACTTAAAAGCTTTGTTCTCCTTCTCTTCATCAAGTAAACTCCTCTTCATCTTTCCATTTCCAGCTCACATGTCACTCTCTCTAAGCAGCCTTCTCTTGTTCAGATCTGCCTCTTACACCTTATTCTTTATTTTACCCCATTAATCTCTGTTTAAATATGTGTTGTTCCTATCTTGATATGGTGATAGCAATAGTAATGGCAACCTCTGTTAATTGACTATGTGTCAGGCTGTGCTGACCACCACAGTTGCACTGTCTCACTTAATTGCCACTGACTGTATGAGGTAAACATTATTATTCCCATGTTATAGTAGAGGAGACAGGCTAAGAAAGAGGTTAAGTACCTTTCATAAGTTCTACTGCGGGTAAGTAGCAGAGAATGAACTTAAACCCAGACATTATGACTCCAGAGACTCAGCTATTTACTGTCACTTTTTATGACCCTAAACAGGGTATACAAACTGGAAAAGTAGATTTTCTGATACAACTGCTGCTTTTTCTCTCCATAATTCTGGGACCTCTTCTCCTCAAGAAGCTAAAACAGTATCTGATTCATTGTAGTAGGTACTTAAAGGATATGGTTTGAATTGTTGTTGTTGTTGTTATGTGCCGTCGAGTCAAACACGACTCATAGCAACCCCTCCTTGGGTTTCTGAGGCTGTATCACTACAGAAGTAGATTGCCCAACCTTCCTTCTAAGGAGTGGCTGGTGGGTCGACCACCAGCCTTCTGGATAGCAGTCAAGTGCATTAGGCACTGCGCTACCAGAGCAGATGGATAACTGTTATCATTACTATGATATATCATATTAGTTTAATATATATTATTCCCATGATATATTAGTTTGACATTTTTTGTTTTGAGAGGCATTTATCCAGGAAAACATTGATATGAAGACATGATTGCAGAGATGAGTTAGATTTAGTTTGCCTTGTTTTTTATCTGTACCAGGCAAAATGGCTGTAAATAATAACCTAAATAAAGATTGGAGGTGACAAGTGATGTCATCATTCAGGACCATCATCTCTGCAGTTCTCTTTGTTTTTCCTCTTGTGTGTTTTGTCTCATGTTCACAGAATGATTGCTGTAACTCCAGACATCACATTTGCATTTAAAGCATGAAGAAGGAGAAAGTGGCAGTGGTGCCAGCCATATCTTTTTCTTTTACTAGGAAAAAAAAAAAAGTTTCCCAGGAGCCCTCAATAGACTTCTGCCTCCATCATATTGGCCAGAATCAAGTCCCAGAGTCACTCTGACTGTAAGTGAGAACTTGAAAGTCTATCTCTGCCTGAGACTGGGAACAGATTTACTTTGGATAAGGACAGGGTGTGTTAACAAAGAACCAGAACCAAAAAACTCAGTGCCATTGTATCCATTCTTACTCATAGAGACCCCCACTGGGTTTCCAAAGCTGTAAATCTTTACAAAAGGTAAAGGTATCCAGCTTTCTTCCATGGATAGGTGGTGGTTTTGAACCACTGGCCTTTTGCTTAGCAGCCAAATGCCTTAATCAGTACACCACCAGAGCTCCTTTAATAAAGAACTAAACCAAACACCAAACTTACAGTCATTGAGTCAATTCTGACTCATAGTATCCCCCACTGGGTTTCAAGGATGTAAATCTTTACAAAAGCAGACTGCCTCATCTTTATTCTGTGGAGAAGCTGGTGGGTTCAAACCACTGACATTTTGGTTAGAAGCCTTAACCTCTACACTACCAGAGCTCCTTTAACAAAGAACAATGCAACAATGCAACACACTTCCATAGAGTCAGATCCAACTCATAGTGATCGCTCCTTGGGTTTCTGAGGCAGTATCACTATGGAAGTAGATTGCCCAACCTTCTTTCCAGGGAGTGGCTGGTGGGTTTGAACCACCAGCTTTCTGGTAGCAGTCAAATGCTTTAGGCACTACGCCACTAGAGCTCTGTAACAAAAAACAAGAGGAGCAAACTAATAGATCAACAACTAATATCGATAGCTACAGCATGTATACTATTTTTAATTGGTTAAACTGACTTTGTGCTTAAGTCCTCATGACCTTCCAAATTTCCTTTGATTCAACAAGAAAGAAAAATATTTAAAATTCTAAGAGATGGAGTGATATTTTAAAGATTAACTACAGGATGTTTGTGTGTGTGTAGAGTGGTGGTAAGTGTTAATCATTAACCTGGCAAGCTATGTAAGCTAAAAGAGCTTCAATTTCTTCATCTATAAATTAACAAAGCCAATTGCTATAATGAAATATGCAAAGACCTGGAGTTAGAAAACCAAAAGGGAAGAACACGCTCAGCATTTCTCAAGCTGAAAGAACCGAGGAAAAAAATTAAGCCTCACATTGAAAGATTGAAAGATTCTATGGGCAAAATATTGAATGATACAAGAAGCATCAACAGGAGATGGAAGGAATACACAGAGTCATTGTAACAAAAAGACCTGCACAATCTTCATCCATTTCAGGCGGTGATATATGATCAACAACCAATGGTATTGAAAGAAGAAGTTGAAGCTGCACTGAAGGATTTGGTGAAGAACAAGGCACTAGAATTGATGGACTAACCTTTGAAATGTTTCAGCAAATGGACACCCTGTTGGAGGCACTCACTCAGTTATGCCAAGAGATTTATAAGACACCTGTGTGGCTAACTGGAAGAGATCCATATTTGTACCCATTCCAAAGAAAGGTGATCCCACAGAATGTGGAAATTATTAAACAATATCATTAATATCACATGCAAGTAAGATTTTACTGAAGATAATTCAAAAACGGTTGCAGCAGTATATTGACAGAGAACTTCCAGAAATGCAAGAAGAGAATGTGGAATGAAGGATATCATTGCTGATGTCAGATGGATCATGGCTCAAAGCAAAGAATACCAGAAAGATGTTTACTTATGTTTTATTGACTATGTAAAGGCATTTGGTTGTGTGAATCATAACAAATTTTGGGTAACATTGAGAAGAATGGGAATTCCAGAACACTTAATTGCACTCATGAGGAACCTGTACATAGACCAAGAGGCTGTCATTTGAACAGAACAAGGGGACACTGCATGGTTTAAAATCAAGAAGAGAGTGCCTCAATGTTGTATCATTTCACCATACTTATTTAATCTATATGCTGAGCAAATAATCCAAGAAGCTGGACTATATGAAGAAGAATGTGGCCTCAGGATTGGAGGAAGAATTATTAACAATCTGCGATATGCTGATGACACAACTTTGTTTGCTGAAAGTGAGGATGACTTAAGGCACCTACTGATGAGGGTGTCGATGAAAGAGGGGGAGGCCTTCAAGGAGATGGATTGATACGGTGGCTGTGATGATGGGCTCAAGTATAGCAGGGATTGTGGGGCTGGCGCGGGATCGGGCAGTGTTTTGTTCTGCTGCACATGGGGTCGCTATGACTCGGAAATGACTCGACGGCACTTAACAACAACAACAATAACAACAACAACAACTGATGGAGGTTGAAGAATACAGTCTGCAGTATGGATTGCATCTCAATATAAAGAAAACAAAAATCCTCACAACTGGACCAATGAGCAGCATCACAATCAATGGAGAGAAGATTGAGGTTGTCAAGGAATTCACATTGCTTGGTTCTACAATCGATGCCAACGGAAGCAGCAGTCAGGACATTAGATGACATGTAGCATTGGGAGAGTCAACTGCGAAGGAACTGTTTCAAGTGCTGAGGAGCAAGGATATCTCCTTGAGGACTAAGGTGTGCCTGACACAAGCCATGATATTTCCAATCGCCTCGTATGCATGTGAGAGCTGGACAATGAATAAGGAAGACCGAAGAAGAGTTGATGCTTTTGAGTTGTGGTGCTGGCAGAAAATGCTGAGAGTACCATGGACTACCAAAAGATCTAACAAATCTGTCCTGGTGAAAGTGCAGCCAGAATGCTCCTTGGAGGCGAGAATAGCCAGACTTCATCTCACCTGCTTTGGTCTAGTTGTCAGGAAGGACCATTCCCTGGAGAAGGATGTCATGCTTGGTAAAGTGGACTGTTGACGAAGGAAGGGAAGGCCCTCAGCAAGATGGATTGACACAGTGGCTTGCAGTGATGGACAGAAGTATAGCAAGGATCATAGAGCAGGGACGGGACCAGGCAGTGTTTCATTCTGCTGTGCTTATGGTTGCTGTGAGTCGGAAATGACTTGACAGCACCTAACAACAACATAAAATTAGAATAATAATGGTGATATCACAGGAATAATGTGAGGATTCAATGAAATTATGCACATTTCCCCAGAACACTGGAGGTATCAATAAACATTAGCTGTTGCTATTATTGTAATTAGGATTGTTTTTGAAAGGCAGGTGTTTCTCTCCAGTTGACAGTAGAAGTGTAATAGTAGAGGTTGGAACTAGTGGATATATCTCTTCCATCCTTTTTCTAAAGATATAAAATATTTGAACATTTACCCATTGACTCTCTGCCCAGATAATCTTGCTTTCTTCATTAGGATCTTGACCTTTTTTCAATTTTGTTGTTTCACTAATCCTAAGCAAAATAGGAGCTCTGGTAGCATAGTGCCTAAGGCACTTGACTGCTAACCAGAAGGCTGGTGGTACAAACCCACCAGCCACTCCTCAGAAGGAAGATGGGACAATCTACTTCTGTAGTGATATCGCCTCAGAAATCCAAGGAAGGGTCGCTATGAGTTGGGTCTGACTCTAGGGCACATAACAACAACAACAACAAGCAAAATAAGCATTTTTAGTGAATTTTTAGTATGGTTTGTCATTGTTTTTACCATTAACTCAATTCCAATTCATTGTGACCATATAGCACGGACTAGAACTGCCTCATAGGGTTTCCTAGGCTGTAATATTTGTGGGAGTAGATGAAGGTAATTCAATAGAAGTAGACTATTCTCATTTTATGAGAAAACAAGAAATATCACACCTTCAACAAATGGTGAGCCAGGTTCATCTGGGAATCTATCCATACATATCACAATCATCTCTATGGATGATTAGACTGGGCATATATAACACAAGACTGCAATACCTTTATGTATTTTGTAGCACGAAGAATAGTGGTTTGACTTGCAGAATTCCAGGAGTAAATAAATGCCAGACTGATTGCTCGAGAATAAAAATGAGACCATGTTTGTTCCTTCCTTTTGTTCAATTTCTTCAGTCTTCCAAACCAATTACTCAGGCCCCAGTGCCACTTCTGGACAGCAGCCTTGAAGTCTTGAAACTCGTTATGTCAGGTTGAAAATGAGAGACAACAGCTGTCACAGCCAGCATTTGATGCCTTTTACTTGTTTCTAGGTATTGAAAAAAGCATGCTTTCAAGCTGTACAATTGAGAGGATTTGCTGTTTTAAACTAAGGGTTCTGAGGAGCTCTGAGATAGTGTTGCTCTACTCTAAGCTGTTTAGTACAAAGACATACCTGTTAGTTGTATTTTTTCCCCTACAGATACAGCAGCATGTTTAATATCAATAACATACTGAAACAAAGCAGCCATGGAATTCCTGGATATAATGTAAAGATTTGAAAAACAGCAGTGCATTTTATAAAGATATAACAATATTTTTTCATTCTTCCTCCATCTGTATTCTATATGGAAAGCATAGGCGTCATCTTCTATGATATTATTGTAGACGAATGTAGTATTTGAAGAGCATAATGAGATTTCTACCTGAGTCAAGTATGAGAATAAGACTTAATGCAGGCACTGTCATTTCTATTTGTTGGCTTCTACGCTTTGTTGGCACATATACTTTTAGAATTTTTCGACCATTTTAGTCCCAAGGCCTTTCCTGATTTTCAATCTCTGTGTCGTAATAGACTTAGCCTATTCAGTAATTGCTCAAAAACCAAACCAAATTAACTGCTATTGAGTCAATTCTGACTTATCGCTACCCCCCATTAAGATTGTAAATCTTCACAGAAGCAGACTGCCTGCCTCATCTGTCTTCTTAAGAGTGATTGGTGGGTTAGAACCATTGATCTTTCGGTTAGCAGCCAAATGCCTTAACCACCACACCACCAGAGCTCCTTTTAATAATTGCTAACATTTATTAAATGCTTACTGTTCCCAGCACTCCCTGAATTATGTAGTTTAACACTTGCAGAAACCCTTTGTGATTGTTGTTGTTGGTTGCCATCAAATTGGTTCTGCTTCATAGTGACCTTATGTATAACAAAAAATGTTGTCTGGTCTTGTGTTGAATTCATAATTTTTGGTATGTTTGAGTCCATAGCTGCCACCATTGTCTCGATATTCACAGTGAAATTTCCCTCTTTTATAGTGACCCTCTACTTTACCAAATGTGATAACTTTTTCTACCAGTTTGCCTTTCCTGATGATGTGCCCATAAGCAAGACAAAGTATTTTGTGATAAGTGCTATTATTATTCTCATTTTAGATGGAAGAACTGAGACAATGGCAGTGAATAATTTGCTGAAATAAATGGAGGTTTCAACCCTACTTCTTAGGGACTGTCTTCTCTGCTCTTAACCACTACCTTGCCAAATCAATCATGTGTCTTTCTAAAAGCCAGCAGTTCTCAAACTTAAGCATGCATCATCAGAATTACTTGGAGGGCTTATAAAACCTATCTCTTAAGTTCCTGATTCAGTCGATCTGAGATGAGACTCAAGATTCTTCATTTCTAACATATTTTCAGTTTGTGCTGATGTTTCTGGTACCAGGAATATGCTTTGAGAACTAGTGCTCTAAGTCATCTCTCAAGTCAGTGACATTATCCTCTTTGTCTAATTGCTTAATCACTGTGTAAATACATTGAAAATAGTAAATGCTACTTAAATGAAAAGCACTGTGCTCCTTAGAGCACTATCTGAGCTAAGCAAGTGTAATTTGATAGGTACACAGAAGCATAAACACATGCACACATACACACAAAAGATAAATTTATGCTGCTTGAAGATTCCATATTGTTTAATACCATTTGCTTGTGCCTAGGGAGCAAGAAGCATCTTCTTTTGATTGGCAGGTTAATCTCTTAAGGACAGAGCTGTTTTTCTTAACCTGCATATTGAACTATATAGCAATGAGTGCAAATTCAGACTCAAAGAGCTCACACTGAATGAAGTTCGCAGCCAGCAGTGGGTGACTGTCAAAGGAGGTTGCTCACAGGTGTAACCCTAAGCTCAGGAGGGAGCAGGAAGTATGATCAAGATACTTAAAAAAAGATTACATGTTATGCTAAAGGGGAAAGGGAGCAATGCCAACGAAGATAGTCTTTTGAATAAATATTATTTTTCAAAGGTGATGCTAAGAATTCTTTTGAGCCCTGTATTCATTTATAACTATCATTTATTTTCCTTTAGAAACTCTTTTTTTCCATATCCAGTTAGAGAATGCTAAAAATACCTCTGAGATTTTTTTTTTTTTTTTTTAAGATGATTATATGCTTCATTGCTATTCTTTGCCTTTATTCTTGCTGCATGCATTGAAAATGTTAATAGTGTCAACCATGGCAAACCAATATTTTTGACTTTTGGCATTGCATAATTATTACAAACAAACAAACAAAAATGGTTCCCTATCATCTTCAGGAAAAAAAAATTTAAACCACAGAGCTAGAGGCACCAAAAAGTTGTTGAACTCTTACCAAAGTGCCAGGAACTGTGGTAGGCCCTCTTACACAGATGTATTAGATTCTTTTCCTGCTCTCCAGCACCTCAACTTAGAGGATTTGAGGTCACAAATAGAAGATTGTTGAGAAATATTCTGGAGATGATGAGGTTTGACTGATTCTTTTTTAAAAAAATATGAAAGTTGACCTGGCACATGGAGAAGATTTTTTGCATTTGTTGTGTATCCACTTGAGATATTTATTGAGCATCAAATGGGATGCAAAATGCTGTTTTCTGATCTAGGATGAGTAGTAAGTAAGCTGTGATGCCATTTTGGAGTTCAGAGTTGTTGATGGTGACACACATAAAATGATTTTCACAAATAATTACTCTATTCCTGTCATGATAGCAGAAGGATGAAGGTGAAGTATAGGACCATATAACAGCACAGAACAGTGAAGGAATGAGATAATCTTTGGCTCTCCTCAAGCTGAGACTGAAAGGAGGGGGAAGCAGTTGACTACATCATAGATAAGGGAAGAGGTTCCAGGATACAAAGCCTAAGTGCTTGAAAAAGCTTAATGATTCAAGGGAAGTAAAAGAAAGCCTATTGTCTTAGTTTCTTAGAACATCTCAAGTGGGTGCCTGTAAAACAGAAATTTATTTTCTCACAGCATAGAAGGCTAGAAGTCTGGATCGAGGGCAACAGCTCTATAGAAGGCTCTCTTTCTGTTGGTTCTTGGGGAAAATCCTTGTCTCAGCTTCTATAGCCCTGGCATTCCTTTGTCCCTTGGCAATCTTCATGTGACATCTGTCTTTCCCTCATTTATGCTCACTTCTAACCTGCTCTTTTTATATCTCCAAAGTCAACAGGTTTAAGACATGCCCTATAGCAATATGGCCTCTTTAACAAATCTCTCTATTCTCAGAGAATATTACAGAGCTCTGGTAACATAGTGGCTAAGACACTTGCCTGCTAACCAGTTGGCTGGCGGTTCAAACCCACCAGCCACTCCTTGGAAGGAAGGCTGGGCAATCCTACTTCCATGGTGATACTGCCTCGGAAACCCAAGGAGGGGTTCGCTATGAGTCGGGGCCGACTGGACGGCACATAACAACAACAACAACAGGTATAGGGGTTAGGATTCCAACTCATATTTTTGGGAAACACAATTCAATTCATAACTTTCATGTTGCAAGAGCAGAAGGAAGGAATAGGATGCAACTAAAAGGCTGGCAGGGCCAATTGAGGCATTAGGGCCTAATAAAACAAGGTCAGAAGTACAGGGAGGATGAGGAATAGATTTGGGTCAGCAAGCCTTAAAGGACCTTGAAATATGAAACAACCAGAAAACTCTGAATTTTAATCTGGATTTTTAAAATGCTATTATTGATATTGTTGTTACTATTTTGTTCCTGTTGGTATCGGAAAATAATTTTGAAATTTCCAGTTTGTCTCATCTATACTAAGGGAACTGATAACTTGATTAGGTCCATTTTTGGAAGATTTCCTGATGATCTCAGTGATCAAGCAGGGTTTGTGAGTTTCTGGTTCATAGAATCTAAATAGTTACAACACATAGCAAAGTCTTGGTTGAAGTTTGTGAATGAACAAATTGGTGGATTGCTTTTGAGTTGAACAAGCCACACCTTAGCTTATTGTAACAACATATATCCTGGGAAGATCACCTTTGTTGACTGAAATGAATATTATATCACAGTGCCTTATTCCATACTAAGAAAATTAAAATAAAAAAATAGTTTTTTTTCAAATTGATTCTGACTCGGTGATTCCATTTGTGTCAGAGTAAAACTGTATTCCATAAGGGTTTCAACAGCTGACTTTTCAGAAGTAGTTCACTAAGCCTTTCTTCCACAGTGCCTCTAGGGAGATTTGAACTGCCAGCTTTTGTGTTATGTTAAGGATGTTAACCATTTGTACCACCCCGGATCTCCTTGTACCATCCTAGCTGAACAACAAAAAAAAAAATTCAGTGACAATTTTAGGTATGTGTAGAAGCTTAAAGGCGTTGTAATCTTCTGGGCAATCCTACTTCCGTAGTGATACTGCCTCGGAAACCCAAGAAGGGGTCGCTATGAGTCGGGGCCGACTCGACGGCACATAACAACAACAACAACAACAATCTTCTATGACTCATACTTATTTTTTTCTGAACCTTAAACTACTTACCTGATTCCATGACCAAAAATATTAAGTTAAATATAAACTAGCATACTTTTGAAGTAAAATAGAAGTTGCACCTTATTATGTATTTGTTATGAATGTTTGAATGAAGTCATGATATGCTATACCTATTATTATTCAAAGGAAAGTTTACATAGAGGTTTTTTCCTTTCATTAGTAGTGCTCTCTCAAAAGGGGATTTTATTTTGAACTTTCCAGATGCAATGTTTCATCATAATCCTGGTGGATAAGAATTCAACTTTCTCTCAAACTTATTTTTCTGCCTTCCCTTATTTCTCTGCTGATATTAGCATGGAGATTGTTGTGTCACTTTGCTATCTACCTTGTGTTTGAGTTTTCAAAGCTCTTTTCAAATTGGCATTTGAGTTTGGATTTTAATTGCCATCATCTGCAGAAAAATTACATGATTTTTTCTTCTTCTGCATTGGATGCTATTTTCAAACTAAGACAAGTGGCATAGTGCCTAAGGCATTTGACTACTAATGAGAAGGCTGGCGGTTCAAACTCACCAACCATTCCTCCAAAGGAGGAATTTACTTCCGGAAACCCAAGGATGGGTTGCTATGAGTTGGATCCTAGTCGACAGCAGTGAGTTTGGTTTTTGCATGGTTTAGAAAGGCGAATGGAATCAGATAGAAATCGATCTCTGGAAACATTGCTTCCTCCTTTCTTCCTGTTCTGTGCCCTGGAGAGTTTCCTTCTGATTTGGTGCAAGTTGTATAAATGACTGCTGTTCTGTTCTTTCTGATGAGGAAGGTCAGGGTACAAGTTTTGCACTAGGGTTGCCTCAGGTGATACAGATTTAGAAACTACAGCTTGTCTCTTCTCTTTTTAATAAGGGAAACTTTCATGATAACATTGAAAAATTAACATCACTAATCTGTGAGCAAGCTACCTGCTTCAGGCAGCGGAAAAAGTAATCTAACATATTGTCATATCATTCATGAGTATCATTCATGAGTTGGTGAAAATGTAATGCCAGGAGAAACAGCATGATCAGGAATTTCCCTTTCCACAAGATAAAATTAACTGAAGCAGATCAAAATTACCATTACCCAAATTAAAAGCTATGTATCTGTTTTCTCTGCTGCATAACAAACTACTCCAAAGCTTAGTGCTTACAGTTTTGTTGATCTGGATTCAGGCAACATAGCAATGATGGATTTACTCTACAATGCCTGGGGCCTCAGCTGGGAAGGTGGGAAGTCTGAGTTTAATTTTATGGCTGAGGGTTGTATATTCACGTATATATTTAGTGGTTGATGTTGGCTGTAAGCCAGAATATTTTGCCCATGGAACCTCTGTGCAATTGCTATGCATGGTTCAGTTGAACTTTCTCACAGCATGGTAGTTGGGTTATACAAGTGAGATCCCCAGAGAGGCAGGCAGAAGTGCATAGCATTTTTGCTCTGTTGGTTGAAACAGTCACAAAGGTCCACCCAACTCAGAGTGTTGACATAGGCTTTACCACTAGATGGGAAAATTGTCAAAAAGAGCAGTCATTTTGAAAAATACAACATACTCCAATGTTTTCATTCCATTCATTCCTCCTGAGGGTTCATGGAGACCATCCTAACCCAAAACTAAACCACTGTCATTGAGTTGATTCTGACTTATAGTGACCTCCATTGTGTTTCTAAGGCTGTAAGTCTTTACAGAAGCAGACGGCTTTATCTTTCTTCCTTGGTGCATCTGGTAGATTTGAACCACTGATCTTTTGGTTAGCAGCCAAATGCCTTACCCTCTATATCACTGGAGCTCTTTAGAAACACACTAGACCTAATTAATGCATTTTGGTTAAGAACTCTGGAATCCATTTTGGTTGTGTGACATTGGAGGAAGTCATTAACCTTCCTGAATCCCAGTTTTATCAACTAGAAAATGGACTGTCAACAGTACCTGTCTGATTGGGAAATTGGGAGAGTTAAATGAGATGTCACATTTAAAGCCTTTAGCATAAAATCCTAAACCTAACTCATTGCCATCAAGTCAAATCCAACTCAGCAACCCTCACTGGGTTTCAAAGGCTGTAAACCTTTATGGAAGTAGATTGCCTCATCGTCATCTCATGGAGGAGCTGGGAGTTTGAGCCACTAGCCTTCTGATTAGCAATCAGTGCCTTACCCACTACGCCACCAGAACTCCTTCTGGTGCCTTTAGCACAACATTTGTTGTTGTTGTTGTTGTTATGTGCTGTCGAGTTGGACCTGACTCATAGCAACCCCTCCTTGGGTTTCCGAGGCAGTATCACTGCGGAAGTAGATTGTCCCATCTTCCTTGCGAGGAGTGGCTGGTGAGTTTGAACCGCCAACCTTCTGGTTAGCAGTCAGGTGCCTTAGGCACTATGCTACCAGAGCTCCCAGCACAACACTTAGCAAATGCAAATATACACTATTAGTATTGTGCTGTTAGGTTGCATCTATATTTTATTCCTGCTAGGACTTGAACTTTGAAAAACATTTAGACCTCACTCTCACCATTAATGGCAGGAGGTAAGGTCATGTTTGGTGAGAATGAAATAAGTTACAGATTTTATTAAGTGAAAGTTACTCTGTGTGTCACAATGCGTGGACAAGGGCAGAATATCCAAAAAGCAAGGTATTTCACTACAGATTATTAAGTAAGCACAAATAAGCCCATGCTTACCTTACTTACTGGGTACTACATCCCTCTCAGCTATTGTAAATTGAAAAGAAGCTTTGGTTCTGTAGGTAGATTCTGCAGGGTTCGGAGAGCTAGTTGCCAGCCATACTTAGAAGCAGAATTTTGATGTTAAAAAAAAAAAAAAGTGAAATTATTTACTACTAATTAGTAAGTAAACATGAAACTCCATGCTTACCTTGCTTATTGTGTAATGGAGTACACAATTGTGTAATGGAGTATTTACTATACTACCTTTGGGGTCTGAGAAAGGCAAGTGCCTGAGTTTCCTTAACCTGTATGAGGCAAGCAATAATTGTTTCTCTGTTCTTTGTATCCTCAAATGAACTGTGACTAAGGAAACAATTTGCAAGCAGTTCTACAATTGTTTTACAATTATGCTAATGTAGACCATCTAGGGACTCTTGCTACAACTGGATTAACCAAGTTGATGCCACTGTAGGTAAGACTTAATAACTCAGATTGGCATTGACTTTATTCCAGGACCTGGGCTGGGCACTTGGTGGTTTCAGGCTGAGACCCCATAATAAAATATCCATGGAGGAGCCACCCATATCCACTGGCATTTTTTGGATGGGAAAGCTGAGACTTGAGGAGATTCTATAACTTACTAGTTGTTGGAGGATAGAGCCTATATTTGAATTTAAGTCTCTGATATAATCCAGTCTATACCCCCTGCATCAACTCCTGGTCCCAAAGACATACTGGCCTCAGTCCTTGGCTGGACTTCTTTTTTTTTTTTTTTAATTGTGATTTGGGTGGAAGTTTACAGAGCAAATTCACTTTCCATACAGCATTTCACACACATGGTGTCTCGTGACATTAATTACAATTTACCCCAATGCAATTTACCCCACCCCCTTCCTCCTGATAGTTACCTCTTTCCTGTGTCCATCCCTCCATGCCCTCCTAGCCCCTTGAACTGTCTCCTTGTACATAAACAGCCCTTCTTTCTCTCATGATTGTTCTCTCCAATGAGTGTATCTACCTCAGGTACATGTTCAATTCATATGCCTGTCTTTTGTTTGGCTGGAAGCCACAGGCATGGGTTCAATTCCAGACCTGAAGGGCAGCTAGGGACCATAGTCTCAGTGGTTCCACCAGGCTCTATCAGACCAACAAACCTGGTCCCCTTTTTTTCTTTCCCAGATGGTTTTGGGTTTGTTCCACATTGTTCTCCCTCTCTATCCAGGATCTCCTACATAGGTCCCTCTTTGAGTGGTTGACAGTGGTAGCCAGGCACCATCTAGTTCTTCTGGTCTCATAGTCATATAGGCTGAGGATCGCATGGTTCACCAGTCTCCAGGACTAATTGTTTCCCTGAATCTTTGGTTTTCTTCATTCTTCTTTGCTATGGATGAGGAGAGACCCATCATTGCATCTAGATGGCTGCTTGCAAGCTTTTAAGATCCCAGTCGCTACTTGTGTAGTGAGTAGTAGGATGTGTAATAATGTTTTGTGGAGTATATGATGCCAATTGAGCTTGATGTTCCCTGTGACTATGGTCCCGACTTGGCTGGACTTCTTATCCATCTGTAGGTGGATGCCTTGGGCACAGTGGGCTCTGTTGATGTAGTCCCTCCCTGTTCTCTAATAGCAACCAGACAACACTCAAAAGAACTATAATGCTTCCTTCATAAAGAAAGAACTTGAGAATGCTCCTGGCAAGGTGTTGGTGTTTGATGCTTTCTTAACTTGCTGTATACAGCAAATGAAAATGGTACCTGACCAGGCAGCATTTCATTCCATTGTGCAGAAGCTCACCATGTGTCTTAACTGATGGCAGTCAAGAACAATAAGACATGGTCTGTCCCTGAATCAGCATTCAGTGATGAAAGAGTTTCTAAAAGATTCAAAGCCAGCAGTGTTTCTGTCTTCTGTATTTGTTCATTTGGTTGATGGTTATAGTTTTGTTGTTATTAGATACAGTCAAGTCAGCTCTAACTCATAGTGACACTCTGCATAACATAACAAAACAGTGCCCAGTTGTGTGCCATCATCACAATCCTTGTTATATTTGAGCCCTTCTGTGTTAATCTATCCTCTTGAGGATCTTCCCCCTTTCTCTGGCCCTCTACTTTACCACGCATGATATCCTTCTCCAAGGAATGGTCCCTTCTGACATGGCCAGAGTAGATGAGATGGAATCTGGCCATTCTCACTTCCAACGATCACTTCAGCTGTGCTTCCTCCAGAACAGGAACAAACAAAAGGAAGTTGTTTGTTCTTCTGGCAGTCCATGGTATTTTCAGTATTCTTCACCAACACCATAATTCAAAGGCATTGACTCTTCAGTTTTCCTTATGCATTGTCAAGTTTTCATATGCATATAAGACAATTGAAGATACTGTGGTTTGGGTTAGGCACACCTTAGTCTTCAAAGTGACATATTTGCTTCTTAACACTTTAAAGAGGTCTTTTGAAATAGATTTGTCCAGTGCAGTAAGATTTCTGATTTCTTGACTGCTGCTTCCATTGGTGTTGATTGTGGGTCTGGGTCCAAGTAAAATGAAATCCCCAACAAGTACAATCTTTTCTTCATTTATTATGATCTTGCTTATCGGTCCAGTTGTGAGGATTTTTTGTTTTCTTTATATTGAGGTGTAATCCATAGTGAAGATGGTAGTCTTTGATCTTCATCAATAAATGCTTCAAGTCATCTTCACTTTCAGCAAGGTTTTGTCATCTGCATATTGTAAGTTGTTAATAAGTCTTCTGCCAATTCTGATGCGATGTTCTTCTTCATATAGCCCAGCTTCCTGGATCATTTGCTCAGCATACAAATTGAAAAAGTATGGTGAAAGGATAAATTCTGATGCACATCCTCCCTGATTTTATACCATGCATTATCCCCTTGTTCAGTTTGAACAACAGCCTCTTTATCTATGTACAGGTTCCCCATAAGAACAATCAAGGGTTCTGGAATTCCTGTTATTTGCAATGTTATCCATAATTTGTTGTGATACACACAGACAAATGTCTTTGCATCGTCAATGAAACACAGGTAAACATTATTCTGGTATTCTTTGCTTTCAGCCAAGATCTAGCTGACATCAGCAATGATATCCTTCATTCCATGTCTTCTTCCAAATCCAGCTTGAATTTCTGGAAGTTCCCTGTAAATATACTACTGCATCCACATTTGAAT
>NW_006921747.1:2578886-2579425 GCF_000298275.1 Orycteropus afer afer | reverse complement strand
ATTAGTCCGTTGTCTGATCCTTCATTGCCATTTTTTTTTTTTTTTTTTTTATCATATGCTACCTCTTGAAATAGTTGATCAATGACCATTTCTTTTTGGTACAGTGTCTCTGTGTTTCCTTCCATTTTCTTTTGATGCTTCCTACATCATTCAATATTTTGCATAGAAACTTTCAGTATTATAACATGAGGCTTGGATTTTTCTTCAGTCTTTCAGCTTGAGAAATGACAAGCATCTTCTTCCCTTTTGGTGTTCTAATGCCAAGTCTTTTTGTACAATTCATTATAATATTTTACTTCATCTTCTTAAGCTACCTTTTGAAATTTTCTGTTTGGCTCTTTTATTTCATAGTTTTTCCCATTCACTTTAGGTACTTTGCATTCAAATCAAGTTTCAGAATCTCTTTTGACATCCGTGTTTGTCTTTTCTCCCTTTCATGGTTTTTTTCTCCTTTTTTATTGTGATTTGGGTGAAAATTTACAGAGCAAATACCCTTTCAATACAGCAGTTCTCATACACTTAGTCTCATGACATTGACC
>NW_006921747.1:2510251-2559853 GCF_000298275.1 Orycteropus afer afer | reverse complement strand
TTAGGCACTGTGCTACCAGAGTTCCTTTTACTGGCTCCAAGGAAAGTCAAATAAAGGAGCTCTGGTGGAGTAGTGGTTAAGGCATTTGGCTGCTAAACAAAACGTGAGTGTTTCAAACTCACCAGATGCCCCATGGAAGAAAGATGAAGCAGTCTGCTTCCATGAAGATTTACAACCTTGAAAACACAATGGGGGTCACTGTGAGATGGAATTTACTTGATGTCAGTGAGTTTGGTTTGGTTTACTTTTACCTGCAACCTTCTCACAACCCACCTGCCCCCATTACTCAGAATGAGAAAAGGATCCCAGACTTCTCCTAGATAAACAGAAGCCTTATGGTCTTTATAACTGTGGTATTTAAGGTTGTATGTCAACTTGACTGGGCCTGGTTGAGTGGCTGGGCAGCTTGTGGTAGTTATTCCCCATGATGAGACTGGCAATCAACTCCATGGTGGGATCTACCACAAGCAGCTGAGTAGCTGCTTTAGGGATGTGGTCTGCTTCCTGTATATAGGAAGCAGCTTTGGGAATGGTTTGTAGTTTATGGCACACTTGAACCCTGCATGTAGCTGTGTCATTGTGTAGCAGCCTGCCATACTTTGCCAACCTTGTGACTTTCAATAGACTTGAATCAAAGGCCTACCGTGTTGTTTAGTAACATTGGGACTGTGCTTTTTTCACTTGTTGACCTTGGGTTTGTCAGCTTCAGCAGCCTGCAGCTGTCTGAGTGAAGAAAAGCCTCTAGCTTCAGTGGGCCAGGAGCAGGAAGCAGAGATGAAGCCCAAGATTGAAGGGTTTTCACCCAGCCCCTACCTAGAGCCTGGCACTTTGAACTTGGACTCACAGCCTCCAAACTGTAGAGAATAAACTCCTGTTTGTCAAAGCATCCCATTTGTGGTATTTCTGTCAGAGTGGCATTAGGTAACCAAAACAATAACTAATCTGCCAGGTTCGGTTTCTACTTATTTAGTCCCTTAATTGTCACTAAATATTAAAGACTAACATTCTGATAAACAGCTGTACCTTTATTGGATCCTGTGGAAATCATGTATTCATGTGTTTATCTTCCCTGATAAACAATAAATACCTCAGGGATGGGTTTGATGTCCTATCCACTTTCATATGCCCTGCTTAACACACAGCAAGTATCAATAAATGTTTCATAAGGTGTGACTTAATATAATTTGGGAAATTTTATCCTTTTAAACTGGCTCATTCAATATTTTGCTTTTCTTTCATTATTCAACAAACATTTACCAAGAGCTTATTCTATGTCAGGCTTTTTGCTAGGCTTTAAGAACATAGTGTAAAAACAGATGAGATTCCTGGCCCAGTAATAGAATTCCAGGGCTTCTCAGGAGGAAAGAAAAAAAAAGCCTCATTATAACTTAACTTAGGGAGCTCTGGTAGCATAGTGGCTAAAGCACTTGACTGCTAACCAGAAGGCTGGCGGTTCAAACCCACCAGCCACTCCTCGAAAGGAAGGTTGGGCAATCCTACTTCCGTAGTGATACTGCCTCGGAAATCCAAGGAGGGGTCGCTATGAGTCGGGGCCGACTCGACGGCACATAACAACAACAACAAAACTTAACTTCAAGTTCTTAGCAATACAAAACAAAAGTGTTTCACTCCTCCTTAGAAACACGTTGGCTGATTCAGAATGCAGACATGTTTTCATTCCCTCTAGATACCCCTCCAGAAATGTAAATGGCAGCACTGCCTGCCACTTCTTAAAAAGAGATAAAATAAAATAAAATGGCAGCACAAGCAAACAGCAAAAACCCATTCACTTCTTATACTCTATGGCCAGACTCTCCCTTTAACATTTGTGCTATTAACACAAGAGCACACATGGAGGACCACCACCGCCTACTGTATGTCTAAAGATTTAAGAATTCTAAATCAAGAGAACAAACTTCTAATTCTAGTAGTTTCTATTTTCTTACCTTGACTTGACCTTCATAATGACTTAGAGATGTAGTTCTACATTAAGAATTCTTTTCTGCCTTGGAGTTCTAAGCTTGAACAATGAGGTACATGGTGCTTTAGCCTCAGATCTTAGACTGTGCCCTTCTCTTCCAAGTTGGCTGCATTCTAAATTATGAGGGGTTTTGTGTGCTATATGTTGCTACCTTGTCTACCTTTTTAGGTTCTCTGCTGCAGGTGGCACAGTCCACCCTCTAGAAGATAGTCGTGGGGAACAGGTTTGGATATATTTGGTCAGGGTGATCTCTTAGCTGAAGCTGAAGTCTAAAAGGGTTCCAGCCACAGATGGGGGCATTCCCTTGGCCCTATAGGGGGTACAGTCAATTGAGGACCAAAGTGGATGCCCTCTAAATAAAGTACAAGGCCGCTTTCCCAGTTCTGAGGGAAGTATTGCTTCTCATTTTCAAATTAAATAATAATAATAATAAAAATAACAGAAAACAATTTTTTTCAAACAAAGTCATATATGAAGACTTCATATATAAAACAGATAAAAGAAAGGTGCTAATCAATGTCAGCACAAGGATGTGACCTACAATGTGACCTCATTGGACTTCCCTCAGGCCCATAGTCTATTTTCCTTCTTCCTTATTTATACCAACCATCCCCTCCCCTAACCCTACCCCTCTCAAGAACAGGTGAATCTTTGATATATCCTAAACCTCTGAGTTTGGAGTAGACAATGTGACCAATGGTCCTGAAACTTGAGTGAGTATCAGAATTTCCTTGGGACAAAAAGAAAAAAAAATAAGAATAAACTCATTGCCGTTGAGTTGAATCCAACTCATAGTGACACTTGCTTGTGTTTCTAAGATGGTATCTCTATGCAAGTAGATTGCTCAATCTTCTGTCCAAGGAGTGGCTGGTGGGTTTGAACTGCCAGCCTTCAGGTTAGCAGTCAAATTCCTTAGACACTATGCCACCAGAGCTCCTCCTGGAGGGCTTATTAAAATACAGATGGTGATGATTTGTATTTCTCATAAGTTCTCAAGTGATGCTGATGCTGATACTTCTGGTCCAGAGATCATACTTTGAAGACCAGAGGATTAGAGAGTGATTTCTAATTATCTAACCAGTGCTGATTCTTATGCAACTTTTTTTTTTTTTTTTTTTTTGAGAGTGGACTAAGTTTTATTCAGGAGAAGTGTGTGTGAGGGTTGTATCTTTCATCATACTTATTTAATCTATATGCTGAGCAAGTAATCTGAGAAGTTGGGCTATATGAAGAAATGAAGAAGAGCATAGCATCAGGGTTGGAGGAAAACTGGACATTTGTAAATGATACAATCGCCCTTGCTGAAAGTGAAGAAGACTTGAAACACATAAAGATGAAGATCAAAGACTCAGCTTTCATTATGGATTGCACCTCAGCATAAGAAAAATAGTCACAACTGGACCAATAAGCTACATGATGATAAAAAGAGAAAAGTTCAAGTTCTCAAGGATTTCATTTTACTCAGATCTATAAGCAGCACCCATGGACACCAAAAACCAAACTCACTGCCCCCAAGTCGATTCGATTCATACCAACCCTCCTTGGTTTTCTGAGGTGGTATCTCTATGGAAGTACACAGCAGTCAAGAAATCAAAAGACATATTGCATTGGGAAAATCTGCAGTAAAAGGCCTCTTTAAAGTGTTAAAAATCAAAGGTATTGTTTTGAGCACTAAGGTGGCCCTGACTCAAGCCATGGTATTTTCTGTTACCTCATATGCATATAAGAGCTGTGCAATGTATAAGGAAGACTGGAGAAGAATTGGTTCATTTGAACTGATGTGTGTGTTGATGAAGAATATTTAATATACCATGGATTACAAGAAGAATGTTCAAATTTGTCTTGGAAGCTACAGTGCTCCGTAGAAGCAAGGACGGTGAAAGTTTGTCTCATGTACTTTGGACATGTTATCAGGAGGGACTAGTCCCTGGAGAAGGACATTATGCTTAATAAAGTAAAGGGTCAGCAAAAAAGAGGAAGACCCTCAATGAGAAGGATTAGCACAGTGGCTGCAACAATGGAATTGAAAATGGCAACAATTATAAGAATGACACAGGATGGGGCAGTCTTTCATTCTGCTGTGCATAGGGTCACTATGAGTTGTGACCAACTCGATGGCACATAACAACAGCAGGTTTATTCATAATTCAAGAAAAACTAAGGAGTAACTAACTTTACAAGTTTATTGTTGTTGTTATAGCTTCTATGAAAAGCAAACTGGTTTATTAAAGAGTTATCATCCAGTTGTTTTTAACTTGAGTAATCTGAGAATTTTACCTTCTGAAATATCCTGAAAAATATACTACAACATATCAAAGTTCATCAGGTAATATCCTTTCTTTTTGTCTTCTTTAAAAAATTGTGGTAAATATATAACAAGACATTTGACCTTTCAAATCTTCACATGTTCAGTTCAGTGACATTAAATATATTCATCATTTTGTTCAACCTTCAAAGAGTTCTGGTGGCATAGTGCCTAGGGCATTTGACTGTGAACCAGAAGGTTGGCAGTTCAAACCCACCAGCCCCTCTGCGGAAGGAAGATGGGGCAATCTACTTCCATAAAGATTTATCACCTTGGAAACCAAATGAGGGTCACTATAAGTCAGAATTGACTTGATGACAGTGGGTTTGGGTTTTTATTGTTGTTTTTGTTGTTCAACCATCATCCTTACTCATTTCCACATTATACCATCACCCTAAAAAAAGCTCAATGTCTTCTCAGCATTAGGTTGTCTTTTCCCCCTCTCTCCTGCCTGCCACTGGTAATCGATCATGAATACATTTTGGTCTCCATACACTTCCCTATTCTAGATATTTCAAGTAAATGAGATCATGCAATATGTATCTTTTTGTAACTGATTTGTTTTACTTAGCAGACTGTTTTCAAAGTTCTTCCATATTGTAGGATGTATCAAGACTTCATTTCTCTTTCCCTTGTCAATTTTGCAGCTTGATGTCTTTCAGAGGAACCCTCTAAATGATGCCTATCATGTAGCTGCTATCTAGAAAGCAAAATAAGGAAGGGCTTTGTCAGGCAAATTTCAGCATCCTCAGCTTGGCTGGTATTTAATATAATTTCCTTCCCATGATCTTGTTACTGGATGGCAGTGATGTGTTCTGGGAGCTGATGCACAAATGGACATATGTGACAGTTGAGGAAGGCTACCACATTCCTCCACATCCTGCATATACACTGAAATAGCTGTTTAAACAAATTATTTTTTAAGATTAAAAAAAAAATCAAAACAAAATGAAACTAATGGAGTGGAAAGGTTTTTGTCGCTTCTTTTAGAGTAAAAAAAAAATAGAGCTTAATTTGTTTTATGGAACTGGCTGAATTTCAAAACCTTGTCAATGCTTCATTAGAATTTTATTTTTAACTAGAAGAAGTGTTTTATATTCCACTGATTCATTGAAAAATGATATCATCATATTTTACTCTTATTGTTGAGAACAACTTAGGGTCTGAATAACATATCTGTACTTCATATTCTCAATTTTGGACTGCTAATGTTTTCCATTTAAACAATATTCTTGTTAATTAACAATCCAATTTCCAAATACTTATGTTCTATAAGAGGTATTACTGAACATCTAATTTTCTTGAGCTGAGTATTATTTTTCCATTAGATAAATTTGCTGTTTTGGCCAGCAATTACAATTTTAAGTGAAATACAGTAAGATGAAGAACAGACGATTATCAGCAAAGAAATAGCTGAAAAGTTCCTGTTTTATTTGAATTAAAAAAGACACACACAAATAAACACAGTATTCCATGGCTCGGGCAAAGCCCTTGCCTCAAAGATGAACCTAAAGGCCACTGAGGACAAACATGCTGACCAGGAGGCATCCTCAAGAGGGCAGTCAAAAATGCCATTGCTATAGAGTTGATTCTGAGTCATAATAATGCTACAGGATGGAGTAGAGTTACTCCATAGGGTCTGAAGGCTGTTAGTCTTTATAGAAGCAGACTGCCGCACACTTCTCCTATGGAACAGATGGTAAGTTCAAACTGCTGACCTTTTAGTTAGCAGCCAATGATTAACCACTGCATCACCAGGACATTCCCAAAAATAGGCACTTCTGAGGACCCACAAGTTAGATCAGAAGATTTGACTATTTTACCTCTTTTGAGACCCCAAATCAAAAGAGAGAAAGGAAACTTCTCCTTCCATGGGGCTAAACTTGAAATGAAGTAAGAGAAGAATAAGACAGTGTTCTGTGTTCTAGAAGTTGCACTTTGAGGATGTAATGCCCTCAGACCCTGTTCCTTCCAGCACTCTATTGGAAACAGGGCACCTGTCTCTCAGGCCCTGCTCATAGTTCTCTCTGCTTAAGTGCTACCCACCTAGCTCCTTTCACCTTGCAATACTGCACCTTTCCTCTCTTCAACCCATGGTGTACATGTTGGGTCCACACCATGTCAGAGTACATTGGAATCACTCAGAATATTACTTTATAAAGCAGATTCCTGGGCTCTATACTTAAAGACTCTGGTTCAGTAAGTCTACAGTGTGGTTCTGCATTTTTGACACCCACCTTGGCTAATTCTGCTTTAGGAGATCCAGGGGGAGCAGGGCTGTCAGGCTTGGTAAAATGGCCTTAGACCATCCAGTAAGAGGAAAAGCTAGCATGCTAAAGATTCATCCTCCCTCCACCCAAAAAAGGAACACTTTGGTTTCCTATTAAGTTTTACGGGCCCTTGAGTGGCACAAACAGTTAAGTACTGAATAACTAACCAAAAGGTTGATGGTTTGAACCTACTCAGAAGTGTCTCAAATACAGGTCTAGCAATCTGCTTCTGAAATGTCAAGGCTTTGAAAACTCTGTTGAACAATTCTACTTGGCACACATAGGGTCACCATGAGTTATAATCAACTTGACAACAGTGGGTTTTGTTAGGCTATGTATTGTCCATTTGTTTTACTTATGTCACCTCCCTGCTTAAAGTTACTCCAAGTTCACTTAGAATAAACTCTAAAATCTTTGTCATGGCTGAGGAAGCTGTGCAGTACAGTCTATACCAAACTGCCTTCATTGGGAGATAATAGCCTCCCTTGTGAATCACCTATGTCAGTCTCTCCCCATACTTTCTCAATGTCCTGCCATACAGTTTCTCCCTGACTAGAATGCTTTCCTTTCTGGCCAAATCCCACTTTTCCTATTGTTAAATGCCTTTGAGCCAGCTCTGACTCATAGTGACACTATGCAGAGCAGAAGGAAACACTTCCCGGCCATGCACCATCCTCACAATCTTTGCCATGCTTGAGCCTGTTACTGCAGCTGCTGTGTCAGTCCATCTCATTGAGTCTCTTCCCCTTTTCTGCTGACCCTCCACTTCACCAAGCATAATATCCTTCTCCAGGGAGTGGTCCCTTCTGACAACATGACCAAAATAGATGAGATGAGAAGTCTGGCCATTTTCACTTCCAAGGAGCATTTTGGCTCTACTTTTTCCAGGGCAGATTTGTTCGTTCCTCTGGCAGTCCATAGTATTTTCAGTATTCTTCGTCAACACCACAATTCAAAAGCATCAACTCTTGTTAGGTCTTCCTCACTTATTGTCCAGCTTTAGCATGGATATGAGGCAATTGAAAATACTCTGGCTTGGGTTAGATATACTGTTTTGGCTCTCTGTTGTTGTTATGTGCCGTCAAGTCGGACTGACTCATAGCGACTCTTCCTTGGGCTGCCGAGGCAGTATCACTATGGAAGTAGATTGCCCAACCTTCCTTCTGAGGAGTTTGGCTCTCTAGTACCCCTTTAACAGAAAATACCACAAATGGGTGTTTAAAACAACCAGGGATTTATTCTCTTACAGTTTAGAAGGCTAGAAGTCTGTGTTCAAAGTGCCAGCTCTAGGCAAGAGGTGAAAGCCCCTCAAACTTGAGCTTCAGCTCTGCCTCTTGCTCCAAACCCACTGAAGCTAGAGAGATCTCTTCACTCAAAACAGCTGTGGGCTGCTGAGGCTGACAAACCCAAGGTCGACAAATAAAATGGCACAGTCCCAAGATTACCAAACAACATGTCAGGCCACTAGTTCAAGTCCAGAGATAGTCCCTAGATTGATAGGAAACATGGCAGGCTGCTGAATGAAGACTCAGCTATATGTAGGGCCCACGCATGACAAAAAGCTGCAGAGACGTTTCTCACAACTTCTCCTAATATACTGGAAGCAGACCACATCCCTAAGGCAGTTACTCAGCTGCTCCAGTAGATCCTACCATACAGCTGATTTACCTGTCACATCATGAGGAATAACTATATCCAACTGCCTAGCCACTCAAAACTAGGCCCAGCCAAGTTGACACATAACTTTAAATAGCACAATTCCACCCCCTTATCAACTTGACATCTGTACAGAATCTTCCTTGGGTGGCACCTGTAAAGATCTCCTTCACTGAGTGGCTCCAGTCTCCTAGTGCATCTGAGTGGCAACCTCTCCCCCTTGGCAGGCCCCGTTCCTCTACCTCTTGGGCATAGCAGCCCTGCCCCTTCACTTTTGGGCAGTGGCTATGGCCCCATCCCACTGATCCACATGAACAAACAGCCCCACACTCCGGAACCAAGTTGGTGAAAATTTGACCCTTTAAAGCCTAGCAGACTGTGGTGTTTACACCCAGAAAGGCCGTGGTCCTGCCCTTTGAGGCTGAAGCAGCTCTGCTTCCCATTTCCTTGGTCTCTCAGCGTCTACCAGTTAATGCACCGAGGCAACCCACTATGCCAGGAATCTTTCTGCCCCAAATACACTTAGCTTTCTTGCCCTGTGAGCTGACCAACTTGCTACTGCATCTCATGGTGTCCTCTTCTATCAACTAATGCCTGAAGGCAAAACACTGCCTACTCAGAAGTACCCAGCTTTCTCCTGTGTGGGCTGATAAGCCTGTTGCTGTCTCCTGCCCATATCTCAGCTCTGCTTCTGCTATCTCTCTGCTGGGGTCTCAGTGCAGGGATCTCGGGTCAAGAATGCACTCCACTCCATTCCACTTCACTCCTGTTCCAGGGTGAAAGCCCTTCGAACTTGGGCTTTCACTCTGCCCCTTGTTCCCAGCCGACTGAAGCTGGATGCATCTTTTTACTCAGGCAGCAAATGGCTGCTAAGGCTGACAAATCCAAGCTCGACAAATATAAAGGCACAGTCCCAAGATTACTAAACAACACAATAGACTGCTAGTTCAATTCCAAACAATCCCAAGATCGGCAGGAAACATGGCAGGCTACTGAATGAAGACTCAGCTACATGCGGGGTCCAAGTGTGCCAAAAAGCTGCAGAGACCTTTCTCAAATCTTCTCCTCATATATTGTTAGTAGATCACATCCCTAAAACAGCTATGCTGCTCCAAACACCATGGAGTTGATTACCAGTCTCATCATGGGGAATAACTCATCCAGCTGCCCAACCACTCAAAACCAAACCCAGCCAAGTTGACACCTCACTTTAACTACCACACAAATCTTCACCTTCAAAGGAATGTCTTTGCTCTTCAACACTTTAAAGAGGTCTTTGTAGTAGATTTGTCCTATATTTTGCTTAATTGTCATTTTCTTAGTAAAGTGCATCCCTATCTAGTCACTTTCCCTATTATTCTATCTCGTCACTCTCATTTTCCTTCATAGTACGTATCATAACTTAATCTTATGTATTTATATGCACAATTGCTTGTGCACTTTTTGCTTTGCCAGACACTTAGCTCTATATGAGCTTTCTTTTGTATCACTTCATAACTGCTTTCTCAGTACTAACAGCTTACTTGACACAGGTATAAGCTAGATAAATATTTGTTGAATAAACAAGAGAAGGGATATATGTTGATACACTCTGAGAGTGCAAACAAGGGCTTGAGAGTTTATCACATTGTTTTGAAAGGTCCTTAGCATCAATTCTAATGATGTTCATATTCAAATTCCTTTTCACATTCCTTAGTACTGTCTGACTTGGGCTGAGGCTGACTGAAGGGTTTTATGGGAAGTCAGTTACCAAGTGGAAATATGAACTAAAAGTAGCCTCCTCCAGCATTTGATACATGTAGGCACAGTGCCGAGATTTTTGACAAGATAAATGAGTTAATGATTTCCACCAATCCTTATTTCAAGTCACGGGGATTGATATAGATTCGGTCAAAGCAGCTTTTGAGCTGAAATCAATACTATTTAATATCTAAATTTCATTTTAAAATGTGACTAAGGATAAACTAGTGGATTTTTGTTAGTGGTAAAATTATTTTTAAAGTAATGATCCTCAGGGACCCCATAGATTTTCCAATTACTGTTGTAAAGGGGGGAAAAAACCCTACTGTGGATGACCCTACAAGCTCTTGCCTTAGTTTGAATATTAAAGATGTTTTGTTATTTTTCAACTAGAAGATCAAAGTGTTATTACAGCTCCATTAGTCACTATATTAGAAACAAAGATAGAAACATACATTTTGTTTTAATTGGAAAGCTATTGGCCTTATCTTACATCTTTTGTTTTCTGGGTCTCAGAGAAGTCCATTCATACTTTGCATGCTTAAATACATTAAGGAAAAAGAAAATGAATTATCTTGGAAAATTATCTTCACAGAATAAATAAATGGGAAGCATCTTCATTAGTTATGCCAGTCCTTATTTCAGGTTACAATGCTATTTGCTATTCATAGGTTAGAGGCAAAGCATATTTAAAAACTGAACAAATATGTGAAGTTCTTAAACATAATATTTGTATTTTTTGGGGTAACTATTATTTGAAATAATAGGTTAGTGAAAAGGGGAAAGACCCACAAGAAGATGGATTGACACAGTGGCTGCAACCATGAGCTCAAGCATAGTAAGGACTGTGAAGATGGTGTAGGACTGGGCAGTTTTGTTCTGTTGTACATGGGTCACTATGAGTCGGAACTGACTGGACGGCATCTAACAACAACATTATTCAAACTGTATCCAACATTTGTAACTTGGTCTTTTCTATAATATTGCTACTATTACTACTACTTCTCCAGCTATTAATGATAATAACAATTACGATCCATCTCATTTACTGAGCAACTACAGTGCACCTTGCACCATATGAGGTGCTTTCATATATTATCTCATTGAGTCATCATAATAACCAGTAAAGCTATTGTGGTGATTTCCCCTGTTGTAAAACAGCAAACCCTTAGAGATAAATAATAACCTACCCAAAGTAACTCAGCCAGTTAGTGGTAGGTCCTGAACTCAAAGGTGACCAGCTCCACTTTAAACATCTATATCTTTCAACTCTTTGCTCACATATATTGTTGTAAAGTTCTGTTGAGTCAATTTTTGACTTGTAGTGACCCCATCTGACAGAATAGAATTAGCCCATAGGGTCCTTTAGACTGTCAACTTTATAGGAGCACATAGCCAGGTCTTTGTCTCATGAAGCCACTGGGTGGATATGAACCACTGACCTTTTGGTTAGCATCTGAGTGCTTAACTGTTGCACCACCAAGACTCCTATTTTCCTCAGATAGGAAAGAGAAATAACAAGACTTAGATAAAGCAAAGTTTGATTCTTGATCTCCTTTCATACTTTTTATATCATGCTACGTTTTTAAAGGATTTATTTAAAACCATTTTCATGTAGGACACATGCTTTACAAAGCTGGATGAATGAGCCTACTGTCTTAATTAAACAAATAAATTTTTTACATCAGCCAAATTGAGTTCATCCCTGATCTCCAAATTGTGCACACTTCTGCCTCTGGTTCTTTGATCACATGGAGCTGGGGAGGCAGTTGTGACACAGACTTAAATCCAGATAACAGAAAAACCGTGGCTTTCCAGGAGAGGAATGGGTAGGGAAGAGGGGAAGAGCAGCTGGGCTAGTTGTCATTCCATCGCGTGGCAGGCACTAACTAGCAACAGCAAGGAGCAGCCACCCAGACTTTAGGATAGGTGAAGATTGGGGCCATTTTGAGCATAAAGCTTCAAAGGCTTCAGGATAAATCTTCAGAGTAGAGAATATACAGGTGGATAATGGGAAAATGACTCAAGAGTTATAATGTTTCAGGAAGCTACTGACACTGAAGTCATCTGAAACACTTGAGAAGGATCCCAATACTCTCTTGGCATTGGCTGCACTCAGCCACTTCCCCCTTCATCCATCTCCTAATGGGCTTCTGATTGATCTTGTTTTCCAACTTGCATTAGGACAGTTTGGCCAAGACTATATCTCACTGAGGGTATTCTAACAGAATTAAGAAAGATCTCAAGGAAGGAAATCAAATCACTCTAAAATGAAAATTAGGTAGCTTTCAAGAGTGGTCCTTAGGATTTTTCTTTCTTTCTTTCTTTTTTTTTGGTGTGTGTGAATTTTTTTTTAAATCTCTGTAGGAAGCCTCTGGGGCTCACTCAGCCTCTTGGGCTCACAGTCCCCACTAGCTGCATCATTTAGATTGCATGCACCTGATTTTTGGGGCAGTTCAGTGAAGTGAGGGCACACCAGTGATTAAGACTATGGACTTTAGTGTCAGATGTGCTTGGGTTTAAACTGTTTACTGTTGGCAAGTTACAGAACCTCTCATGCCTGTACTTTCCTTGTCTGTAAGACTGGAATAAAAATTATATTTATTCGAGGTCTGTTATGAAAAGCAAATGAGAGAATTCAGATTTATGCCTTGGCATAATTGCTGGTGCTGAGTAAATATTCAATCAATGTTAACTACTCTCAATTTTTTTATCATTATGTTGTTGCTGTCAATGGTATGAATAATCCACCTTGACCATGTAGGACCCAAATTCACTCAGCAACTGCTAATATTTCCCCCATGTCCTGAAGAAGGTCATTGACAGCATTTATATGCAATGTGGCATTTTCTATCTTAGTATTGATTTTGAATTCAGAATCAAAGTGAAAATAACAAATCCCCTTAATTTTCCCCCCCATTTGTGGTCAACAGCCTTCCTTTTATTCACCTGCTTGTTCAAACACATTGGATAGTTATTGTAGTCTCCCAAGCACTTGTAAACTTGTTAAAAATGAATTGTCTGGTGGATGAAACTTCTCTTCCTCCCAGGAAATGAAACTGTACCACTTTCTAGAGCCCCATTATGTATGTAATCATTTACCATAGCAGGGATCCAGAAAAATTTGATTCTGCTCACTTGACACGAGAAAGTGAACACTAACTTCTACCACCTGAAAATAAAATACGGAAAATTAGGCTCATATTTTCACTCTTCTGCTTGTACTTCATTGCCAAGGGGGGAAGACAATAAGTAAATAAATGAGTTCTAGTTTATTTTAAAGGAGCCTGGGTTATGCAGTGGTTAAATACTTGTCTGCTAAATCAAAGATAGACAGAACCCAGCAGTGTGTCCACCGAGAAGAGACCTGGTGATCTGTTCCCATAAAGATTACAGCCTAGAAAACTCTTTGGGGCAGTTCTACTCTGTGACATGGGGTTGATATGAGCTGAAACTGACTTGACAGAACACAACAGCAATAATTTATTTTAAACTGGGAAATATAAGTCTACTGTATTTTAGTGTCAATTAATGCTGTCCAAGCTGAGGGGTTCTCAAATTTGTGCAATCCAACAACAGAAATATATGCATGAGGGGAATTCTGACACAAGTCTTTTCCAGGAGCCTGGCTCCCCATCCCCCTTCTCTTGGATTCTTTGTTGTCCTAGGAGAATCCAAGAAAATCCTTCTTTTTCTCTTCTTAGTTTTATTGACTCTCTCCTTTCTGGATCTGCTCATACTTTATCTTTTCTGTGGCTGGATACATTGAATGCTGGTCTAACTGTACACATGGAGAAACTATTGAAATAGTTTCAGAGTGGTTCATTAGTAGCTCCTATTTTAAGCACCCTCTCCAAGTAAGCACCCCTTCTACCCCTGGTCTATTTCTCAGGTTCCCCTGAATTCCTCCCTTGTCTTTCTTTTTGTTGTTGTTTTTGTATTGGGCATTCTTTATTTACTGCTGATTTTAGAGAATCTTCTAGTTTCAACATTAAGTATGATGATTGGTATGATTTTGAAAGTATGAATTTTGAAATATGTGCCTTTTATGTTATTTTCTATTCCCAGTTTTCTTTGTTTTATCATGAATGAGCACTGAATTTTATTAAAAAAATATTTTCTAGATTTGTGAACATACAATACAGTGTATAGTGTTTCATAAGGAGCTCTGGTGGCATAGTGCCTAAGGCATTTGACTGATAACCAGAAGATTGGCAGTTCAAACCCACCAGCTAGTTACTCTGTGGAAGGAAGACTGGGCAAGGTACTTCTGTAAAGATTTACCACCTTGGAAACCCAAAGGGGATTGCTATGAGTTAGAATCGACTCAATGACAGTGAGTTATTGGTTGGTTATATAGTGTTTCACAGAATAGTAAGTGAAAATAAGTATTTCTTGTTGTATACCACTGAGATTTGGCTATGTGTTGCCTGGCAATTTCACAGCAAAACCTAATGCACTTTGTAAAATAATTTAGATAACATTTTTTTCCCCTATTTTCTGGAACAATTTATATTAGAAAGAAATTATAGTTTGGTGAAAGTTCTCATGACCTAGTGCCTAGTGTCTTTTTTTTTTTTTTTTTTTGCAGTGTTCCCTCCCCTCCCCTCCCACCCCTGGTCACCAGGAAAGAATGTTTCCTTCTATATATAAACCTTTCCTTGACTTTTTACATTAATGAACTAATAATATATTTGTCCTTCTGTGATTGACTTATGTCACTCAGCGTAATGTCCTCCAAGTTCATCTATGTTATGTGGTGTTTTACAGATTCTACCTTATTCTTTAGGGTTGCATAGTATTCCATTGTGTGCATGTACCATAGTTTGGTTATCCATTCTTCTATTGATGGGCACCCAGGTTGTTTCCATCTTTTGGCTATTGTAAATAGTTCTACGATGAACATGCGTGTGCATATATCTGTTCTTGTCCTGGCTCTCACTTCTTTAGTATATATACTTAGTAATGGAATTGCTAGGTCAAATAGTATTTCTAATTCTAGCTTTTTAAGGAATCTCCATACTACTTTCCACAGTGGTTGTATCATTTTACAGTCCCACCAACAGTGTATAAGAGTCTGAATCTCTCCACGTCCTCACCAGTGTTTTTTATTTTCTGTCTTGTTGTGCTTTGCTACTAGTGCTGGTGCAAGATGGTATCTCATTGTTTTGATTTGCATCTCCCTAATGGCTAATGATCATGAACATTTCTTCATGTGTTTGTTGGCAACCTGAGTATCCTCTTTGGTGAAGTGTCTGTTCATGTCTTCTGCCCATTGTTTAATTGGATTGTTTGTCTTTTTGCTATTGAGGTGTTGGGAGTTTTCTATAAATTCTACAGATAATTCCCTTGTCAGATATGTCATTGCCAAATATTTTTCCCCAATCTGTAGACAATGAGAGAGGGTGCACAGATCTCTATTAGCTGTTTGTGAAGTGAAGGGTAAGTCAGGCTTGTATGGACTGTCATGTATCACTGGCCAGTTGGTGCAGAAAGAAGTGGTGACCCTCACATATTAAGAGTGGCTGCAGGAATTGTGGGTGTGGTTGGGTCATATGGGCATGGTTGTGGTCCCCACTCAGACAAAAACAATCAAACAAACCACCAAAAAAGGAAAAAAGAGGAGAAAAAACACATACTGCTTAAACACACAGGAACATTCATTAGAAAGAGAAAGAAAAAAATAAATAAGAGGAAAGGCAATAAATGAGACAAAATATTTAAAGAAATACTTTAAAAATACAAAAGAAATATGAATAGAAAAGGGGGGGAAGCCCCATAAGAGTAAGAGAAAACAGCTAAGATAAGAGAATAATGAGGAAAGAAATGAGGAAAATGCATAAAGAAAAATAAGGGATGGGAAGAACCACAAGAAAGAAAAAAGTGGGAAAAAAATGGGAAAAAGGAAGAGAAAAAAAAATCTGAAAACTGGAGCTGGGAAAGGGGAAAAGAAACAATAAAAATAAAAGGAAGAAAAAATAAATACAAACAAACAAACCAATCTTAGGGGAGAGGGCAGGGCAGGACACTCAGGCTCTGTCAGAGTCCATAGACTGGGATAGAATTCCTGCTGGCCCAGAGGTTGGTAGAGGTGAGGGATTACCTCACCTCTGTTCACCAAGAGGATGTGGAGTAGAAGATTAATAAGGGGAATATTGCACCTTTTTAGTCATCAGTTTCTGGTACATCCATGCTGTCCTTGGCAAGTAGAGCCTATTCTTAGCTCCCTGATATCTGAATAAGAACACTGTCACTTTAAATATCCAAAATGGCCACCATTTGTAAATACTCAAAATGGCTTAGCCCTGGGGACAGCCAAAATTTCACAGCTTTGTTTGTCTCCTGCTTTGCTGTTTCCCTTTTTAGTCATCAGCCACTAGTGTAGTCATCCATGCAGCCCTTGGTGAGCAGGGACATTTTTTAGGTTACTTTTTGGGTCCAAACACCACTTGGAATATTCAGACTGTCCGTGACATCAGGACAGCTGACAGTCCACAGCTCCATTTGTCTCTTTATTCACTGTTTACATTCAGGTTCTTCTAATAGTTGGTGTTTAATCTACTTCTGTATCTTTCCTTTCAAAGCTTAGGGCTCCAGGATTATCTTCTATATCTGTGTCAATTAGTTTATCTTTTCTTTGTTGAAGAGGGTCTGTGTAGAATATCTGCCTATTCTGCCATCTTACTGGAAGTGCCTCATCTTTCAACTAAAGGGTGAAACCCTGGAATAGCAGGAGACCTTTCAGACTCCCTCTTCTGTTCTGCAGCATCAGCATCCATTCTGATTGTTAGGTGTCTTTGCCATTCTGGGTGGTATATATGTTAGATATATCCCTGCTCATTCCTTCTTGCTGGCCTATTAAACCCTGTGTCTAAATATTTAGAAAGGTAAGATCTTCATCTCCTTTCTTAGAAGGCAATGTTGACTCAATCTTCAAACGCTCCTGGGAGGTGGAGGGAAGTATTACCTTTCATCCCTATAGTGCATCACGGAAGAATAAAGCAGTAAGTTTTTATATTAAAATTGTCTGAACTTCCTGATTCTGTCACATGACCTTATTGTTTGTTTTTATTAGAAATGAGCTACATCTTACTAAGCCTCCTATCTGGTTGAGTACCCAACAAACAAACAAACAAAAAACCATTACCATCAAGTGGATTCTGTCATAGTAACAAGTGGAATTGTTAAATAACTGTCCATATCAGAATGGAAAGAGCTACACCATTACCAGGACTGGGGCCAGAATGGAAACTTGGGGATTTTGGATAGGATGACAAACTTCATCTTCATACAATCAGAAATTGGGTGAGAGTACTCAGGTTAGAATACTAACAAACCCTCAAATCAATGGAGGACACACATTGATGAGTGTGAGGGACCTGTTGAAAATTTTATACAAATTTTGGGGTTAAGTTAAAGGCACAGAAGAGAAGAACAGTTAGGGGGAAGACAGTCCTTTTTGTGTCATATTGGCACATTATTTAATGTGCCTACCCATGGTTTATTTAATTATTCAAGAGAATATACTTTTATTTGACTCATGATTCACTTTGATGAAAGACTCAGACTTTGTGAAATTACATGTTAGCTTCTGGATACTTGTGCAGGATAAATGCAATTGATGTCTTCCCCCTAATGGGAGCTCTGGTGGTGTAGTGCACCTAATGGAATAGTGTTACCCTCCTATAGGACAGAAACTTGTTTTGTATCTGTAACAATGTTACTCAAAAATTATTTTTCCCAAAAAATTGTTGATAAGTATATATTTCCTTAAATTCTCTGAGTCAGCTTTACCATCTTTCCTGTTGTTTCATTAATGAGTTAAATGCAGTCCTTTGACAAATGTTCATTCTGTATTTGTATGAGAGTATTTTTTATTATTATTAAAGAGTTTGAAAATTATACCCTAACCCTCTTGAGAGTTATCTGAGATTAGTAAGAAAGTTTGAATAGGAGGCAAACAGATCATCCTGAAAATCCCATAGATATTGCATCTTTGGCCAATGACTGGAGAGAAAGAAGAGATGTCCTCAATCCCATAGCTTGTACAGTTCACCAGGAGCAAGTGTTCTCCTGGTATGCAATACACCTTCCTACCTATAAGACTCACTTACAGGGACTACTCCTTTCATACCATCATTTCAGATTTTTACATTCGATTTATTGTGAGATATGTCTCTTTGTGAGTTGACCTGACAACCTAATTAGCATGTGTAAGGAGCCATGGTATCTCAGGGGTTAAGTACAAGGCTGCTAACTGAAAGGCTGGTGGTTCACATCCACTCAGCAGCAACATGGAACAAAGACCTGGCGATATGCTTCCATAAAGCATACAGCCTAGAAAACCATATGAGGCAGTTCTACTCTGTCACATGGAGTCGTTAAGAGTTGAAAATCAACTCAACAGTATCTAACAACAATGACAACATTGTTTCACTGGCAAAATGACCCTGTGGGTTTTCAACAACCAAATTTACAAATTATAATCCTTTGCCCAATTCTCCATCTCTTAACTCTCCAATATCCATACATGGAGATGTTAACTTGGTCTCTATCCTATACCTATACCTCCTCAAAACCTTGGCCACATGGATCAGGGTGGTGCAGTACCTAAGGCATTTGACTGCTAACCAGAAAGGTTGGCAGTTCAAAACCACAAGCCACTCCACAGAAGGAAGACAGCACAGTCTACTTCAGTAAACATTCACCCCCTCAGAAACCCAAAGGGGGTCACCATGAGTCAGAATCGACTCAATGGCAGTGAGTTAAGTGAGACAACAACTATGTGGTTTTAGTCCTTAGCCTTCAATCTCTTATCTTTATTAGCATTAATTCACTGTTCTTTAGATCATACTTCTTGTGGCTTGGTCCTTGTATTCCTTGCTGCCAGACCTCCTTGGTACTAGTTGTTAATTGTTAATACAATATTATTGAGGAGTCAGCTGTAGGGACCGAGGTGAGGAGAGGGAATCCAGGCCACCCACACAACAGCAAGGCAGGAAGCAGGGAGAGGACAGAAAAGGCAAAGGGGACTGGAACAGATGGAGGAGTCAGCCACAGGGACCCAGTTGACTAGGGGGAACCCAGGCCACACCCCACAAGCAGCCAGCTGGGAAGGCAGGGAGAGGACAGAAAAGGTAAAGGGGACCAGAACAGATTGAGAAATTAGCAGCAGGAGTCTAGATAAGGGTGGTTGGAGGGGTTTCCAACAGCTTAGGGAGACAAACTTATCTCTCACCTTGTCCTACTGTGGTGATATGTTGCTGTGAGTCTTGGGGCTGTGCCACTGGTGTTTCAAACCCAGTGGGGTGCACCTGTTGCACAGGTATCAGCCCAGCTTGCAGACTGAGACAGACTAGGAAGAAGGAGGAGGCCATCCACTTATCAAAGAATTAGCCAGGGAAAACCTTATGAATAGCAGAGATATACTGTCTGACACATTACTGTGTAACTTTATGAATAGTCCAGAATCATTGTCCAATACAGAGGAGGAAGATGAGCCACTTAGCTTAGAAAGCTCTCAAAGTAGGACTGGGAAAGAGCTGCATTATCAGTAATATTAGCCTTACTCATATGGGTAAGGTAAAGCTTTTGAGACCTCCATTTGCTGACGTGGCACCACTCAAATTAAGGATAAACAGTGACAAACATCCATTAATAATCAGAACATGGAATGTACGAAGTATGAATCTAGGAAAATTGGAAGTTGTCAAAAATGAAATGGATCACATAAAGATTGATATCTTAGGCATTAGTGAGCTGAAATGGACTGGTTTGGGCCATTTGGAATCAGACAACCATATGATCTACTATGGTGGAAATAACAGTTTAAAGAGGAAAGTCATGGCATTCCTCATCACAAAAGATATTTCAAGATCTCCTGAAGTACAATGCTGCCAGTGATAGGATAATATCCATACACCTACAAGGAAGACCCGTTAATATAACTATTATTCAAATTTATGCACCAACCACCAAAGCCAAAGATGAGGAAACTGAAGATTTTTATCAACTTCTGCAGTCTGAAATTGACCAAACATGCAATTGGGATGTGTTAATTATCACTGGTGACTGGAATGCAAAAATTGGAAACAAACAAGAATCACTGGTAGTTGGAAAATTTGGTCTTGGTGACAGAAATAATGCTGGAACTCACATGGTAGAATTTTGCAAGACCAACGACTTGTTCATTGCAAACAATCTTTTTTCAACAACACAAAGGGGGGATGCACACACAGACTTCACCAGATGGAACACACAGGAATCAGATTGACTACATCTGTGGCAAGAGGTGATGGAAAAGCTCAATATCTTCAGCCAAAACCAAGCCAGGAGTCAAATGTGGAGCAGACCATCAACTGCTCATATGCAAGTTCAACTTGAAGTTAAAGACAATTAAAACAAGTCCACAAGAGCCAAAATATGATCTAGAATATATCCCTCCTGAATTTAGAGACCATCTAAAGAATAAATTTGATGCATTGAACACCAATGACTGGAAACCAGAGGAATTGTGGGATGACATCAAGAGCATCATCCATGAAGAAAGCAAGAGGTCACTAAAAAGACAACAAAAGAAAAGAAGACCAAAGTGGATGACAGAAGAGACTCTGAAACTTGCCCTTGAGTGGAGAGTAGCTAAAGCAAATGGAAGAAATGACAAGGTAAAAGAATTGAACAGAAGATGTCAAGGAGCAGCTTGAGAAGACAAAGCCAATTACTATAATGAAATGTGCAAAGACCTGGAGTTAGAAAACCAAAAGGGAAGAACATGCTCAGCATTTCTCAAGCTGAAAGAATTGAGGAAAAAAATTAAACCTCCAGTTGCAATATTGAAAGATTCTAAGGGAAAAACACATCAGAAGGAAGATTGGGCAATCTACTTCCATAGTGATACTGCCTCAGAAGCCCAAGGAGGGGTTGCTATGAGTTGGGTCCAACTCCATGGCACATAACAACAACAACAAGGGCAAAACATTGAATGATGCAGGGAACATCAAAAGAAGATGGAAGGAATACACGGAGTCACTGTACCAAAAAAAAACTGGTCGATCTTATCCGTTTCAGGAGGTGGCATATGATCTAGAACCAATAGTACTAAAGGAGGAAGTTGAAGCCGTAATGAAGGAATTAGTGAAGAACAAGGCTCTGGGAATTGAAAGAATACCCATTGAGATTTCAACAAAAGGATGCTGCGCTGGAAGTACTCACTCGGTTATGCCAGGAATTTGGAAGACAGCTACCTGGCCAACTGACTGGAAGAGATCCAAATTTGTACCCATTCCAAAGAAAGGTGATCCCACAGAATGTGGAAATTATCAAACAATATCATTAAAATTGCATGCAAGTAAGATCTTACTGAAAATAATTCAAAAATGGTTGCAGTGATATATTGACAGAGAACTTCCAGAGGTGCAAGCTGGATTCAGAAGAGGATGTGGAACAGGGGATATCATAGCTGTTGTCGGATGGATCTTGGCTCAAGGCAAAGAATACCAGAAAGAATTTTACTTGTGCTTTATCGACCATGCAAAGGCATTTGACTGTGTGGATCATGACAAATTTGGATAACATTGAGAAGAATGGGAATTCCCGAACACTTGATTATACTTATGAGGAACCTGTACATTGACCAGGAGGCTGTTGTTTGAACAGAACAAGGGGACACTGCATGGTTTAAAATCAGGAAGGGAGTACATCAGAGTTGTATCCCTTCCCCATACTTATTCAATCTATATGCTGAGCAAATCATTTGAGAAGCTGGACTATATGAAGAAAAATGTGGCATCAGGATTGGAGGAAGAATCATTAACAACCTAAGATATGCAGACAACACAATTTTGCTTGCTGAAAGTGAGGATAATTTGATGCACTTACTGATGAAGCTTAAGGAATACAGTCTGCAGTATGGATTACATCTCAATATAAAGAAGACAAAAATCCTCACAACAGGACCAATAAGCAGCATCACGATAAATGGAGAAAAGATTGAGGTTGTCAAAGAATTCACCATTGCTTGGTTTTACAATTGAGGCCAATGGAAGCAGCAGTCAGGACATTAGATGACGTGTAGCACTGGGCAGGTCTGCTACAAAGGAACTCTTTCAAGTGCCGAGGAGCAAGGATGTCTCCTTGAGGCCTAAGGTGCACCTGTCACAAGGCATGATATTTCCAATCACCTTGTATGCATGTGAGAGCTGGACAATGAATAAGGAAGACCGAAGAAGAGTTGATGCTTTTGAGTTGTGGTGCTGGCAAAGAATGCTGAAGGTAACATGGACTGCCAAAAGAAATAACAAATCTGTCCTGGAGGATGTGTAGCCAAGATGCTCCTTGGAAGCGAGTATGGCTATACTTCATCTCACCTACTTTGGTCATGTTGTCAGAGTGGACCATTCCCTGGAGAAGGATGTCATGTTTGGTAAGGTGGAGGGTCGACAAAAGAGGGGAAGGCCTTTGATGAGATGGATTGACATGGTGGTTGCAACAATGGGCTCAAGTATAGCAAGGATCATGGAGCTGGCACGGGTTTTATTCTGCCATGCATGGGGTTGTGATGAGTGGCAAGTGACTCGACGGCACCCAGCAACAACAACAATACAATATTCATCACATTGTAGACACAAATTAAATATTTGAATAAACAAGCTGGACCACATATCACCAACAACATTCACATTCTTATCTTTTATTGGAATTTTTGAAAACATCCAGCTTTTCATTGTTTTTGTTAGCCAACTCATGGGACACCACCTGTACAACAGAACAGTGATTAGTTGTGGGTTAGATTATTGACATCCAGCGGGATGTCACTGACTGATTTTCGGATGTAAATCACCAGGCCTTTCTTTTTTGTCCACATTAGCCTGGAAGCTCTGCAGAAATCTGTTCAGCATCATAGCAACATGCAAGTGTCCACTAACAATAGGATGGTGGCTGCCCATAAAGTGCATTGGCTGATAATTGAACTGGGTCTCCCATATGGAAGGTGAGAATTCTCCTAGTGAACCATCAATGACCCATAGCTTCTCCTTGGTAGGCTTTTATTGCTCTCTTGAACTGGCCCAATCTGTCCTTTGATCCATGACTTTGAAAACATTGAGCTTCTGAGCCTCAGCTCATTCACAGGCTAATCACTGTCTATATCATAATACACTGTGCTTTTAAAATACCCATCCTCAGACTTCTGTAAATAAAAATGTTTAATTACAGAAATCCAAGAAACCAGCAATGGACAAAAAGCCCTGTTTTTCTTAAAGATTCAAACAAGTTTTGACAAAATTTCCACTTTAATGATGTTGCTTCGTTTAAGTTCAAATATTTTACTCTTTGGTCCACTTACAAGCTTGATGAGTTAGTTAATTAGACCCACATATATTATTATAGACTCTGATAGTTTTAATTAAAATGTGCTAATGTGTAAAATCAAATGTGCATCGTTGGTCTCTTAATTTTTCCCAAGTTTAGATGAAGCGAATAAAATGTACTCACCATAACTTTGGAGCTGTTGTCGAAATTATATACAAAATAGCAATTAGATTATCTGTTTATTGCACAATGTCTTAAACTTTTGGTTATACAGTTGAAATTCTAATCCAGATTTTGTGGCTTTTGACAGACTAAATATTTACAAAATTCTAATTTAGTGTAGAATAGGCCTAAGGGCTGTTAGCATGTCAAAACGTTAGGCAGCTCTTATAAACTGTTAGTGTTAAAACTTAATTAATGTGTAAATTAACTTTATAAATATGTTATTACTCAATGGATAATCAAATGTGTTGATTATGAAATATTAGTTGATGTTTATGAAATGTGATATCTAGGTGATTATGTATCTAGTGGACTATCACTTCAATATGCAGTAATAACAGCATCATTTATTAAAGATCTGGTTCATTTCCCAGTCAGTGTAACTCAAGTGCAACCACCATTTGTCAATAGAGTCTTGCATGTTGTTAGGACGGTGAATAGGTTTTAGTGGCCCTTCCAGACTAACATAGACTAGGAAGAAAGACTAACCCACTTACTTCCAAAAATCAGACAATGAAAATCTTGTGGACTGCCATAGTCCAATCCCATTATTCAGGGTGTCACCATGATTTAGAGGCAGGTCAATGGCAGCCGATAACATAAGACAAGCGTTGTGTTCAGTGTTCTACATATATCATCTCATTTAGTCTTTACCACAATTGAGATACAATTTTATTCCTTATTTTATAGATTAGAAAATGGATATATGGAGAAATTAATTTATGTAAGTAGTTTACTAACTACTTACCATCATGCAGATGGTCAGAAGCAAGGAGGGACTTGGATACTTACTACTCATTACTTCTCTTTACAGAATGTCATGTTACTAATATATATTGTTTGGCTTGATTTGTGTTTACAGTATATTCAGATGGTTTGTTTATGATCTGTTTCATTCATGTACCAAGAAGAGTCATCATTACCCTGTGGATCTTCCTGAAAGATATGAAAAACTTAGGTGATTGTTGTTGTTGTTGTTTGCCGTCGAGTCGGCCCCGACTCATAGCGACCCCTCCTTGGGTTTCCGAGGCAGTATCACTACGGAAGTAGGATTGCCCAACCTTCCTTCCGAGGAGTGGCTGGTGGGTTTGAACCGCCAGCCTTCTGGTTAGCAGTCAAGTGCCTTAGCCACTATGCTACCAGAGCTCCTTAGGTGATTAAAAACATGAACTTTTATGGATATTAATCCATAATTTTTATGGATTTTATGGATATGGCTCTTAAAAAAAAATGAAACCATATGTGTATGAACTGTTGAGGTAAAACAACAGTAAAAAAAACTACTTTGTAAATTTGCACCCAAATCATAGTAAAAAATTAGAAAACAAACAAGCAAGTCTTTGTGACAGGGGTGAAAGAAAAGAGAGAAGGAAATGAATATATTTTGGATATCCATTGTATTCTGTACCTCGAACTAGACATTTTGATGTTAGATACTACAGGTTTACAATCTTTGATCCCTTATCCAAAATCTTTCAGGTCAGATGTGTTTAAGGATGTATTTAATTTTTAGAAAGATAATTTAACGCATATAGTACACTGTTATCAAAGCATGCTAATAGTTCTGTAGTGAAATGCATAAGGAGCTATTCTAAGTGGAATAAATAAAAACTATAAATAGTCCCATCATTGATCCAGGTCAGGGCTTACGGTTCACATTATGCCAGATTTGCTAATAGATAATTGATTAAAAACTCTCAATTTTCAGAGCTTTCTGATTTCAGAGTTGTAGACTGCACGTGATGAATTTGTATTATCCTTACACATAGCTTGGGAAACTTCAGATGAGAAAATGTTTAAGTCACACTTCTCATAAATAGAGGGACAAGATTTTGAACCTAAACCTTGTTCAAGTGAGGAAGTTCTGACTTGAAAGGACTTCTGCTTGATTAACATCAGTATCTTAGTTTAAGTTTCCTTCAGTATGCAAATGTGAAAAATGTGAGCTTCCTACAACAATATGTCCTTTTGGACCTCAGATGCTCATTAAAACCATAAAAGCAAACTCACCTCCATTGAATTGATTCTGGCTCATAGTGACCCCCAGTGGGTTTCCAAAGCTGTAAACCTTTACAGAAGTAGACTGCCCCAACTTCCTTTGGCAGAGAGGCTGGTTTATTTGAACCACCCACCTTTCAGTTAGCAGCCAAATGCCTCAACCACTACACCACCAAAGTTTCTTGGAGAAATAAATCTAGTGCTTACATGAGTCTTCCTAGTGGACACAGTGATGTGGACATAAAAGCTTTATTATGCCATGTCTTTCCCATCTTCTTACCAGTCCTGCTAAGGACCTCACCTTCTTACACATTTCTCTGTGATTTTCTTGCTAACATGCCATCCCTGCAAGAACCCAAATTGTACACACAAATCAACAGTGTAATAAATGTCTGTCAAGCCAATGATATGCACAAGGCCCTGGGGGATGAGAGGTATGTTATGGTCACAAATTCTACCAATAATGCAATTAATATGTGCAGATGAAATATGAGTTATTTTATCTACTACTAATATATTCTTTTTCTAGAGTCTTGACTCATTTTTCAACCAAACCAAACCCAATCCACTGCTGTCAAGTTGATTACCACTCATAACAATGCTGTAGGAGAGCACTGCCCCACTGGATTTTCAAGGCTGTAAATCTTTAAAGAAACAGCTGGCCATTTCTTTCTACCACAGAGACATTGGCAGGTTCAAACCACCAAACTGTTGGTTAGCAACATCACCAGAACTCCTGCTACTGGTAACTAGAGAGCTGAACAGAAGATTTCAAAGAGCAACTCGAGAAGACAAAGTCAAATATTTGTAATGAAATGTGCAAAAACCTGAAAAAAAAGCCTTGAGTTGCAATATTGAAAGATTCTATGGGCAAATATTGAATGTTGCAGGAAACATTGACAGAAGATGGAAGGAATATACAGAGTCACTGTACAAAAAAGAATTGGTCTATATTCATCTTTTTCAGGAAGGAGCATATGATCAACAATCATGGTATTGAATGAAGAAGTTGAAGCTGCGCTAAAGGAATTGGCAAAAACAAGGCTCCAGGAATTGATGGAATATCCATTGAGATGTTTCAACAAATGGATGCTGTGCTGCAGGCACTTATTCATCTATGCCAAGAAATTTGGAAGATAGCTACCTGGCCAACTGACTGGAAGAGATCAATATTTGTACCCATTCCAAAGAAAGGTGATCCCACAGAATGTGGAAAGTATCAAACAATATCATTCATATCACATGCATGTAAATTCTTACTGAAGATAATTTAAAAACTGTTTCAGCAATATACTGACAGAGAACTTCCAGAAATGCAAGCTGGATTCAGAAGAGGACATGGAATAAAGGATATCATTGCTGATGTCAGATGGATCTTGGCTCAAAGAAAAGAATACCAGAGAGATGTTTACTTGTGTTTCATTGACTGTGCAAAAGCATTCAGTTGTGTGGATCATAATAAATTATGGATAACACGGAGAAGAATGAGAATTCCCGAACACTGGATTGTGCTCATGCGGAACCTGTACAGAGAATAGGAGGCTGTCATTGAAACAGAACAAGGGGATACTACATGGTTTAAAATCAGGAAGGGATTTCATCAGGGTTATATCTTTTCACCATAGTTACTTAATCTGTATTCTGAGCAAATAATCCAAGAAGCTGGACTATAAGAAGAAGAACATGGCATTAGGATTGGAGGAAGACTCATTAACAACTGGCTATATGCAGACAGCACAACCTTGCTTGCTGAAAGTGAAGATGACTCGAAGTACTTGCTGATGAAGATCAAAGACTACAGTCTGCTGCATGGATTACACCTCAACATAAATAAAACAAAAATCCTCATAAATGGACCAATAAGTAGCATCACAATAAATGGAGAAAAGTTTGAAGTTGTCAAAGATTTCATATTACTTGGATCCATAGTCAACACCAATGGAAGCAGCAGTCAAGAAATCAGATGATGTATTACATTGGGCATATCTGCTGCAAAAGACTCCTTTAAAGTGCTGAGGATCTAAGATGTCTCTTTGAAGACTAAGGTGTGCCTGACCCAAGCCATGGTATTTTCTGTAGCCTCATAAGCATGTGAAAGCTGGACAATGAATAAGGAAGAATGAAAAGGAGTTATGCCTTTGATTTGGAGTGTTGATGAAAAATTCCGAAAATTCCATGGACAGCCAGAAGAATGACCAAATCTGTTCTGGAAGAATTGTACCCAGAATGCTCCTTTGATGCAAGAATGGTGAGACTTTGTCTCACCTACTTTGGTCATGTTGTCAGAAGGGACTACACCCAGGAGAAGGATATCATGTTTGGTAAAGTGGAGGGTAAGTGAAAAAGTGGAAGGCTATCATCAAGGACATGGATTGTCACACTGGCTGCAACGATGGGATGGGTATAGCAAAGATTGTGAGGCTGGCTCAGGACCAGGCAGTGTTTTGTTCTGTCATACATGGGGTCACTATGAATTGGAGCCAACTTGATGGCACCTAATAGCAACCTATGTGTGCATGTATGTGTGTGTGTGTATATATATATTATGTGTGTGTGTGTGTGTGTGTGTATAATGCATACACAGACACCCTCACATATGGTCATTCCTTTGTATTCACAGATTCTACTTTTGCCAATTTGCCTACTTGCTAAAATTTATTTGTAACCTCAAAGTCACTACCTGCAGCCCTTTCCAGGTCAGTCATGGACATGTACAGATTGGTGAAAAAGTTCAGTCACTGACATGTATTCCCAGCTGAGGCCAGACAAAGGTAGTACTCTGCCTGGATCGAGCTCTCACACTCTAAACATTTGTCCTTTTTGCCTACCATCTTTTCTCATTCTTGTGGATTTTGTTTGTGATTCCACTTTTTAAAATGGTTCCCAAGTGCTATCTAATGCTCCTAAGCATAAGAAGGCTGTGAGGTGCCTTATGGAGAAAATACACATTAGATAAGTTTCACTGAGGCATGTGTTATATGTGGTGTTGTTGACCGTGAGTTCATTGTTAATGAATCTACAACATTTATTAAACAAGAAGAGTTTAAACAGAAACACATAAAACAAGGTTATATATTGATCGGTTGAAGAAAATATGTGACTAAGAACTTGCAGGAACCTAACCCTGTATTTCCCGTAGGACCAATGGTTGGATATTACTAACACAGTGTTTGTGACAACGTTGTAGAACATAACTACTACAAATAGTTAGAATCGATTGGATGTAATTTTATACATGATTTAGTCATAGAGATGCCGTGGGTAACAACTTGAGTTTTAAAATTATACAACATTCCATAAGATGTATGGCCTTGCAGTACTTTTTCATTCCCCTATAACTGGGCATTTGGGTTATTTTTCAAGAGAATATTATATATAACATTGTGATGAGAGTTATCTTATTATTTTAAATCATTGGGCATATCTCTGACACTTTCCTTCAGATATAATGGAAACGATTTCACATCAAAGAGAAATTAGAAACTTGTGAAGCTTCTGATACATACTGTCAAATTTCATCCCAAGAGATGTGGTAATTAATGTTTTAGTTAGTGTTTTTGAATACTTATGTGCCTTCATGAACGTGAGTGTCAAAAGCCCTTTTACATTTGTGCCAATTTAATAATGATAATCCTGTCATTATTTAACTCTTTTTTTCTTTAATTACTGTAGTGTTTGAACACATCTCCTGGTATTTGGTGACCACTATTAGTTAATCTTTAGGAGTTGATTTTCTGTCTTTTGTGCACTTTTATATCAAGATTATTTGATTTTATAAATGTTAAGGTTAAATATTTTATCTGGTATAGATGATGAGATTTTTTTCCAATTTATTATTTGCCTTTTCACTTATGTTTTTTTCTCGCATACAGCAAGCCTTTATTTCTGTCATAAAATTGATATTTTTCTTAATTTTATCATTTAAATTTTTTCTAACTGTGTTTTGGGTGAAAGTTTACAGAACAAATTCACTTTCTATACAGCAGCTCACATACATTTTGTCTCATGACACTGATTACAATATCCCATAATGTGACAGCTCCCCTCCCACTTCCTACCCATAGTTACCTCTTCCCTGTGTCCTTTCCTCCATGTACTCCTGTCCCTTGAGCTGTCTCCTTGTGTATACACAGCCCTCTATTCTCCCATGATTTATCTCTCCAAGGAATGCATCTACGTAATGTAAATATTCACCTCATTTGTTTGTCTTTTGTTTGGCTGGATACCACAGGAGTGAGTTCAATTCCAGACCTGAAGGGCAGCTAGAGGCCATAGTCTCTGTGGTTCTGTCAAGATCTCTCAGCCCAGCAAGCCTGGTCCTTTTATTTTTAAAATGATTTTGAGTTTTATTCCACGTTGTTCTCCCACTCTATCCAGGATCTCCTACACAGATCCCTGACCGAGTGGTTGATAGTGGTAGCTGGGCCCATCTAGTTCTTCTGGTCTCATAATTGTGTAGGCTGAGGATCACATGGTGTACCAGTCACTTGGACTAATTATTTCCATATGTCTTTGGTTTTCTTCATTCTTCTGTGCTCTGCACAAGGAGAGACCCGTTGCATCTAGATGGCTGGTTGCAAGCTTTTAAGATCACAGTTGCTACTCACCAAAGTAGGATGTGGAACAATGTTTTGTATAGTATGTTAGGCCTATTGAGCTTGATGTCCCCTGTAACTATGTTCTGGAACCCACATGTCCAACTTCTTGCTCCCTGTGGGTAGCTGGCTGTGACCAAAAAGTGACTACAACCATGTCCCTTGTCAGCTCTACTATATACCTGGGAATCCTTACACAATATACCAATACACTTGTAGAAATATTGTCTGCCAACCCTATACATGGTCTTGAGCACACTCCCCACTTCATAGATAAACCTAAAAGTTCAGCCTGTCCACCCGTCTATCCACCCATATATCCATGTTTGCATTCACTGACAATGCAGTACTGTATGTGCAAAACTGTTCATCTTTATTGTCTGTACCTCCCATGCACCTCACTATGTCATCTTCTTCCTCAGTGCTACCATGTTGGTCACTCACATTTGATATATTGCCCTTCTCTTCATCCAAATCAATATTTGGAACCTGTCTAACAGTGTTCCCTCCCCTTCCCTTCCACCCCTAATAACCAACAAGGAAAATTTCCATCAATATAGAAACCTTTCCTTGGCTTTTTATGATAATGGACTAATACAATATTTATCCTTCTGTGATTGACTTATTTCACTCAGCATGCCATCCAAGTTCATACATATTATGCGGTGTTTTGCAGATCCTATGTTATATTTTAGGTTTGCATAGTATTCTATTGTGTGTATGTGCCATAGTTTGGTTATCCATTCTTCTGTTGATGGTCATGTAGGTTGTTTCCATCTTTTGGCTATTGTAGTGCTGCAGTGAACATGGGTGTGCAAATGTCTGTTCTTGTCCTGGCTCTTGCTTCTTTAGGATATATACCTGGTAATGGAATGGCTGGATCAAATGATATTTCTAATTCCAACTTTATAAGAATCACCATACTGCTTTTCACAGTGGTTGTATCATTTTACAGTCCCACCAGCAGTGTATGAGAGTTCCAATCTCTCCTCATCCTTGCCAGCATTTGTTATTTTCTGTCCTGTTGAACTTTGCTGCTAGTGCTGGGGCAAGATGGTATCTCATTGTTGTTTTGATTTGCAACTCTCTAACGGCTAATGGTCATGAGCATTTCTTCATATGTTTGGTGGCTGCCTGAATATCCTCTTTGGTGAAGTGTCTGTTCATGTTTTCTGCCCAATTTTTTAATTGGATTATTTTTCTTTTTGTTGTTGAGGGGTTGGAGTTTTCTGTAAATTCTAGAGATAAGTCCCTTGTCAGATATGTCATTGCCAAATATTTTTCCCCAATCTGTAGGTTCTCTTTTGTCTCTTTTGGAGAGATCTTTGGAAACACATAAAATTTAATTTTTATAAGGTCCATTCATCTAGTTTATCTTCTGTTTGTGCATTTTGAGTTATACTTGACAGTCTGTTTATGCCATATTTTAGGGCTCCTAAATTTGCCCCTAGTGTTTCCTGGAGAAACTTTATAGTTTTAGAGGTCACATTTAAGTCTTTGATCCATCTGGAGTTAGTTTTTGTATATGGTATAAGGTACAGATCTTGTTTCATTTTTATGCAAATGGATATCCAGTATTGCCGGCACCAGTTATTAAACAGACATTCTTTTCCCCATTTAATGGATTTTGGTCCTTTGTCAAAGATCAGATGACCATAGGATGATGGATCTATTTCTGGGTTCTCAATTGTATTCCATTGGTCTACATGTCTGTCATTATACCAATACCAAGCAGTTTTGACTACTGTGGCTGTATAGTAGTTTTTGAGATCCAGCAGTGTGAGACCTCCCACTTTGTTCCTCTTCAATAGTGCTTTGTTTATCTGAGGTTTCTTTTCTTTCCATATAAAGTTAGTGATTGGTTTTTCCATATCCTTAAAGAATGTTGATGGGATCTGGGTTGGGATTACATTGAATGTGTAGATTGCTTTGGGTAATATTAACATTTTCACAATGTTCTGTCTTCTTTCCATGAGCATGGCATGTTCTTCCATTTATGTAGATCTCTTATGGTTTCTTGAAGTAGTCTTTTATAGTTTTTTTGTATAGGTCTTTTGTGTCCCTGATAAGATTTATTCCCAAGTATTTTATTTTTTTGATAGCTATTATAAATGGTATTGATTTCCTTATTTCTTTTTCAGCAATCTCCTTGCTGGTTTAGAGGAATCCAACTAATTTTTGGATGTTGATCTTGTATCCTGCCATGATGCTAAATCTCCTAATTGATTCCACTCGATTTTTGACTGAGTCTCTTGGGTTTTCTAGGTAAAGGATCATATCATCAGCAAATAGGAATAGTTTGACTTTTTCCTTATCAATTTTAATGGCTTTGATATCCCTGTCTTGTCTTATTGCCCTAGCTAAGACTTCCAATAGAATGTTGAGTAGAAGTGGTGATAGAGGGAATCCTTGTCTGGTTCCTCTTTGCAAGGGGGATGGTTTCAGTCTCTCTCCATTGAGAATAATGTTGGCTATTGGTTTGAATAGATGCCCTTTATTATGTTGAGGAATATCCTTTCTATTCCTGTTTTGCTGAGAGTTTTGATCAGGAATGGGTGTTGATTTTTATCAAATTCCTTTTCTGCATCGATTGATATGATCATGTGGTTCTTTTTCTTTGTTTTTTTTATGTGGTGGATAATGATTGTTTTTCTATCCTTGCATACGTGATTTGAACCCCACTTTATCATAACTTATTATTTATTTATTTATTTATTTTTTTTTTTGATATGTTGTGAGAGTCCATTGGCTAGGATTTTGTTGAAGATTTTTGTATCTAAGTACATGAGGGATACTGGTGTGTAGTTTTCCTTTTGAGTGATGTCTTTGCCTGGTTTGGTATCAAGGTTTTGGTTGTTTCAACAAATGAGTTAGGTGGATTCCATCCTTTTGTATGTATTGGAATAGTTTGAGGAGGATTGGTATCAGTTCTTCTCTGAATGTTTGATAGAATTCTCTGCTGAAACCATCTGAGCCAGGACCTTTTTATGTGGGTAATTTTTTTAATGACCTGTTCAATTTTTCTTTTGTCTATCTGTTCAATTTTCCACCTCAGTCTGTGTTAGTTTAGGTAAATGGTGTGTTTCTAGAAATCTGTCCATTTCTTTCAGGTTTTCAAGTTTGTTGGAGTATAGTTCTTCATAGTATCCTGATATTATTACCCTTTTTTATTTCAGTCAGTTCTGTTGTTATGTCACCTATTTCATTTATTTTTTGTGTTTTTGTATTCTGTCACTCTTTTCCTTTGTTAAATTTGCCAGTGATTTGTCATTTTTATTAATGTTTTCAAAAAAATAACTTCTAATGTATTTTTTTCTGTGTTCTTTCTATTTTCTGTTCCATTGATTTTTTGCTCAAATCTTTATTATATCCTTTCTTCTGGTGACTGTAGGCTTTTCTTGCTGTTCTTTTTCTAATTGCTCAAGATGTTGGTTTAAAGTATTGATTTTGACTCTTTTTTGATGTGTGCATTTATTGCTATAAATTGGCTTTTGATCAAAGCCTTTGCTCTGTCCCAATGATTTTGGTATGTTATATTTTCATTCTCGTTTGATTCAAGGAATTTTTTAATTTCACTTTTTTTTTTTTTTTGTTTCTTCTCTTACCCAGTCTTTCTTAAGGAGGATGTTGTTCAGTTTCCATATGTTTGCTGTTTTTATGTTGATCTTCCTATTGTTGATTGCTAATTTGATAGCATTGTGATCTGAGAAGATGCTTTGTAGTATTTCAATGTTTTCAAATTCATTAAGGCTTGCTTTATAGTCTAACATATGTCTCTTATGGAGAAGGTTCCATGTGCACTGGAAAAGAATGGATATTGTGCTATTGTTGGGTGAAGTGATCTGTAGATGTCTATAAGGTCAAGTCCATGGATTGTATTGTTTAACTCTTCTGCATCTTTGTTGAGTTTCTTTCCAGTTGTTCTATCTTTCATTGAAAGTGGTATATGAACGTCTCTCACTATGACTGTGGAGACAACTATATGACTTTTCAACTCTTTTAAAGTCTGATTTATGTATTTTGGGGTTCTTTCATTGGATCCATAGATATTTATTATGGTTATATCTTCTTGTTCAATTAATCCTTTAATCATTATGTAATATCCTTCCTTGTCTCATGTGGTGGTTTTTGTCTTAAAGTTAATTTGATCAGAAATTAATATTGCCACTCTAGTTCTTTTTTTGGTTGCTATTTGCTTGATATATCTTTTTCCACCTTTGAGTTTTAGTCTATTTTTGTCTTTGTCTCTAAGGTGTGTCTCTTCTAGACAGCATATTGATTGGTTATGTTTTCTTATACAGTTTCCAACTCCCTGTCTCTTGAATGGTGTATCTCATCCATTAAAATTCAGTATAGTTATTGACAAGTATGAATTGATTGCCGTCATTCTGTTATGTGTTTTTTCATGGTGTCCCTGGTTTCTTTGTTTCATATAATTTTCTGTGCTGAGCTCATTATTTTCATGAATCATGTTAATCATTTCTTTTGTTGCTATTGTTTTATTATTTGCTAAACATTTGTGCTTGCCTTCTTTTTTATTGTGATGTGAAGGTGTATCATTTTTCTTTGAGGTTACCCTGTGATATATAATTTTCTCCCCATGTTTAAAATAGTCCATTCTATCTTGCAACTACCTTGACTTCCTAACCATTTAGAAGTTCTGTAACTACCCTATTTTTCCTCTTTTTTTCATTTGTAGTTGTCCTCATTTGCCAACTGATATCTGGTTCCTTGTTACAATTGTCTAAGCTTATTTTACTTTGGATACATCCGTAGCTGTGTTGGTTTCTGGGTTATGACATCTTGTGTAATAATGGTCAGTTGTTGTTTGCTATTACTGGTTCTCTGTTCAAAGGGCTCCCTTTAGTATCTCTTGTAAAGTTGGTCTGGTTTTAATAAATTCCCTTAGTGTCTGTTTATATGGAAATCTTCTAATTTCACCATTATGTTTAAGGGACAGTTTTGCTGGGTATATAATTCTTGTTGGAAATTTTTCTCTTTTGGAGTTTTATATATGCCATCCCATTGCCTTCTTGCTTGCATGTCCTTTGTAGTTAGCTTTTCATTTTTCTCTTGCTGCTTTTAGGATTCTTTCTTTGTCTTTGGTTTTGAGGAGTTTGCAGATGATATGTCTTGGTGATTTTCTTTTGGGGTTCCTTGGACTTCTTGAGTGGATATATTCTCATCTTCCATCATATCAGAGAAGTTCTTTGTCAACAAATCTTGGACAATTTTCTCAGTGGTTTCATTTTTCTCTGCCTGTTCTGGAATTCTGATTACACATAGGTTATTTCTTTTGATGGTATCCCACATGAACCTTAGGCTTTCTTCATTTTGTTTTGATCATTTTTTTGATGGATCCATTTCCAAAGAAGTATTCAGGCATTTGTTTTCAATCTCATTATTTCTGTCTTCCATTGATTCAATTCTTCTCCTTTTCCTTTTCAATATGTAATCTATTTCTGAAAATTTAGTATTAATTTTCTGGATTTCTATCTGTAGATTTTGTATCATTTCTAATTTTTCCTTTACTTTGTCATTTTGTTCTTGTATTTTTTTCTGAATTTGTTCTAGGGTTTTGTCTGTGTTTTCCTTAATTTTGGCAGTGTTTTCCTTGATCTGTTTCTCTACCCTTTGAAGATACCTAAATATAATTCTTTTGAATTCCTTATCAGAGAGTTCCAATACTGCTTCTTCCTCAGGGATGTGTTCTTGGTCTGTATCCTACTCCAATGTTTCTACCTGTTTTTCTTGCTTCTTTGTATGGACTGTGATGGTCTGTTGTCTCTGAGACATTGTGACATTGTTGTATTTAGATCCCTGTTAACTGTTTGTGAAGAGCAGTGAAGGGTGAGTCAGGCTCTTCTTGGTTGTTGTTTATTGTTTTTATTGTTGACCAGTTGGTGAAGAGGGAAGTGGTGAATTTCATTCAGTAAGTGAAGCTATAGGAGGTGCAGATACAGTTGTGTTGTATGGGTATGGTTACTGTCTCCCACTCACTTAGACAAAAACAACAATTGAATAACCACCAAAAAAGTAAAAGCATGTGGACAAAAAATACACATTGTATTAACACACAGGAATAATAACCTCAAAAAGGAAAAAAAGGAAAAAAATAAAAATAAACTGCAATAGGAGAGGGCAATAAGAGAAAAAAGGTAGGAGGAGAATAATGAAGAAAAAAATGTGAAAATGCAAAAAGAAAACAAGGAATGAGGTTAACCATGAAAAAGAAAAATATGGGCAACAAGAACAGGGAAGAGAGAAAAAGCTGAAAACTGGAACTTGGGAAGGAAAGAATAAAGAATAATAACAAAAGGACAAAAATCATAGTAATTTTAAAACAGAAACAAACTGAAAAAAAAGGGAAAAAAATATCTGGGCAGGGTGGGGCAGGGCACCTGGCTCTGTCCGAGCACACAGGCTGGAATGGAATTCTTACTGGCCCAGAAGGTGGTGGGAGTGAGGGATCACTGGACCTGCGTTCACCAAGAGGGTGTGTGGTATAAGGGTAACGAGAGGAATATGGCACCTGTCCAGTCTTTGGTGTCCAGAATGTCCTTGTGGTTTCCTGTAAGTTGAGCCATTTCTTAAGTCCCCGGAATCTGGGAGAATGCTGTCACTTTCAGTATCCAAAATGGTGGATTATAAACATGCTTGTAAACATTCAAAATGTCTGTGTTCTCCGGACAGGCAAAAGTCCACACTCAGCCCACCTTCCTCAATCCTGCTTTCTCTTTTATTCACCAACCACCTGCGCAGTCCTCCCTGCAGTCTCTGGCTTTGTTGTTGTTGTTAACTGCCATTGAGTCATTTCTGACTCATAGCGACCCCATGCACAGCAGAACAAAACACTGCCAGATCCCGCACCAGCTCCATGATCCCTGCTATAGTTGAGCCCATCATTGCAGCCACTGTGTCAATACATCTCGTTGAAGGCCTTCCCCTCTTTCATCAACCCTCTACCTTACCAAGCATGATATCCTTCTCCAGGGAATGGTCCCTTCTGACAACATAAGCAAAATAGGTGAGACGAAGTCTGGCCATTTTCGCTTCAAGGAGCATTTCGGGTGCACTTCCTCCAGGACAGATCTGTTAGTTCTTTTAGCAGGGCTAGCAGTGCTGATTTTTAGGTTAATTCTTAGGTCCTGACACCACTAGGCAATATCCAAGCTGTCTGTGCTGTCAGGATCACTGACAGACAGCAGCTCCGTATGTCTCCTTTTTTGGTGTTTTCTTGCAATTTCTTCTACTAGTTGGAGTTCTGGTAACATAGTGTCTAAGGTACTTGACTGCTAACCAGAAGATTGGCTGTTCAAACCCACCAGCCACTCCTCAGAAGGCAGGTTGGGCAATCTACTTCTGTAGTGATACTGCCTCAGAAATACAAGAAGGGGTCGCTATGAGTCAGGTCCTATTCGACGTCACATAATAACAACAACAGTTGGAGTTTAGCCTACTTCTATTTCCTTCCCTTCGAAATTCAGAGCTCCAGTATTATCTCCTGTTTCTGTGATAATAGTTTCCTCCCCTTTTCTTTGTTGAGGGAGCTCTGGTGGCATACTGCCTAACGTATTTGACTGCTAACCAGAAGACTGGGGGTTCAAACATACCAGCCACTCCTTGGATGGAAGATTGGGCAATCTACTTCTGTAGTGATACTGCCTCAGAAACCTAAGGAGGGGTCGCTATGAGTCGCATCTGACTCAATGCCTTTGAGTTTGTTTTTGTTTTCTTTCTTTGTTGAAGATGGTCTCTGCAGTCTGTCTGCCTATTCTTCCATCTTACTGGAACTCCCCACCCCCGATTTAAGACTTTTTTAAAGCATATATCATTCTTTGGGTAGATATCTATTCTATATTTTTCTTTCATTGCATGTGTGGTTTTGTTTGTTCATGTTTACTTATTTGTGCTTCTTTTTTTTTTTTTTTTTTCCTGAGAGAAGGTTCTAGCTTGAATTTTCTTTTCTCAAATAGTTAAAATGATTCTACCATTATTTATTGAAAACATGCATCCCTTTCCCAGGGTTAAAAATTGTAGCTTTAACATATGTAACTATAAGATCTCTTTTGGAAACTTTCATTCTCTCCCTTTGTTCTGTTCATTAATTCTTAGAGTAGTACAATATTGTGATTCTTAAAAACTTTATGAGATTCACTATTCAGTGGAGCATGTCTCTCCTTGTTACTATGTTTTTCAAACTTTGTTTGACTTCTATTACTGTTTCTGTTTTTCCAATGAAATAAAGAATCCTTTTTTTAAAAAAAACTTTTATTTTAAAATAACTTTACATTTAGAAAAAAAGTTGCAAGAGTTGTTCAAATAATTTGTATATATCTTTTGCCTAGGTTAATTTTTTGAAACATTTATCACATTTGCTTTTTCATCCACCATTCATTCTGTGAAATAAGATGTTATGTCATTTGGGGGTTATGTGAACACCATATTATATACAGGAAGTTCCTGTAAAATTCATAGTTAAATCCCTGTAAAATATATTCTACTAAAACATTATGAGAGCCTGCCAGACAAGCCTGAGAGATATAACCACTTGATACAGAAGGTTTGCCTTGGTATTTGGCTGGGCTAAGCAAGGGCTACATTGGAAGCCAGATGGAGGCTTTATGGATATCTGGTTGCAGGGGAGGTGTGTGCACAGAAGGCACAGAGAAATGGCCACAAGGAGTAGGTACGTAGGTTCTGGAAATGCAGCAAGTGGTGGCAGCCCTGCTGCCACAGCCCTGTTAATATAGCCGCTGATCATGTGCAGATGCTGCTGCTGCCTGGAGCTGGTGCCTGTGAGCAACCCAGCCCAGCCAGTGCTACCAGCAGCAACAGCAGGCACAGAGGACCCATGGCAGGCCCTGTCCTGTGCTGAGGGTAAAAGGCTACACAGCTGCTAGCTAGTGAATGAAACCAGGAGAAGAGAAGGAAGAGCCATAGGAGGAGGCGCTGCATGGTATGTAACCTGGAGCTTTACCACTTGGTCACTCTGGGGCTTTGGGTTCTTTAAAACATTTTGGGGGTGATAATAAAAGTAGAGCTGCTTTTCCTTAAAAAAGTTAAAACACTTTATGGGACCATGGATATATATGCAGTCCTATGTTGCCTGAATGGACATTAAGTGACCCATACCTGTATTTTCCTCTACTGGGATTGTGTCTTTCAATTCCTACCAGCAATATATGAGAGCAACTATTTTTACACAGCCTTGGCAATATAGTATATTGTCAAGCTTATGAATTTTTATGAATATGTTAGGTGAGAAATGGTAGTATTAATTTGCTTTTTTCTTTGAGTGAAATTAAACATCTTTTCATATGTTTAAAAGCCATTTTAAAATCATTCTGTGATACACTTTTTCAGATCTTTTACCTGTCTTTTGATAAGATTTTTTTTTTTAATTTTTCACCTTCAGTGTTTCAAATTGACTGGGGTATTATTGCAAATGTCTTATGATTTTTCATTTGTGTTTTGACTTTGCTTATAGTTTTGTTTTTCTTTTTGTCATAAAATAGGATTTTTCCTTATTATTTTATATAATCAAATGAATCAACTTTATATTGTAAGTGAATTTTGATTCATATGGGGTCTTTTTCTACACGTAGGTTATAAAGGAATTTGTCTTTGTTTTCCTCTAGGACTTGCATTGTTTATTTTATTTTTTTACATTTATTAAGTTTTCTAATTTTTCCCACAATGTGTCCACATATTTCTGTTAAGGGAATTATAAAATATAATATAGTTAGTATTATGATTATAATTGGAATCTTCTTCTCATTAAATTTCCTTACTAGTTATTTGTGATACATAGGAAATCCACTGATTATTAAATCATTTTGGGGAGTCATCACACATACTATATTCCCTTCAGTTCAGTAACATTTCAGTTCCTGAAATGTTTTTCTAGGTGTTTGTTCATAGTATTCTTTTTTATTTTATCTTTTCTTGACTTACTACATTAGCAATGATATAATTATATAACATTTTTTTTTTTATATTGAAGAAAACAAACAACAACAAAATGAACCAAAAATCTCTTCTCTGAACATTCATATTGACCTTTAAATTAATGTAAGATCCTCATTGTGATAGTGGAAATCTTCATTTTTTTTCTCCCTGACTTTAATAGGAATTCCTATAGTCAAAATTTTTGTCAATCTTGACTAATTACTATTAAAATTAAAAATAAATTTCACTTCTATGCTATCCTTTATTATGTCCTACAAATAGTATTTATACATATTTTAAGAGATCATCTTCAACTTGGTGCATTTAAAATAAACAGAAATAACTATATGAACATATTTTAATATGTATGTTTAAAGATAGCTCTAAACAGATGTTATATGCAAATATATGGATTTGACAGATAAATTTATGCTTATTTAAGTAAACATATATGCCATAATTTTATATTATATGTTATGTCTACATATAGTGGTGAAATTTTTTAATGGTGATGAAGATCGTAGGGTGGAGTAGTACTTATCATTCATTCATCATCCATTTCTACATCATCCATCAATCCATCTACCCAATAAATATCTCCTATAGTGCCTAAGGCACTTGACTGCTAACCAGAAGGCTGGTGGTTCAAATCCACCAGCCACTCCTCGGAAGGAAGGTGGAGCAATCTACTTCCGTAGTGATACTGCCTCAGAAATCCAAGGAGGGGTAGCTATGAGTCGGGTCTGACTCGACAGTATATAACAACAACAACATTCACTTCATAGGCGCTCTGGTGGCATAGTGCCTAAAGCATTTCACTACTAACCAGAGGGCTGGTGGCTCAAATCCACCAACCACTCCTGGGAAGAAAGGTTGGGCAATCTACTTTCATAGTAATACCATCTTGGAAACCAAGGAGGAGTTGCTATGATTCAGATCTGACCTCCATGGCAGTGGGTTTTTGGTTTTTTTTTTTTTTTTGCTTCACGTTTGCACTCTTTGGCTAACCTAAATGTTGGCAATTCAAACCTACCCATCAACACCAGGAAAGAAAGCCCTGGTGACCTACTTCTGTAAAAATGACAGTCAACAACACCCTATGAACCAATTCCACTCTATAACTTGGGGTTACCGTGAACTGGAACTGACCTAGTGGTAATAGGTTTAGTTGTTGGTTTTGGCTCACCTTATATGTGTTCAGCATTAGGCTGGGTTCTGGGAACCACAGACTTTAAAAAAGTGACCTTTGGAAGGCTGGAATATGTGTAATGTTGCTTGTCATAGCAAATTCCCATTTTTATGACCTTATTTCACCATTCATACATAAGCATTTACTCACTAAAACATTGATAGCAGATCCCTTAATACTGAACACAAGTTGATTCCTACTCACAGAAACCCCCATAATTTTTCTGAAGCAGTAAACCTTTATGGAAGTAGATTGCCCAGTCTTCCCTCCACAAAGTGGCTGGTGGGGTTGAACTGCCAATCTTCTGGTCAGCAGTCAAATGCCTTAGGCACTGCACCACTAGAGAGCTCCTTAATGTCTCAGTAGTAACAGATAAATGGAAAACTTAAATTTGAGCAGTTAGTACTGCATAGTTTCTCCAAGACTTTCATTTATCTATAATTCAAGAGGTTCATTGTCTTTTTTTATGAAAAAAAAATTATGACAGACATAGAAATGTCTCAGTAAAGAAAAAATACTATAAACCAATCTATCACTGATTTCCCTAGCTCAGTCTCATTTGACACATTTAATGAAAATCACTGATGTCTTTAGTATAATAATCTGATATTTAAAACAAAAGTAAAGAGTTGTAATACTTGCATGTTTCACATTGAAAAAGTGATGAAAACTTCACTCGAGACATTTATGTTGTGATTTTTTAAAATATAGTTAGAAAGCAGTAAATCACCATAGGCTATATTACTTCTAGGCTTGGACTCAGAATCTTGAATGTTGACAGAATTAACATATTAATTTGAGCTCTCCCTGGATGTTTCACTTTCACTTCTGATAGTTCCTTCCCTCCAAAAGCTTAAAAAAGCCTTTCATTTAAAATGCATTACTCAGGAAACTGTTTTAAAGATGTTACTTCCTTTCATTTAAGAGGCAAAATAACATTTTTTTAAGAAATGATATCTGCCAAGAATTTGATTATTGAAATGAGATCAGTAATTTTTGAATGTGTGGAACATCTGTCAGGAATTTTTGAAAGGAATTGCTGACTCTGTCATGAGACTTGTTTCATATGAAAGCAGCAAACACATTATAAAACAAACAAAACAAACCCACTGCTGTTGAGTCAGTTCCAACTCACAGTGACCATATAGGACAGAGTAGAACTGCCCCATAGGGGTTTCAGGGCTGCAAATCTTGACAGAGGCATGTTGCCCCATCTTTCTCCAATAGAGCACTTTAACCATTGCTCCACTAGTGTTCCTAAACACTTTATACCAGGAAGTAAAACTGAAGCTGTAGTAACATGGCAATTGTAAAATTTAGAGGATAGCACTGGAGAACCTGTGGCACTTTCCTAATAGCCCTACTTTACTCTTTGCCCCCTCCATCCTTCACTTGGTACATGCTCCTTCACATGACCCTCTTTAATGTGCAACTCTTATTATGTATTCTTCACAAATTATCCATAATTTCCCAAGGCCTATTAGATAAAGTCCAGCCTCATAGATCTGACATTTCATGTCCTACAGAGTCTGTTTAACTCATGCCTCAAATCTCAGCTCCTATTACCTGTGCCCCTTCCTGGACTTCTTCCTCTAGCAGAGGTAAACTCTTAACATCTCTTTGTGAATGCCCATGGTCTTTTCTACTGCCAGGACGTGTACCTGTCTCTTCCTCTGCCTGGAATTCTCTTCCCAATTTTTCCATCTCCCATAAGTTGTCCAAATGTACTATAAAACATTTTCTGATTCTTCCAACTAGATGTGACCTACTATATGTTCTCCACCATGGCCACTCCTCGGAAGGAAGATTGGGCAATCCTACTTCCGTAGTGATACTGCCTCGTAAACCCAAGGAGGGGTCGCTATGAGTCGGGGCCGACTCGACGGCAAAAAGAACAACAAAAAACAACATGGTCTGTCAGTTTGTCATTCTGTGGTAGCTTATGTGTTATTGTGATGCTGGAAGCTAGATCACTGGTATTTCAAATACTTGCAGGGTCACCCATGGTAGACAAATTTTGGTGGAGTTTTGAGACTGAGAGAGACTAGGAAGACTACTTTTGAAAATTAGCTAATGAAAACCTTAGATATCACAACAGAATATTGTCTGATGTTGTGCTGGAAGATGAGCCCTCTAGGTTGTAAGGCACTCAAAACACAACACAAGTAGTTAAAACAATGGACTCAAACATGTCGACAATCTAGAAGCTGATATAGGGCCAGGTAACATTTCTTTCTATTGTGCAGGGGGTCATCTTGATTGGATATGACTTTATGGCAATTAACAACAACTATGTGTATTTGTTTTTATGTATTTTCATATATAGATGAGGGCTTATATATCATATTACTATACTCTTTAATCTTTTCATTTTATTATATATCTGAAAGATCTTCAATGTATGAGCACATATACTATCTCTTCACTTTTTTATATAAAAGTATTTTTGGGATGGTTTTAAAGAGCAAGCAAGGAATGCCACTGTTTCTTTCTCTTTAATTAAGGACAAAATAAGAAGCCTTCGTGGAAATTAAGGGAGCTGAAAATAGGACCACATTGTCAGTTTGGAAATAGCCCACTTCATATGTTTAACAGCCACCACACTCCCTTACATCATATGCATGCACCGTCATTTAATTAACCAATCCTGTCTTGACAGATATTTTAGTTGGTCCTACTTGTTTTTTAAGGATCTCTGGTAGCATTGTGCCTAAGGCACTTGACTGCTAACTAGAAGACTGGCCGTTCAAACCCACCAGCCACTCCTCGGAAGGAAGGTTGGGCAATCTACTTCCATAGTGATACTGCCTCAGAAACCCAAGGAGGGGTCGCTATGAGTTGGGTCTGACTTGATGGCACATAACAACAACAACTTGTTATTTTGTTGTTTTTATCTATTTTAAACAATGATATTTGTATTTCTAATAGAAAACATTCTTAAACATTTGTATTGGAGAACTTTTATAAGAATTATCTTGAAGATGAATTTCTGTCAGTGAGATTGTTTCCTACCTTTAATTATAGTTATTTATAATGATGCTTAACATCATCCAATAGCCTACAAGTTTCTTGAAGATATAATGAGTTATATCATCATCACTAATAAGTGATCAGGCCCTGTACTAGTGGCTTTATCAATGTTAATTCATCTGGTTCTCAGTATAACCCATGGCATTGGTTTAGTATTTTCATTTCACAGATGAGGAAACTAAAACTTAAAAAAACCAAGTAACTTGCAAGTGAGAGAGACAATATGTGAACCCACTTATGGCTATGGCAAGAAAGCCCTGGGTCCTACCACTGTGCTCTACTTCTGCACATAGCAGGCCCTTAGGGGATATTTGCTGAGTGGTTATATCTGCAAAAAAACAAAAGAGGAACTTGCACAGAAACCAAAACAAACATTGTTCATGTGATGAAAACTAATTTCTTCCTTCAGCCACAAATTGTCCTAGCAATTCTGTTGGTTTTTTCCTAGAGGATATTTATCTTCTGGAAAAAAATAGTGGGCAAAAATCTGTTTTGTGTTTGGTTAATACCCATGGTTTCATTACCATGCCCTGGAGAAAGAGTCATTTGCATTTTTTTTGTTTGTTTTAATTAAGTATATTTCTTTGATTGAAAGGCAGATATGGGGAGAGGGGAAATATGGAGGCCTTTAGATTGAGGAGCTCTGGTGGCATAGTGCCTAAGGCATTTGCCTGCTAACCAGGGGATTAGCTGTTCAAACCCACTAGCCACTCCAGGGAAGGATGACTGGGCAATCTACTTCCATAAAGATTTACCACCTCGGAAACCCAAAGGGGATCACTATGAGTTGGAATTGACTCAGTGGGAGTGAGTTTGGTTTTTTTAGATTTAAAAAAAAAAAAGTTTCACTAAATCATTCATTTCACAAATATTTATTGACTATCTATTTTTATATGCTAAGCCCTGAACTACAAACTTGAGGAAAAATATAAGCAAAAGTAGGGATGTAATGATAATGAGTGTCTACAGGGATTATTCTGGAGAGTCAAAGAAGGCTTCCTCTAATCACATGAGAATAGCGACCTGATACTGAAGAGCAAGAGCTCACCTGAATCTGGCAGCATGTGGCTGGACATGTATCTTTGGTTTTTCTTTTATACAGCAGAAGTAGTATGATGGTGGCTGAACAGCAGAATAGTAGGAGTAACATGTGCAAAGGCCTGGTGTGGGAGGGATCTGGGCATATTCCAGGAGCCAGGGGAAGGTATGAGGTCTTAGCACCAAGGACAAGGAAAAGAGTGGTACAAGGGAAGAACACCCTTTGACAATGATGATTTTTCATATAACAGCTTTGAGGTAAAATTCACCATACTGTTCCATTCACCCATGTGAAGCCATTCCATTCATTGGTTTTTGTATATTCACAGAGGTATGCAACCACCATCACAATCAATTATAGAACATTTTGATCACCCTAAAAAGAAACCGGGAGCTCTGGTAGTGTAGTTGTCTAAGGCACTTGACTGCTAACCAGAAGGCTGGTCTTCAAACCCACCAGCCATTCCTTGGAAGGAAGATGGGGCAATCTACTTTCATAGTGATACCACCTTGGAAACCCAAGGAGTGGTCACTATGAGTCGGGTCAACTCAACGGCACATGATAACAGCAAAAAGAAACCAGAAGTAGTTAACTGTCACAGACTATCACTTCCACCTTCTTCCTCTCTCCACGGGCAACCACTACTCTGCTTTCTATCTCTAGGGATTTACCTATTTTGGGAATTTCATGTAAATGACAATATGAGGGTTTTGTATCTGTATTTTTTTTCCGTAGCATAATGTTTCCTAGATTCATCTATGTTATACCATGTGTCAATACTTCATTCCTTTTTATTGTCGAATTATGGTGGTAATGGTTTATCTTGGTTGTTGTATGGTGATCTCAACAGCTTCTGAAACTAATTCATAGACTTTATTTAATTCCTAAATCAGGCTCACTTTTCAGACAGTAGAAATATGAAATTATATCCTGTTTATTAATTTTTATTCTTCAGACATTTAAATATCCAACTGTGATCTTTGAAACAGGGTAATCTATATTTTCTCCTTTAAAGAAATAATAACTCCAGCATTTTTCAGTGCTTAATTTTTTGTAGCATTATCACAGCATGTAAATGTGACACATTTTATAACTTCAATTATAGACTAAACAGGTTTACATAGATTTGTTATACTTTTCCAGTGATGGATAGAAATTTGTTTCAGTCTGTAGCAGAATTTTTGTGGGAAACATATATAGAAAGGAAAATACAAAACTATTTTTCAGTAAATATTTTTAATTGTTTTAAAACATAATACTCATGTAATCCTGCCTTTTCTTTTCTCATTCTTTTTTTTTTTTTTTTGTCATACTAAAAGAGCTGGGAGTAGAATCTGATAGTGATTTCTTTTCTTGCTATATGAGAAACTCACTCTGGAAAATAATCTTCTGGTTTCATATTACTATGAATTGTAAAAATGCAGTACAACAGTGTGTTTTTCCACACCAACTGTCACCTCTTTGTTCCCTGACTAAAAAGCTCATTTTTTTCCTCCTAAGTGTAGCACTGGTGGTGTAGTGCCTAAGGCATTTGGCTACTAACCAGAAGGTTGGTGGTTCAAACCCACCAGCCACTCCTCGGAAGGCAGACTGGGCAATCTACTTCTGTAGAGATACCCTCTCAGAAACCCAAGGAGAGGTCACTATGGGATGGAATCAACTCAATGGCAGTGAGATTCTCTCCTCACCCCCAAGTGTAACATACTGTGAGGAGCACACAAACCTGGGAAGAGCCAGTTTTGAATATTGATTCTGTGATGCACATGGAGTGACGTTTTAGGCAAGTTATTTAAACTTTCTGAGCCTCCATGTACTCCCTTATGAAATATGAGCATTGCTGTCTTTAGACTCTTGGAAAGATTAATTTATTTCACATATGAAAACACACATTAGTGTTCCTGGCACATAGTAGTAGTGCCCTAAGTGGTACTATTAAAGAAAGGAGATTTTTATTCCATGTGGAATGATTGCTGTATTAACTCCAACAGGCCAATGTCTGTCCTTCTGAGATTGTATAGATGTAAATATTTTTGAAATTAATAAGTTGTGCATCTACTATGTACAAGACTTTATGGTTAACATGATGGGGGACTTAATAAAATGATCATTATATATGCTAGTTATGCTAGTTAAGGTTATGTGTCAACTTGGCTGGGCCTGATTTTGAGTGGCTGGGCAATTGGATATAGTTATTCCCTGTAGGAAGACTAGTAATCAACTCCATGGTAGAATCTACTGTGAGCAGCTGAGTAGCTGATTAGGGATAAAGTCTGCTTCCAGAATATGAGAATATGCTTTCAGAAAGGTGTCTGAGCTTTTTGGAAGATCTGGATCCTGCATTTGGCTGAGTCTTCATCTCAGTGGTCTGCCATTTGTGTGCTGATCTTGAGCCTGTTTCTGGACTTGAACTAGTGGCCTGCCATCTTGCTTGATAATTTTGGGACAGTGCCATTTTACTTGTTGACCTTGGATTTGTCAGCCTTAGTAGCCAGCAGTTATCTAAGTTAAGAGAAGCCTCCAGCTTCAATGGGCCAGGAGCAAGAGGCAGAGCTGAAGCCCAAGGTTGAGGGACTTTCATGCAGCCCCTAGAGATGGCACTTTGAACTGGTACTTCTAGCCCCCTAAAGTATAAAAGAATAAATCTATGTTTGTTAAAGCCATCCACCTATAGTATTTCTGTTAGAGTGGCATAGAATAACCAAAACAGTGCCCAATCACTTCTCTCAAGCAACTGGGAATATTTTTTGAGTATAGGCTAGATTCCTCCAGGTTCTAAGGAATAGAGATAAACTCAGGTTATGTCTCAGTAAGTATGAGAACATTCAGGTAGCTGTCTGTCTCAGTGATGCCATATGCAGGAGCTACAGAGGTGCACAGTAGCTTTATTGCTTTAATAATCTTTAGCTCTCTAATATGAGTCTATTCATTTCTTAGTGGTCTACTGCTTTTTTTTTTTTTTTTCCCAAAAGACTTTGCATACTTCAGTCTCTGATCTTTATGTCAACATCCATTCTGTTTACTTCTACTTGCCTGGCTAGCTTTATGACTTTCAGCCTTCACACAAGAGATCTAATTGGGTTTCTAGTTGGTGCAAAAAGGACTGGAAGGCAACATCTTCTGACCTCCTGTAACTTCACAAGAGGAAGACAGAATCACCACCAGCAGCCCAAGGCTTATTCCTTGGCCAGATATCCAGCCACACTCTACCCTTTTACCAATTCTGACACTAATCGTCCCTCCCATGGCACTCACTACTTCTCTTCTGGGTTTGATAATTCATTGCAATGGCCACAAAGAACTCACAGACAATACTCACAATTATGGGGTTTATTAGGGAAGTAACAGCCTACAATTCAGCTTCAGGAATGGGTTCAGTATGCAATTCTTGATTAGGACAGTCTTCCCTCTGCTGTGTCCTCAGACATGCCTCTCTGGCTCTTGACCTCTAGGCCTGGCCTCTGGCCTGCTTGGGCAAGTGTTACAAAGCTTTTTTGGTTCTGCTGATAGGTACACCTCACAAGCCTCCTGGCCAAGGACATGCAGCATTCTCTTTCTGTGGGCCAGGTAAACCCTCTACTCTGTAAACTCTCTACTCTGTCTCATGCCTCTTGGTTCCTCTGTGGTTGTCTCTCGGTGTCAGGATGTCTGTCTGTGCTGGGGTGTTTCTCAGTGCTTGGGCATCTCTCTGTACTGAGGCATCTCTCTCTGCTGGGTATTTCTTCCAAGGAATTTCAGCGCAGGGATCTCAGGTCCAAGGATGTACTCTACTTCAACTCTCTCTCTTCTCCCTTGATGGCAGTGAGATCCCCCTCTGCCTCTAGGAGGGCTCATTTTAAGCCTGGCAGAGGGACAAAATTAACCAATATCAACATCAGAGTTCTACACAACTTTTTTGATTGGTCCCACCCAGTAATCCAGTGGGAGTTACAAAGACTATGGCTAGAAAAGCCATACGAAGTAATTCACTGTGCCACAGTTGGAATACCATGTAAGGTATAACTGTTGGAAAGACAGGTTACCACATGGCTCCAGTGACTCTGTAGTTTGCTACTGCTACCTTTGTCTTAAGTAATGCAAATATTTAACATGCTTGGCTGTGGAGGTTCCAGTAGACCCCAGAGGTGCCTTGGAAGAAAGGCCTGGTGATCTACTTTGAAAAATCAGCCTTGTGGAACATAGTTCTACTTGGACATACAGGGGGTCACCATGAATCAAAGTCAACTTGATGACAGCTAGGGGTCTTAGGCTAGATTCTCTAGAGAAGCAAAACCAGAGAAGCATATATAGATATAGATATGTGCATGTGTATATACATATA
>NW_006921747.1:2507105-2509770 GCF_000298275.1 Orycteropus afer afer | reverse complement strand
GGCTCATGTAGTTGTAGAGTCTGGCTAGTCCTAAATCTGTAGGTCAGATGTTAAGCTGGAGGCTTCTTCTGGAGTCACACAGGTACATGAATTGATGAATCCAGGATAAGTAGGTAAATGGCAGATTTTTGGCTCGTAGGCTAGGAAGCCAGCAATTCCAAAATCAGTAGGCAACACAGCAGGACACTGGTTCAGTTCCAGGAACAGGAGATGATGATGATCCTGATGCATGATCCAGAATGAGCAAAAAAGCCAAAGACCTTTCGAAAAGCTTTTCCATATATACTGGAATCAGGCCACACCTTGAAAGAAAATCCCTTTCAAATGATTGACTGCTAATAGCACATCTCATCATGGAGATGATTACAGTATATCAGATCTCATCATGGGGGATGACTACATCATAACTGCTAAACCACTGAGAATCATGGCCCAACAAAACTGACATACAGCCTGAACTATAACACTTTGTCTCACACAGTCATCATGATTCAATCAGCTGTGATCAGTATTGGAGTGTGTCAGGTTCCAACCATAGCACCCCAAGTATCAGGTGCAGGAAGCTGTCATTTCCAACCTTTTTACTGAAAAAGTAAATGGAAAATGTCAATACAGGACATTTTGAGGTAAATGCCAGGAGGATGGGATAGACCATGCATGCTTTGGTGGAGAAGTCTATCAGGGTGAATAATCACAAAGACTTTGAAATGTTAATCATTAATTCTGTCTTATATAGTCCTTTCAGGATACATTTAATAAATGCTTGCTACGTGGATCGTTGAAGGAAGAGGCAAGGTTTGGTGTACCACATTGAGAAAATTAGTGAGGAAAGCAGAACCAGAGAAAACTCTTGTTTTGGGATTTCTACCCACTTTTCTACCCATTTGTCCGATTTCAGTTTCCTTCTCTCTTCCATTTTGGGACAGGCTCTCTGGATTCTCCTTTCACTTCTCTTGAAACTTGAACCATATCTGCTTGCTCAGGGAATCACAGTAGCTAAGAATTCCAAATACAACACCTATGGATATATTTCATATGATTCTATTTCAGATGGTAATAGAGTGGTTCCAAAGTGTTTCCCTGTAATAACTTTTTTTTAGGAGATACTAATTCTTTGTATGACAATGAAGAATTATTCAGTCACATGACTTTAGGAAACAATGTGTTTGGATAGGCTATGCTATGGCAGTATAATAATCCCCAAATCTCAATGGCTTCACTTGGAAAATTTCATTTCTTGCTCTGAAAAGTCATGTGGGATTTGGAAGACTTTTTAGGGCAGCTGGCTTCCATGTGGTGACTTACTGATCCATACTATTTCCATCATGGTTCTCTGCCATCTTAACAACCTTAATATGGGGAGAGAGCTGGAAATTTATGCAGGAGCTTTTCCTTGCCTCAGTGTGGTAGTGCTACATGCCATTTCATTCACATGTCCTTTATTAGAACTGGTCATAGAACCCTGCATGGCAAGGTGTTGAGAATCTTCCATTTGCACAGAAAGGCAGAATAGCAATCTCTATCACCCTAAATCAAATCATATATATATATTTTTTTAACTGCAGGACGTTTTCAGAACCTTGGACATTGTAACATACTTTATCGTTCTTCAAGATGGGCCCATTTTTCTTCCAACTCCATTTGCTTACAGAACTCTTCTCTCATGGAATATCTTAGAGCATTGTTATTCCCTGAAACATTTTTATAAACACTAAGATAGATCATTCCTACAGTTCCTTTCTCACTACTGGTATACATATTAATTCTTCTAATCTCCCTTGTGCTGGTCTTATTTTTTAAATCTTTATTTTCATGGTAATTGCTCTAAATGTGTTGTTAGCCACTATAATTCTTACACCAATCACAGTGTCTGCAAAGAGCACATTCAGAAAAGCAAAGCAAACATACTCTTGGAATATAGCAAAAGTGATTATTGGGTGACAGGGAAAGAATTACCGTCTGGTGGTAGTTTTGTTCATGCTGTTTTAACAGTCCACTGGCCCTTTATTCTAGAAGGATGGGAGATGGAAATATTATCACTCATATGAAATAACAGCTGCCACCAAGTTCCTTTGAGCTGCTGGGTGACATCATTAACTATAAAGTGAGTAACAGGGATGGTGGCTCTAGTTAGCAGTTGTTAGATCAAACTTAGCTGGACTTTCAGTTTTCAAAGAATTGTCACTGGATTTCACATAACCACAAGGCCCATTGCTTAGGTTGGAGGAAGGTACAAAGAAATAGGCAACTTCATATTGTGCATCGTAAGCTGCAATAAAAACTTGTTGCCAGATTGACTGCTGTCTTTTTCATTCAACAGATATTTCTTGGGGACCTATTCTGTGCCCCAGATTGTACTCAGCTTTGGGATAATGTTAGAGAGCAAAGCCAGGCATGGTGACAATTCTCATAGAGGTCACTGTTTATTGGAGACAAACATTAATTAAATAATGGTATAAATGGGTGTACAAACACAACTTGAGATAAATGTTATGAGGGAAAGAGTTATATGAAATCCTGTAAGGAACCTGGCTGAGACTGACTAGGGTGTGATATTTATTCTAAGTCTCAGGATGAGGAGGAGCCAGCAGGAGCTGACAGGAGGCAGAGCCAGAATTCATATGTGTTTTTGTATAACTCTGTGCACTTTTTTTTTTTTTTTTTT
>NW_006921747.1:2498057-2505955 GCF_000298275.1 Orycteropus afer afer | reverse complement strand
ATAAGTCCCTTGTCAGATATGTTATTACCAAATATTTTTTCCCAATCTGTAGGTTCTCTTTTGACTCTTTTGGAGAAGTCTTTGGAAGCACATAAACACTCTGTGCACTTTCAATTATAAAATCCTACTTTTTCATATGAGAGAGATTTTCAGCCCAAACTATTCAAGGATTTTGTTCTTTAAACCAAACCCACTGCCAATGAGTCAATTCTGACTCATACCCCCATTGGGTTTCCAAGATGGTAAATACTTATGGAAGTAGATTGCCTCATCTTTTTCCATGGAACTGATGGGTTTGGACCACCAACCTCTGGTTAGTAGTCAAATGCTTTAGGCACTGTGCCACCAGAACTCCTTACAGCAACCTGATAGCAGAGTAGAAGTGCCTCATAGGGTTTCTAAGACTATAATATTTACAGCAGCAGACTGCCACATCTTTCTTTTGTGGAGCAGTTGGTACATTTGAACCACCATCTATTTGGTTTGCATCTGAGTGCTTAACTCATATGCTACCAGTGTCTTTGTTGTTGTTGTTGTTGTTGTTATGTGCCGTCAAGTCGGACCCGACTTATAGTGAGCCCTCCTTGGGTTTCCGAGACAGTATCAGTATGGAAGTAGATTGTCCCATCTTCCTTCCAAGGAGTGGCTGGTGGGTTTGAACTAGCAGCCTTCTGGTTGGTAGTCAAGTGCCTTAGGCACTATACTACAAGAGCTTCCAGGGTGTCTTTAGAAAGACTTAAATGAGATTGTTAAGACTGATAATCAGCCTCCTACTGTTATTGAGTCTATGTCACAACTAATTCTAAGATTAATGGTATCTTTTTATCTGAGTTGTAGTACTTGGGTTCTGTTGGAATTCTGTTAGAGGGTAACCACTCCAAAGAGACATTTACAAAGAGACAGTTACAAAACAGTCCATGGATGATGCAAGATGGCTTCTAGGGAAAATCCTGGCCAATGGCTTAGACTAAGGGTTGGCACAAACTTTTTAAGAGCCAAATAGTAAATATTTTAGATTTTGCAGACCATATGGCTCTGATGACTCAGCTCTGTCATTGTAGTGCAAAAGCAGTCATAGACCATACATCAACAAATTGGCCTTTCTATGTTCCAATAAAACTTTATTGACAAAATCAAGTTGTGGGTGGGATTTGACCATAGTTCACAGACCTGGCTTACTATAATCTCTGGTTTACTCTATAATCTCTGCATGACTGATTTTATCTATGAGCTACTAGGGGGATTTATTCTCAAATCACGCAAAGCATTTTGGTAACAGATCTTTGGTATTTCAAACAAGGTTGACATATTGAAATGCAATTCTAGGAAGTCAGAAACACTTTTCAAACTCTTTCGATCAAAAACAAAAAATTCTAATTTATTTTTAGTTGATTCTTCAAACTCTTCTGCTACATTATTTAAGTATTCAAATCCAAAATTGAACAGCAAGTTTTCTGGGAAGGGAGATTTAAGATAGATTGTTGTTGTTGTTTGCCGTCGAGTCGGCCCCGACTCATAGCGACCCCTCCTTGGGTTTCCGAGGCAGTATCACTACGGAAGTAGGATTGCCCAACATTTTAGTACAAAGAAAGGCTCTAAGAATGAGTTTTGAATGAACAGAAAGTCTTTCTTGAGGACCTGCTCACTAGGGAGTGAATGAAAAGAAATGATGTCAATAGCAATATGAGTCCTTCTTCGCAGTTTTTTGGATCTGAGTCTGATCCCACTTTTATTAGAATATGATGCCCTTTGAATGCAAATATTATGAGAGTTGTTCTAATCTTTCTCCTTTAGATGGGTGGGGCACATTTTTTCAATGCTACACATTCCTCATAAAAACTTCCATACGACAATGTGGAATAAAACTCAAAAAAAAAAAAAGACTGTGTTTTTGGTCTGATAGAGCCTGGTGAGACCCCTGAGACTATGGCCCCTAGCTACCCTTCAGGTCTGGAATTGAACTCACTACTGTGGCTTCCAGCCAAACTATAGACAGGCATATGGGCTGAACATTTCCATCGGGTAGATACACTACTTGGAGCAATCAATCATGGGCGAACAGAAGGGCAGTGTATGCACAGGGAGAAAGTTCAGGGGGCAGGAATACATGGGAAGGAAGGACACAGGGAAGAGGTAACTACGGGGAGGAAGTGGGAAGAGAGGTGTTACATTGTGGGGAATTTCAGTCAATTTCAGGAGACAAAATGTGTAGGAACTGTTGTCTGGAAAATAAATTTGCTTTGTAAACTTTCATCAAATCACAATAAAAATTATAAAACAACAGCAACAATGAAAAAACTTCCATATGGTAGGAACATAATAAGTACTAAATACAGTTTAAAAATTAATGAATTAGCAAATGAACACTTGGGATGGAGACTGAAGTTCCTTTCTTTTTGTGTAATGTGTCAGTCAATATTCAAAATCCAGAGGGGGGAAAAAAATAGTTGTACTGGTGACTGATTTCAAAATATATGTAAGTAAGTATCTATTTAACAGTGAATAACTTTGGCTGGCCATAAAAGCAATGCATTTTTAATTTAATATTTTCCAAATCTTACATAGTTTCTGGGTTCAGTGTTTGTTGTTGTTGGCTGTGGTGGCAGCATTCAAGATGTGTAAAATGTATACTCAGCCCAGAAATAGCACTTAGACATGGCTCTGTGGTTTTTTCCCTAGAATCAGTTTATTTGCTTTCAGTTTACCATTTTTAGTTCAAAAATGATTACAGAATGATTTAGCAAATAACTCGTAAGTTCTAGAGTCAGCCAGAACTGAACTAAAATCCATCTCCTTGGCTTACTAGCTGTATGTCCTTGAGTGGGTTATTTATCCTGAATATCTCCATTTTCTCCTGTGTAGGATGATAGTGATTATAATGTTTTTAGCTCATAGCATTATGATGATTATTATATTAGAAAACTGAATGCCCTGCCTTAATGAGTGCTGAAAAATCAGTTTAGTATGTAGGAAGCACTCAATAAGGGTTTGCTATGGTAGTAATAGCGGTGAATTCTATCAATCAAACCTTCTGTACATAATGAACGCAGTGATACCAGATGAGTGTTTAAAACACACATAGCACCTATGATGAGAAGATATGAGAAACTGATGGTGCATGTTTTTCCTGGAAAGAGATTTAATACTGCATCTGAATCACAAGATAAACATTTAATAATCCTCCTTCACAAGGAAGAGAACAAAAAAGCGTGATACTATCCCAAACCTATTCTTATTTGTCAAAGAAAGATTCTCAATGTTAATACCACCAATTAGAAGCACGTAGTACTCAGCACAAAAATCACAATCTGTGTATACTGCTTGTTTAATGCACTTTATGTTTATGTATGTAGGAGCAAATGGGGAAAATATGAGAAAGATCTCACACATTTTCATTTGACTGTTTGGCTTTCCTTGTCTTTTTTATGTTACAGTTTAAGAATTAATTTATTAAGGTCACCAATTTCAACTTCATCATCTGCTTTGAATTTGAATATAAGCAGGTTCTGCATTATTATTATCTATTATATTTAATGTGGATCAAGCAAAGTACTATGTTCTACTGAATATAAAACTGAAATAAGCCCAAACTGTCTAGTGAACTAAAACTATAAACAAAGTTGGGACAAAGCAATAAAAAAAAAATAAGTCATATAAGCAATTTACACTCTTTAGAAAGCCATGGTAACCGAGCTGAATGGTTATTTTCCAGGGATCAGGAAGCTATAGTTACAGAGATGGAATCTATACATGCACATATAGACACCTACATACATACAGCCTTATAGTTTTCTTAATGGTTATTAATTTATTCATTCATTCAGGATATACTTATTCTATGTAACAGGCATTGTAGATGGTACAGTATCAAGACAAATATGTCTTTATTCTTAGTGTTAAACCCAGCCTCTAGCACAAGAGCATGATTAGTGTTAGAAGAATGGAAGTCCAGGGTTCTGCGGGCACATTTGGCTGCCAACTCAATTATCTTCTCTCAGAAACTGAATTTAGAGGCCAGCCAGGGAGTAATAAACTAGCAGGAAAAATCAAAAAGAGACCAAGCAATGATCATTGAACTAATGAGAAGAGCAAGCAGTGCATCGTTTCCCATATCCTCCCAATGTCCACCTTTCACTCTGCAAAATACTTACTAGGGCTCTGGTTCTACCAACACAGAATGTGTTTTTATTTTCCACAATCTTTTGTTCACACTGTTTCCCAAATTGGAAAGTTCTGCCTCTTTTCTCCCTGTACCTAAAGTGTAAATACTAAATCTATTAGTAAGGAAACTCCTCTTCCTCAATGGGGCCTTCTCTGCGCACTCCAGCCTTCGTAGACCTCCCTGATGATCTGATTCCCCACAACTGAATGGAATAAAACCAAACCACACCTACTGCCATCAAGTCAATTCCAACTCATTGTGACCGGTTAGGACACAGCAGAACTTTTTCAGGTTTCCAAGGCTATACATCTTTACAGAAAGTGACTGCCTCATCTTTCTCCCATGGAGAAGATGGTGGGTTTTAACTGCTGACCTTTTGGTTAGCAGACAAATGCTTTAACCTCTATACCACAAGGGCAACTGAATGGACCACACAACTCAATTTATTGCTTAGTTGCATTGTGCCTAATGTCTTTAGTTTTCTTTTCATTAAACAATGCTATTTTAAAGGTAAGGAGCTCTGGTTGCATAGTTGTTAAGGAATTTGGCTGCTAACCAAAAGGTCATTGGTTCTAATCTACCTGCTGCTCTGCAGAAGAAAGACGAGGCAGTCCACTTTTGTAAAGATTTGTAGCCTTGGGCACTGAGTGGGGGTCACTATGAATTAGAATCAACTCAATGGCAGTGAGTATGGTTTGGGTATTTTAAAGTTTTTTTTTTGTTTTGTTTTTTTCTGAACTAGGTCCTTTGGGTAGATTTGAGAGCAGCAGTATATACTGAGATGAGAAAACAGAAATGTGCTAGAAGACCTGCCTTCAAGCAGCTTGCTATTGAGTAGGGGTAATAGGTCAGAGATGCAGATTACCTCAGGTGATACTAAGACAGGAGATAAGGAAAGAATGGGCCAGTTTCATACTTTGGATGTTCTGAGGACAGAACAATCATATTTATTGGGCATTGGTGCAATATTGAGAGAACTTTCATGGGATGGCCCTGATTCTTGAGGGTAAGCAAGTTCTGAACATCTAAAAAGGGAAGGAAGAAGAAACTACATTACAATTATAGGGACTAATATAAGTAAGCAAAGGCATTGGCATTTCGTTGGATGAATTGTCTCCAGAGAACTTTATCTGCTATAGTGTCACTAGATCATTTTGTGGAACATGAGGCTAAAAAGGTAGATTTTAACTAGACCATGAAGGGAAGACTTCAGTAACTGCTTAAGGAAATTGTTAGTATTAAAACTGTGCCCCTCCCCTGTGTGTGTGTGTGTGTGTGTGTATACACACATACATATATTGAAGTCCTAGCCCCTGTGCTTGTTGAAGTGATCCTGTTTGCAGATAGGATTTTTCTTCTCTTATATTCATGAAGCCATACCAGAAGAGGGTGAGTCCTAAACCTAATCACTTCTGAGTTATAAAAAAGAACAGAATAAACACACACACACACACACACACACACACACACACACACATAGAGGGAAGTCAAGCACCAAAGAATTCCAAGGAACACCCAGGGCTCTTGGCAAGGAAAGATCTTCCTCTAGAGCTAATGCCCTGAGTTGGACTTCTAGACTCCAAAACTGTGAGAAAATAAATTCCCTGCTCTTTAAAGCCATCCACTTGTGGTATATTTTGGTGTGGTAGCACTGGGAGACTAAGTCAAATTCATCATAATTTACTCAGTAGGCAAAGAAAATTGGTGAGTGGAGAATGATGGAGTATATGTGCTTTGGGAAGACTGATCTGACAGTGTTGTGGTGAGCAGAGGTTCTCAAGCTTGAGCATGCATCAGAGTCCCCTGGAGGGTTTGTTGTAACACACGTCTGGTTTCTCATTTTGTGGCTCTGTGGTGGAACTGAAGAACTTGCAAGATCTCAGGTGATACTAATGCTGCTGGTCTGTGAAACAACTGACACAACAGGAGGCCAGGAAACCCTTTTGAGAAGACAAAAAAGAAGACATGAGCTGGGAGTATCAGTGCAAGTGAAGAAGAGACAAGAAATTTACTGCATGTAGGTCTTGGCATCTGATCAAACATAAAAGTTTAGGAAGAGGAAGGAGGCAAAAAAAAGTATTCCAAATTCTTGAATCTGGAAAGTTACTGTACCGTTTTCTTTTGTTTCTTGTGTTTTAGACTTACTATTCTAACCAAATTAAAAACTCCCTGAGGATAGTAATTATATAATTTGGTAGTTTTTTTAGGTCCTTTTTTGTATTTGTCATTATAATAGCTAACATTTATCAAGTATACAATGTATGCCAGGTTTTTTGTATGAATTTTAAAGTCAGCAGTAATCTGTGAGTTGAGAATTATTATTTGTTTTATACAGAGGGAAACTGAAGCTAAGAAGGTTGGGTAAGTTAACGGAGGTCTCATAGACTAAATAGCTTAACCATGATTGAAATAGGCTATCTCATTCCAGAGCCCATGCCCTAACCCCTCATTGTACTACCTCACTAGCAAAGAGCTAGGTGCCTAATATGTGTTGTTGTTGTTGTTGTTGAGTGCTGTCAAGTCAGCTCCTAATCACAGCAGCCCTGTGTAGAGCAGAATGAGACATGTAGTCCAGTGCCATCTTTACAGTCATTGCTGTGTTTGGTCCCATTGTGTAGCCACCGTGTCAGTTCATCTCCTTCAGGATCTTTGTCTTTTTCACTGACCTTGTACTTCACCAAACATGATATCCTTCTTGAGGGACAGTCCCTTCTGATAACATGTCCAAATTATGTGAGATGAAATGTTCCTTGCTTCTAAGGAACATTCTCCTTGTACTTCTTCCAAGATAGATTTGTTCCTTCTTCTGGCAGTCCATGGTATATTCAATATGCTTTGCCAAAACCTTAATTCAAAGGAATCATTTCTCCTTCAGTCTTCCTTGCTCATTCTCCAGTTTTCACATGCAAATGATATCATGGATTGGGTCAGTGCCACCTTAGTCCTTGAAGTAATACCTTTGCTTTTTCACACTTTAAAGAGGTCCTTTGCAGCAGATTTACTCAATGTATTATGTCATTTGATTTCTTAACTACTGGTTCCATGAGCATTGATTAATAGGTGCTAAAATATCTATTTATATTATGTAACAATAAATAGTCATAGAGGAAAATTAGATGATGCAGGTAACTGTAAAAAACCTAACCCAAAAATCTACTCACCAATGATATTCACTGCTAATATGCTAGCATATATCTTTTTAGATTTTTAAGAATGCATATTTATACACACATGGATCACACAATACTATGGGTTATTTTATAACTTGCTTTTATAATTAACATTAACATGAGCAATTTCCTTATGAATAATACTGTTCTAAAGTATTTTTGTTAATGGCCATTTATTTTTTTTCTGTTGTATGACCATGAAATAATTTATTTAACCATTCTCCTCTATTTGATCATCTAAAGATACTTCCTGAATGAATCATCCTGCTTATGGATGGATTCTTAACCCAGAGTGCACACCTTTAAGCTTAAAAATTTGTTTAAACATTCTAAGAATTGGAAGGAAGAGAAATAATCCAGTTAAATTATCCCATTTACTAGATGTGAATAGCAAGGCCCAGGGCAGTAAAGAAATTTCCCCACATTCAAAAATTATAAACTAGAACCTCGATCTCCTCATCCATCCATTAAGTCCTTTATCCATCCCATAAATGTTACTTAGTGTCTACTATGTGCAAGGCATTGTTTTCTGTACAGGGAATATAGTGACCAAAACACACAAAAGA
>NW_006921747.1:2488361-2495392 GCF_000298275.1 Orycteropus afer afer | reverse complement strand
TATATCTGTCATTAAACCAATACCAGGCAGTTTTGACTACTGTAGCTGTAAAGTAGGTTTTGAGATCCAGCAGTGTGAGACCTCCTACTTTGCTTTTCTTCTTCAATAGTGCTTTGCTTATCCAAGGTCTCTTTCCTTTCCATATAAAGTTAGTGATTGGTTTTTCCATATTCCTAAAGAATGTTGATGGGGTCTGGATTGGGATTGCATTGAATGTATAGATTGCTTTGGATGCATGCCAATTTTCAAGACCACTTGGTTTCTTATATCAGTGATATCAATCAAAGAAACCTGCTCAATGCAAGACATGATTCTTTCCTCATCCAAGTTCTACTAGGAAAAAACTTGGTCTCACTAATCCAAATGAGCATCTGTTGTCTGCTAAAAATACCTAGGGCAGTTTTCACCAACCTTCCAGAGGCTTACCTAAATCATGTGGTAAAAGTTAAACTGTTTTACAGGTGTCTCCCTGATACACTCCATACTTCATGAGGGTAGACACCAGGTCTGTCTTGCTCTAAGTTCCTGACCCATAATAAGCACTCAGTAAATATTTATTGAATAAATACATAATAGAGTCCAAAGAAAATTTAATAAAGTGTCTAGTTCAGAGGATAGCATTGTAACTGCTTAATAAATGTAAGCATGTTTTGTTCTTTGTGTGAAAACTCTTTAATCTCACATGTTTTGGTGATGATATTTATCTTACATGACTGCTTCCTACATATTTGCAATGTAAGTTTCATAAGACAATTAAGATGACATAATGGATATTGTTAGATAATCATTCTGTTATTTCAGGAATTGAAGCACTTCAAAGGATCTTATCCTAAGGTGTTTCTTAAATTTTTCCTTTGTGAGTCTTTCTGTTTGCTTTTCTACTTTGAAATGCTAATATAACCATTTCCTTTTCTCTTCTATATCTTTTCATTTGGGATTGAAGTCTACCATCTATCAGTATAACTTAAACCTTCTGCCAAAACTTTAACAGAGTGATTAATGCATAGAAGTTTTTAAGCTTGACGAGGGCAATGGGGTGGTTATTTGTGTGGCTCTACAAGGGCAGAACTGACATGTAATGTGTCACTCTACCCAATTGCCATTGAGGTGATTCTAACTCACTGTGACCCCACATATTTCAGAATAGAACTGTGTTCCAAAGAGTTTTTAATGACTTATTTTTTAGTAGATTGCCAGGCCTTTCTTTCAAGGTACCTCTGTGTGGACCTGTACTGCCAACCTTTCCATTTTGAGCCAAATGCTAGAAACCATTTGCATCAACCAGGGACTCCTCCGCTTTCTAGTTGCCCAATAATATGGATTATAAAATGACTGTTTGTTTTTCTGTTGATTTCCATTGGACATGTGCTCCTGTGAATGTTAATAAATCTATCATCATTCTTGGAATAACATCATAAACGGGACCTAGGATATATGTCTTGGAGCATAGCTCTTTACAAGAGTTATCTAATGGTATCTAGGAATAAAGTGTTGGGTGATGTCAATTCAATTCTGACTCATAGTGATCCCAAGTGCACAGAGTAGAACTGCTCTATTGGGTTTCCTAAGTGGAAATCTTTAAGGAAGCAGATTATCAGGCCTTTTCGTCTATGGAGTAGCTGGTGGATTTGAACCACTTACCTTTTGATTAGTGGCTGAACACTTAACTATTGCACCACCAGCATTCCTAAATGGTATCTAGGAATAGAGATAATAAGAGAAATTGTTTTTAGAGACAATTACAAATGATATGTATTTTTTTTTAAAGAATTGGAAAAGTAATAATTATTTGGCAACAATACTTGTCAGGCACTGTTACGTGCTTTCACCTGTTATCTTATTTAATTCTCTTAAAGTTTCTCTTTTTTTGTGAGGTGTCTTTATCACCAAGGCTTAAAGTGGCTAAACTAGTTGTCTAAGTTTACAGAGCTAGCCAGTCATAGAATTGAGATTTGAAACCAGATGTTTAACTCTGAAATGCATGCTGCTTTTCTGCTACATCATGTTGCAGTCATTTGTTTAATAAATACATACGGAGCATCTTACCCATGCTAGGATGATTTGGGTGGAGCACAATACAGAACCTGCCTTCATGTCATTTACAGTTTAACTGACTGACTCGGCACATAACAACAACAACAACAACATTAAACAAGATCTTACGACTCAATGGCAGTGAGTTTTATTTAAACTCTTTGCGCTTCAGAATCCCTGGTGTTTCATTTTGAAGAGTGAGTGGGAGTCACAGTGCTTAGCATGTAGGGAGAGAGTGTTCAGTGATTGTTAGCTCCATTTTTATTATTAAATTATGACACAGTTATGTAATTATAAACTTTAAATGGTATGAAGGAAAACACATGGAATTGTGGAAACATGTAAAGGATAACCTGATCTAGTCTGATAAATAGATAAAGGCTTTCTTGAGGAAGGGGAAAATAAGGTGAAGACAGAACCATCTGTGCAAATACCCTGAGGCAGGACAGAACACTGTTCAAGGATGTGAAAGCAAGTGTGAGGGAGCTTGTAAAATTGTACAGTTGTAGCCGTTTCCTCCTCATTATTTGCCAGACCCAGGAATTTCTCCAAATCTTTGAGTTCCACTAACTGAACCTTTAAAGTGCTGTGATCCTAATTCTCGATTGTGTAAGCAGGCAATTTTGCCCATCAAATTTACTTAAAATGTAAGTTTCCTACACAAACTTCTTTAGAGACTGACCTTATTACACAAAGAAATCTTCTATTGTGTTCTATCTTTACTAATTTCATCCCTATTTTAGGTAGCATGTTGATGGGTATGATTTAAATGCAGGGAGGCAGCTTTGTCTTCAAGAGAAAAGATGATTGGGAATGAGTCATTGTCTTTTCAAAGAGCAAACAGTGAGGTATAGAAAACTTATAGACACAGGTCTTGTATGTGTTAATTCTCTGCCCATATAGACAGACTAGTTTATCTAGAAAGAGATTCTCTGGGGAAGAGGAGAGACCAAAAATAATCATGTTAAAAAGAAAACTGTTCTAAGAGACATAATACTTATCTTGTCATTGTAGACATATTGCATCTGTAGTAGCTTCAGAGTGTAGAAGAAAGGGAAAAAAATGCATGAAATTAGTAGAACAAATATGTTTGAGTAGGATCAAAGAATAAGGAGGCTCCTGAAGCCAAACTGGATAAGGAAGTACGGTTTTGTGTGACTGTTGTATGTTAAACTTCTTTTATGTTTTATGCAGATTGTTTTGGACCTAGTGGAATGAACAGGAAGGCAGAGACTGGAGAAAAAACTTATAAAGTGTAGAGCTGATGGGAGTCACAATAATGTGACCAAATAGGCACATGAAAAAAATGCTCAATATCTTTGGTCATTAGGGAAATGCAAATCAAAAACATAAACAGTAACAGAGATTAGCAAGACAATAGAGAAATTGGAAACTTGGCCATTGCTGGTGGGAATATAAAATGATGCAGAAAACAGTTTGGTGTTTGCTCAAAAAATTAAATATAGAATTACCATACGACCTAGCAATTCCACTCCTAGGTACATAATTAAAAGCAGAAACTCAAACACATAGTTGTATACCAATGTTCACTGTAGCATTATTCACAGTAGCCAAAAGGTGGAACCCAAATGTTCACTGAGAGATAAATAGATAAACAAAATGTGGTATATCTAATAGAATGGAGTATTAGTCTGTCATAAAGATAAATGAAATTCTGATGCATGATATGGTATGGAAGAACCTTTAAAACATTAAGCTAAGTAAAACAAGTCAGATACAAATGGACAAATACTGCAGATTCCCATTTAGATGAACAGTCTTAAATAGGCAAATTCAGACTGGAAGTAACCAGCAGTGGGGGGTGGAAGTAGGTGTAGTAGTAAAGCATTACTGTTTAATGGGCATAGAGTTTATATTTGGAGTAATGGAAAATTTTGCAAACTGATAGTGGTAATGGTTGCCACTGAATTGCATTCTTAAAAATGGTTAAATTTTCAATTACAGAAAGTTCAAAAGATTAATGCATGTTTTATCTAAATGCATACTTTAGGAAAAAAATAGTAAGAGTGATTTTGATTAGATAATACAATCATTTACTAAGAGGACTATGCTTTGACCCATCTTTCTTTAGAATTACGTCTTAAAACAAAAGAGCTTAAATTTTGGGGAAAAAATAAATCCAAAATATTGGCATGACCAATAGAAGGCTAGATAACCTGTTATTCCCCAAAATCTATATCCTCAGCCTAATCATGAGATCATATCAGATAAACCTTGACATGAGAGACATTCTACAAAATACCTGACAGTTAGTTTTCAATGGTGTTAGGGTGATGAAAGTCAAGGAAAGTTAGAGAAATTGTTATATATATGAGGAGGTTAAGGAAGTGTGGCAATTAAATACAATAAAGCTGTCCTGAATTCTATACTGAAACAGAAAAGGACATTAGTGGAAAAACTGATGAAATCTGAAGAAAGTCTGTAGTTCAGTAAATATCATTGTTAATTTCTCAGTTATGATCAATGTACCATGGTTATGTAAGATGTTAACAATAGCAGAAGTTGGATCAAGTATATACGGTAACTCTCTTTGGTGGCATAGTGCCTAACACATTTGACTGCTCAAACCCACCAGCCACTCCGCAGAAGGAAGAGTGAGCAATCTACTTCCTTAAAGATTTACCGCCTCAGAAACTCAAAGGGGGTCACTGTAAGTTGGAATTAACTCGATGGCAATGAGTTTGGTTTTTATATGAGAAACTATACTATAAACCTAAAATTATTATTTTTTTCAATAGTGAAACAAAAAATGAAGCTACACGTGAAAAAAAAAATGTGGACCCAAACGTTCACTTCATGGGGAAGGAAACCAAAATTCAGACAGACAACATGCCCACCTAAAACCTTACCTTGTTACTTATTTTGTTATGCAAGGGGAATATGAAGTTGAAAAACATTTTCCCACTCTGGAGGAGCTTGTCTCTGGATTCTTACAGAAGGCTGACTTTCTGAAAGTAGATTGCCAGGCCTTTCTTCTGAGGCCACTCTGGATAGACTTGAATTGTCAACATTTAGGTTAGCAGCCCAGCATGTTAACCACTTGCACCACCAAGAGACCAAATCTTTAGAGTGGCCTATAGAACCCTGCTCTTGACTGTGAACTAGAAGGCTGGTGGTTCAAATCCACCAGCCACTCCCCAGAAGTACGGTTGGGCAATCTACTTCCATAGTGATGTTGCCTTGGTTACCCAAGGAGGGGTCCCTATGGGTTGGATCAGACTTCACTGCAATGGTTGCGTTGCATAAAACCCTGTACTATTTGGCCATTGCCCAACTCCCCAGACTCACCTTCTCACTGTTCAATCCATCCATCCTAGTCTTTCATTCTTCCCAAAATGTCTTACACTTTTCTGCCTTGAGACTTTTTTTAATCTGCCTGAAGAGTGGCATCCCTTTCACACACACAGACATTTTGCTTATCCAGCTAAAGTCTCATTTTCTATGGGAAGCCTTTCTTTATGGTCCAGCTCACCACCACCCCTTTGACCTGACCAGTCCATTATTTTGTTTCCTGTTTTGCCATAGTATCCTGTATCTCTCTAGTGAAGCAACCAGCATACTTAGTCCTACTTGTTCATTTTCTGTCTTCACCACACTATTAATATGTTGTTGTTAGGTGCTGTTGAGTATCTCCAACTCATAGCAACCCTATGCACCACAGAACAAAACACTGCCCGGTCCTGTTCCAGCCTCACGAGCCTTGCTATACCTGAGCCTATCCTTGCAGCTACTGTGTCTATCCATCTTGGTGAGGGCCTTCCCCTTTCCTCATTGATCCTCCACTTTACCAAGCATGATATCCTTCTCTAGGGAATGGTTCCTTCTGACAACATGACCAAAGTAGGTGAGACATAGTCTGCCTATTCTCACTTCCAAGGAGCATTCTGGCTGCACCTTCTCCAGGACAGAGTTGTTAGTCCTTTTAGCACACCATGGTACTCTTAAGTGTTCTTCTCTAATACTGCAACTCAAAAGCATCAACTCTTCTTTGGTCTTCCTTATTCATCATCCAGCTCTCACATGCATAAGAGGTGATTGAAAATAGCATGTGTTCGATTAGACGCACCTTAGTATTCAAGGAAATATCTTTGCTCTTCATCACTTGAAAGAGGTCCCTTGCAGCAAATTTTCCCAGTGCACTACGTTTTCTGATGTCTTGACTGCTGCTTCCATTGGTGCTGATTGTAGAGCCAAGTTATATGAAATCTTTGACAACTTCAATCTTTTCTCCATCCACCATGAAGCTGTTTATTGGACCTGTTGTAAGGATGTTTGTTTTCTTTGTATTGAAGTGCAATCCATACTGCAGACTGTAGTCTTTAATCTTTATCAGTAAGTGCTTCAAGTCATCTTCATTTTCAGCAAGCAAAGTTGTGTCATCAGCATAATGCAGGTTGTTAATGAGCCTTCCTCCAATTCTGATTTCACATTCTTCTTCATACAATGCAGCTTCTTGGAACATTTGAGCAGCATACAAGTTGAATAAGTATGGTCAAAGGATACAACCTTGACACACTCCCTTCTTGATTTTGAACCATGCACTATCCCCATATTCTGTTTGAATGACAGCCTTCTGATCTATGTATAGGTACCCCATGAGTACAATTAAATGTTCTGGAATTCCCATTCATCTCAATGTTATCCACAATTTTTTTATGATCCACACAATCAAATGTGTTTGCACAGTCAATAAAACACAAATAAACATCTTTCTGGTATTCTTGCTTTGAGCCAAGAAACATGTGACATCAGCAATGATATCCCTCATTCTATGTCCTCTTCTGGATATGGCTTGCATTTCTGGAAGCTTTCTGTCAATATACTGCTGCAACCATTTTTGAATTATCTTCAGTTAAGATTTTACTTGCATGGGATATTATTGATTTTGTTTGAAAACTTCTACATTCTGTGGGATCACCTTTCTTTGGAATGGGTACAAATATGGATCTCTTCCAATCAGTTGGCCAGGTAGCTGT
>NW_006921747.1:2474066-2483806 GCF_000298275.1 Orycteropus afer afer | reverse complement strand
CTTGATGTCATCCCACAATTCTTCTGATTTTCAGTCATTGATGTTCAGTGCATCAAATCTATTCTTTATATGGTCTCTAAATTAGGAAGGGTATTATTAAAGTCATACTTTGGATCTTATGGATCTCTTTTAATTATCTTCAACTTGAACTTGAACTTGCATATGAGCAGTTGATGGTATGTTCCACAATCAGTTCCAGGCCTTGTTTGGCTGAAGATATTGAACTTCTCTTGCCACAGATGTAGTCGGTCTGATTCCTGTGTATTCCATCTAGTGAAGTCCACGTGTATAGTCATGGCTTATGTTGTTGAGAAAAGTTATTTGCAATGAATAAGTTGTTGTTCTTGCAAAATTCTATCATGTGATCTCCTGCATTATTTCTATCACCAAGGCCATATTTTCCAACTACCAGTGACTCTTCTTTGTTTCCAACATTTGCATTCCAATCATCAGTGATAACCAACACATCTTGAGTGCATGTTCGATCAATTTCTGACTGCAGAAGTTGGTAGTAATCTTCAATTTCCTTATCTTTGGCTTTGGTGGTTGGTGCATAGATTTGAATATCAGTAGTATTAGCTGGTCTTCCTTGTAGGCATATGGATATTACCCTGTCACTGACAATATTTATTGTACTTCAGGACAGAACTTGAAACATCCTTTGTGATGATGAATGCCACAACATTTCTCTTCAATTTGTCATTCCTGGCATAGTAGATCATATGGTCTTCTGATTCAAAATGGCCAAAACCATTCCATTTCAACTCACTAATGCCTAGGATATCAATCTTTATGCGTCCCATTTCATTTTTTTTTTTTTTCGTCCCATTTCATTTTTGACAACTTCAGTTTTCCTAGATTCATACTTCGTACATTCCATGTTCCAATTGTTAATGGATGTTTGCATCTGTTTCTGGTCATTTTGAGTCATGCCACATCAGCCAGTGGAGGTCCCGAAAGCTTTACTCTATCTGTATTGTTAGAGTTGTCTCTACTGTGAGTACTCAACTCTTCCTCAGTCAAATTTTGAGTGCCTTCTGACCTGATGAGCTCATTTTCTGGCACTATGTCAGATAGTGTTTCAGGGCTGTTCATAAAGTTTTCCAGTAATATATCAGACAGTGTTACATTGCTATTCATAAGGTGTTCACTGGCCAATTCTTTGAGAAGTGGATGGCCTCTTCCTTCTTGTGAGTCTGTCTAAACCCTGAAGCTCTGCTGAAATCTCTCCAGCATGGGTAACCCTGCTGGAATTTTGCAACAGGTGGCATAGCCTCCAGCCTCACAGCAACATGTAAGACACCACAGGATGACAGACTGACAGACAAGTTCGTCTCCCTTAGCTGTTCCTAACCCCTCTTCACCTGTGTACCTCAGGCACTGGCCTTAATATAGAGCAACCCCCAAGTGAAAAGCAGCCTACAAGCTCTTGCCTGTCTACCTCAGGCCCTGGCCTTAATAAAGAGCCACAGCCGAGTGAAAAGCATCCTCCAAGCCCCAAGTCTGCCTGCCTCAGTCCCCAGCCTTAATACAGAGCCACACCCAAGTGAAAAGCCATGTCCAAGTCCCACACTATTAATATATGCATTTATAAATGAAAATATTTGTTTCTCATTTTTAAAGTGCATCTCAAATGCTATTTGCTATGTTTAATCCCTCCATGCCTTCACCTCCACTGCTCTGCATCATGAAAACAATGTAGACACAGTATACCTACCTACATGGACAACATGAGTAGTGTTTCTTGGGAGAACTTTCTTCCTGCATGATTTTTAGGCCGATCTTAAAAATTCATAGCTAAATTTCCAGCATTTAACAGAGGCCCACATGGTTAATGTTTAAACTATCTGTTGAATAAATAAGGAACCCTCGTGTTGCAATGATTTAAGCACTCAGCTGCTAACTAAAAGTTGGTGATTCAGACCCTCCCTGCTACTTTGTGGGAGAAGGACCTGAAGATCCATAAAAATCACAGTCTAGCAAACACTATGGGGTAGTCCTACTCTGTTTCTGTGCTCATTGAATCTAACTCCACTCAACAGCACCCAACTACACCACACTGAATAAATAACTCATGGCATAAAAAATCTACAACTGAAACACTTGTCTGAAATCCTTAGGACAGTTAAGGAAAAGCAACATTTGGAAAGCTAACTTAACTAGCTTGAAATAATTATATGTTTTGCCTTTATACCTTGCAGGATATCCACAAACTTTTCTTACTAAGGATAAAATAATTTCCTTTTTCTGTGTCGGGGTCATGAAAGAGAAATAACATGTGGCAGGAGATCTATTTGCAGAAAAGCTTCAATCGGCTCTTGTCATGACTCAGGTTTAGAAAAAAAGAAAAGAAAACCTTCTAAATTTCTCAGGAAATGAAAGAAATTGATAGGTAGTTTTTCCAAATTCTTCTGAATGTTACACCATGAAGATAAGTTACAGTGAATGTCAAATTATTTGTAAGAGCATCAGATTCCAGGCAAGGGGTCACATGTGGGAGACAGTGGCAGAGAGCGGGGCTACATGGGAATGAAGGTAGGAGAGGGCTTTCAGGCTTCTGATAATGAGTCAGAACAAGCACCAATTGAAATATACCCTTTATATGTCATCATCATCATTATCATCATCGATATATTTGTTTCCCCCATTGCATAGTCCTTTTGCAAACATTAAAGAGGCATTCAGCAGAGGTTTTTACTTGGGACAAGCACTGCTGTGTTGTAACTGAGGAAGATTTACTGAAAAGCTAATGAAACTTAAGTCTCAGTGCCTCTGAATGACAAGAACCCTTGCAAGGATTCTCACATAACTTTGCATTCTTTTTTTTTAAAGTGCCCTCCCCCAAACTGCATAAGCTCCAAACCCCACAATACTTGGATCTGCCCATGATTGTACTTATCCAGTAGAAGATCTTAAGCAAAAATGCTCATGTTGAGGATACAACAAGCTTGTTGAATTGTGTTTTTCTTCCCCAGGGGAGACTGCATACTGAGTAGAAACTTATTAGACCCTTGTTGAATTAAACCCAGCCACTGTGGAAAGCCATCACTTTACACTCTTCTGATTTTGCTGTTGGGACAAATGAGTTCAAAGACCGAGATAGTGTGCTGTCATGTTCAGGATCTCTCATCCCACTGATTCTGACCCTCGCATGAGTGTGGGCAGATGCATGCCCTCATTTCCATTTAGATAACATTTGTAATCTCTCATAGTGGAGCATTTACTATTAAGTCCTACATCAAATTATTTTAGGCTTTTAACATCCTTAACTGCATCTAGTGCCATCCTGGTAGAGCTTGTTCCAATGATATGTAAGCCTCAAAGTTAGGAATTCACTGGCTTGAAGCCTATCTTGATTTTATATTAATTTATTAATAAAACTTCATCAGATTTGGAATCTTAGTTCAGGGAAGCTTCATGGGATTTTTCTTTCATCACCCTAATTTACAAACTGCAGGGTGTTCTATTTCTCTTTTTGAAGCATCATATTTTGAAATATTCGTTCTTCACTATATCAACTTAATGTTAGAACTTATGAAAATATCATCAGCTATATATTCAGGGGAGCTCTGGTAGCATAGTGCTTAAGGCACTTGACTGCTAACCAGAAGGCTGGAGGTTCAAATCCACCAGCCACTCTTCAGAAGGAAGATGGGGCAATCTACTTCTGTAGTGATACTGCCTCAGAAACCCAAGGAGGGGTCGCTATGAGTCAGGTCTGGCTCGATGGCACATAACAACAATAACAACAACATATATTCAGAGACAGATCACACCCATTATCCCTAATTAGATGCAGAAGTCATGAATAAGTTGTTTGTGAAAAGGTGGCTTAGATCCATAGGACCTCAGAAGCAGACTGACTTGCCCAACAGGGTAGGGTGCTGAGCCCCTGTAATTACTGATCTCCTTGTTGTTGTTGTTAGTTGCCATCTACTCAATTCTGACTCATAGTTACACCATGTATGCAGAGCAGAAGTGCTCATGGGATTCTCAAGGCTGTTATCTTTCAGAAAGAGATTGTCAGGCCTGTCTTCCCAGGCACCTTTGTGTAGGTTCGAACTGCCAACCTTTTGGATAATCATTGAGCACTTAAGAGTGTTTAACCATACTTGGGTAATCTTTATACCTTATTGATGAGATTGGTTCCTTTTCCTCATTTGGAGAAGAATAAGTAGGGACAGATGGGAGGAGATGGAAATTTCTTGCCAATACATTAAAAAACAGCAGATATAGCTGTTTGATGGGAAAAGGTAGAAACAAAGAATAGGAAGATAGGATGATCTCCCTAAATTTTAGATAAAGATTTATAATTTATTCAAGAATTGGGTTAAATATTTATTCTTCAACTATTTATTGATTATATATTTTGTACAAAGCACTAGACCTGTGTATCTTTTATATATTCTGGTGGTGTTGTGCCTAAGGCATTTGACTGTATGAAAGATACATACTTGAAGAATGTGTGTTCTCTATAAGAATGATATAGCCTCGAGGAATGAGTTCTTGGTGCTGGGGATGCAAGATGGTTATGTGTGAAAGATAATCATAATACAAAATGGAAGGAAATAAGCATGAAAGAGGCAGTATCTAAGTACTGTGAGGGATTTCAAGAGGAATGGGTGATTCTGATTGTGGATTGCATACTTTCCTTTCCCAAAGACAGTGACCTTTGGATTGAGCCTTGAAGAGTGATGAAATTTTGCTGGTTTGAGAATGACAGCTAAGAGTATGCTAGGAAAAGGAGCTAACAAGTGATGAGGCAAAGGTACAAATGGCTTGACCAAAATGAGGCATAATGACCAGTGTGGTGTAGTTAGAATATTAAATTGAGGAGGACAATAAGAGTCTTGGGTGCAACCATTAGACATATGGACTTGAGTCTAATGTGCTCTAATTTTCTCTAGACCTGCCCCAGGTAAACCATTTCTTCTGAAGTTGGAATTTAGGTATACTCAGAATTTTGAATTTATGAACAATTAATGGAGTTTTAGTGGTGATATAAGAAAATAATAATAGAACCTCTCTCTATATTTAAGCAGTATATGTCAGATACCCTCAAAGTGTTACTTGCATTATCCAATTATCACAGTGCTTTTTGTGATAACTGTTATTATATTACCCATTTCACAGGTGACAAAACTGAGGAACAGAAATACTTGCCCAAGACCACATAGCTAATAAATAGTACAACTAGGAATTTAGCCTAAATCTGTATTATGACACATACCCTATCTTAACTGCTGCTAGTTGTTGCTGCACAGTAGAGTAGGTCAAAAGTTAACATACTCTGAGTGTCTTTCTGGAAGAACAAGAGTCAAATGAGGCACCTCCCATGTTTCTAATTGCATCCTCAGACCATGGAACAGAGCAATCTTGTTGCCAAGATACATTGCCTTAAGAAAATGAAAATTGGATGGCACCTGCCTCTAGCTTAGTCACACAAATCGGGCCCAACTGTTTCACCTTGATTTTTTTTTTCCCCTCAACCAGATGGAAAATTGGGCAATTCCTCAATTAAATATCACCAACTCTCTTGCATCCCCAGCAGCAAATGCCTCATTTCTCAGGGGTTTGGCAAAATTTCACCTCTGTAGTATTTCATTTTCCTGGCTCAGCACTGGAAAAGTGGGGGCAAAGAAACATCGTTCAGCCTCACTGTTTCTTATTTCTTAAGACATTGTCTCAGCACAGAAAGAACAGTTTTATTACTTAGAAAAAGCTTTCTCGTCACCTGGTGCATGACTGTGGAAACCTCCAGTTCTCATTCAGTATTTCAACCCAGCTGGCACCAAGTGTAAGAAAGAGATTTCTTTGTATTGTAAATTAGCAAACCAGCCCTCTGCTTTTTGGAGCCAGTTAGAAAACAGGGTAAAATCCAACAATCTTTAAAGAGATCATTACCATGTTTAGAGACCAAGAATTGGCGTCCGTTTCAATAAATATTCACTGTACTCTACAAATTATATGTAACGGTTTTGGACCAAGAGAAAGGCAAGTCCCAGACCTATCAGTTAATCAACTAACATTTATTCAGTGTCTACCAAGTGTAAAAATACTGTGGGGGGCACTAAGAATTTTTAAAAAATGGTTTACTCCACAGGCCCCTACAAATTATCCAGGGAGAGAAGTTAAATTTATTTAAGTAAGGGCCCAATGTCTGTATGTATTGAGTCAAAGATGCAGTGAATACTCTGAGTTTTTAGAAGAGGGAGGATATTTGCACTTTGGAAGAAGTCAGATAAGGGTTCTTGGAGGAAGAAATTGGAATTAGGTAAATTAGAATAGGGTTTTTAAGAAAAGGTTAAGACTCTGATAATTGGTGAAGAAGGAAGAGGAAGAACACATTTAAGGTGGGAGAGAGTGAATGGAATAAAATCTAAACCTTCATATTTCAATCATACCCTGCACTGCCATGGCATGTGGTTTCCTGCATATTTTCATGTCAGATCAGGAAATGGTATTATTCCTTTTAATATTTAAAGAAATATTTTCATAGGGAGAATGGATTGATTTAACCAGTAATTTTCATTTGAATTAGACTGAATTTTGGATTATTTCAACTATGAATGTAAGGAAGCTTGGGTACTAATAGACAAATGAAGCTTGTTGCCCTTGTTGTTTCATGAAGCAGAATGTCCATTAGCATGTTTTCTTACTGAAAGCAATTTGGTCATAATTGTGGTTGGTTCACTGGAGGAGAGGTAGAGCAATGGGAATGGTTCAGTGAACAGCACTGAAGACAATCATTTTACATATTGAGAGGTTTTTAGTTTTTAGTTTTCCATTAAGATGGCCTTCACATCAGTTTTTAGGAATAATACTTCGTTTTTACAGAAGCTTAACAATAAATCACATTCCTATCACTGAAAGATCACATTCTAGGTCTTGGTCTCTCTCTCTCTCTCTATATATATATATACATACAAATATATATCCATACATATATTTACACATGGATGTAAGAAAATAATAATAGAACCTCCATTTTTAAACAATATATGTCAAACACCCTCCAAGTGTTACTTGCATTATCCAATTATCATAATCATTTATTTGTTTGTTTTTTTTATTCATAATGTCACAACATGAGCTCATGCTATATATACTGGCATATATATTCCATAATCTTTACTTTTCCATTTTAGTAAAATGTTATGTCATTTAGTAATCTGTACCACATTCAGGTTTCCCTAACTGACACAAAAATGTTCTTTAAAACTGGTTTGCCACATCACTGTTCAATCTATGACCACTAATATATCTAATGGTTATGTTCCTTAACATTCTTTCAGTCCAACATGGGCCTGCCATCCCCCTCCCCCATTTTTTTAATGACAATGATTCATTGAAATTTATCAATCTTTAAAAATCATACATTATGCTATAAGCCTTATAATTTTTATAAGATCCTTTCAGCAGTCCACTGGTGTTGATTATGGAACCAAGTAATACAAAATTTTTGACAATGTCAATCTTTTCTCCATTTATCATGATACTGCTTACTGGTCCATTTGTTAGGATTTTTGTTTTCTTTATATTGAGGTGTAATCCATACTGTGGGAGCGCTGGTGGCGCAGTGCCTGAGGCATTTGACTGCTAACCAGAAGGCTGGCCATTCAAATCCACCAGCCACTCCTTGGAAGGAAGATTGGGCAATCTACTTCCATAGTATCACCTCGAAAACCCAAGGAGGGGTCATTATGAGTTGGATCCGACTCTACGACAATGTGTTGCGTTTATCCATACTGCAGACTGTGTTCTTCAATCTTCACTACTAAGTGCTTCAAATCATCCTAACTTTCAGCAAGCAAAGTTGTGTCATCTGCATATCACAGGGTGTTAATAAGCAGGTAAGGAAGGCCCGGAAGGAAGTGAGGCAGCACGAAATGTTTGGAGTCGCTGAGGGAGACCAGGAAGTAAGTGCAGTGTTTGGAAAAACTAAGGGAGATGAATTTGTCCACTGTTGTACTGTGATGGTTGCTAAGACAGACTCGGAAGAAGTAAGAGTCCATCCGCTTCTCAAAGAATTGGCCAGTGAAAACCTTATGAATAGCAGTGAAACACTGTCTGATATATTACTGGTGCGAGGCCTGAGTCGTAAGGAATGTGAGGCCTGAGTCCTAATGCCCTCCAGGTAATTCTTTAACCAGGAGTTTTTAGTGTGAGGCCTGAGACCTAAGGAAAGTGAGGCCTGAGTCCTAATGCCCTCCAGGTAATTCTTTAACCAGGAGTCTTTAGTGCCGGGGATTCCAGCACGTCCTCCACGCCTCAGAGCTTTACCTGGCTCCAGCACATCCCCCATGCCTCAGGGCTTTACCTCCCCTCCAGGTAATTATTCTTTAACCAGGAGTCTTTAATGCTGGGGATTCCAGCACGTCCCCCACGCCTCAGGGCTTTACCTCAAACCCTCTCCCCTCCTTTTCTACCCCCTAGCAACAACCAATCATTTGTACCCCTTGGCCTTGGTGTTACCCCACCCTATATTTTTCCTATAAAAATGTAATAGTAGGAGAACATGGGGTTTTTGCCCAAACCGCTGCGTTGGTGTAAGCGGAGACCCTAGCTAGAGCTAGCAAATAAATTTTCCTTTTGCTTTTGCATTATTGTGTCAGTGGTAGCTTCCTAGCGCGACACTCCTTTCAAGACCTGAGTCTAACACTGGAATCCTTCCATTAGGGTTCCATAAACCATATATGCATATTCCCACCCCCACAAGGGTGCTATGTACCTTACTTACATTATTAGCAAGCTGTGCAATTCCCTTTGTGGACCAGAAACACCTCACATTTGCATAGTTCCACCCAGTTGTCTGCTGAGAATCACAAAGGCTATAGCTAGAGGGGCCATATTAAGTAATTTACTGCACCGCAAATGGTTAAACACTTCACTGCTAACCAAACTCACCCAGTGGCTCCATGGAAGAAAAACCTGATGATCTGCCACCATAATGATTACAGCTTAAATAACACTATGAGGCACTTCTACTCTGTCCTAGAGAGTCATTATGAGTCAAAAAATCAACTCAATGACACCCAGCAACATGCTTCTGCTCTACAATGTATGTAAAAGCATAAACTGTAAAACCAAAAAAGAAACAAACAAACAAAACCTGACTGCCATTGAGTTGATTCCAACTCACAGTGACCCCCATGGGAGTTTTGAGGCAGTAAATCTTTATGGAAGCAGAATTTCGCATCTTTCTCCTATGGAACAGCTGGTGGGTTTGAACCACCAACCTTCTGGTTAGCAGTCAAATATGTAGACACTGTGCCACCAGAGCTCCTTATGAACTGTATAACTCTCCTTAGTCATAAACTGTTTAAGTTTTCTATTTCTGATATAGCAAAGTACTATATACTTGGTGCCTTAAAAGAACAGAAATTGATTATCTTATAGTTTCGAGGTCTCAAGTTTTAAATTAAGGTGTTGCCTTTTAAGGTGCATTCCTTTTGGAGACCCTAGGAGAGATTTCATTTTCTTGACTTTTGTAGCTTTTAGGGGCCAATCTTTCTTGCATCATGCCCCATCCTCTATCTTTAAAACTAGAGGATGGCATCTTCCAATCTCTCTTTCTGACTCTTACTATCTTGTCTCTATCTTATAAGGACTCTTGTGATTACAATGGGCCTAACTGGATAATCCAGGTTAATATTCCTGTTACAAGATTCTTTCGTCATTATTTTCAAAGTCCCTTTTGGCATATAAGGTAAGTACAGTAAAATCTGCAAAAGCTGGAA
>NW_006921747.1:2472802-2473966 GCF_000298275.1 Orycteropus afer afer | reverse complement strand
CCTACTTCCGTAGTGACACTGCCTCGAAAACCCAAGGAGGGGTCGCTATGAGTCAGGGCTGACTTGACGGCAAATAACAACAACAACAACACAATAGGAAGTGATAGAAAAGTGATAAGACTGAAACCTATCAAAGGCAGAAAACTTGCAAGACCTGGAAAGACAAGGCAGTTCCCTCAAGTCCCAGCTGACTGTCATAGGTATCACTATATAATCACAGTCTCTGGGAATTAGGACATGGGCATCCCTGAGGTAGGGCATTACTCAACCTATTACAAAAACTTTTATCAGAAACTTAAAAAAAAAAAAAAAAGCTTAAATAAATATTAAGCACTTCCTTTGAAAACAATGCTATATTTTTTCTTAAACTTTATTTTAATGTTTGAAGGATGATTATTATGAACCACTATTGAAAAGAAGAAAGCAAGAAAAAAATTTACCTAAATCACAAGTTTGTTTTTATGAATATACCCCTCTAGATAATTTCTCATCTCCAAATTTAGCTTATTCTTTTCAAAATAACACTGCTTTTTTATTTCTTCCATGAAAATAAGACTCATAATTATCCTGGTAAACAGCCCAGTGATTGGGTGAAAAGTTCAAAAATTGATATATAAATTTGTTTTTGGCTACAGAGGGAAAGGTAAGAGCTGTTTGTTTTGTGGCACACTGATATACCTAATATACCCAAAACTCCAGCTTTCAGAGTGTCCAAATTGATATGAAGTACAATTTATGAAATACTACAACTTCAATGGACATTTATTTAACAAATAATTATTTAGCACTATGTGTGAGGCAACGAACTCTAGTGGTGCAGTGGTTAAAGCATTTGACTGCCAACCGAAAGATCAGTGGTTCAAACTTAACAGCCACTCCATAGGAGGAAGATTAGGCAGTCAATTTCCATAAAGATTTATAGCCTTGAAAACCTTATGGATATTTCTACTCTGTCCATACTTTGCTATGAGTCAGAATCAACTTGATGGTAGTGGTCTGGTCATGTGTAAGGCATTATGTTAGGAAGCCAATTGAGTTGGTTAAGAAAAGGCGTACTTGTCCTTGGGAAACTTACAACCTAGAGGAGAGGTGCAGATAGAAAACAATTTTAAAACAATTAAACATGAATCAGAAAAAGTGGCATGAAGGAAATGGCACAGTGTA
>NW_006921747.1:2465958-2472687 GCF_000298275.1 Orycteropus afer afer | reverse complement strand
AAATGCAGGGAGCCAAACTGGGAGGGAGTGGGGGATGGAAAATTTCTTGTGTTACTTAGCAGAAAGGAAGCCAGTGTGGCTGGAATATTCCATATGAGAGGGGAGGGATTGGCCAAGACTGGATCATATAGGACATTGTAGGTCATGAAAAGGACTTTTAATTTCATACTAAACTGGAATTCTTTAAGGCTTTAAATGACTTTAAGTGTTTAAAAGATTACTCTGTGTACTGCAAGGAGAGGATGGAAGGCAGGACTCAAAGCTCAAGACGAAAGCTCAAGACCACAATACATGCTCCATTGTCCCATCAGGCTTCACTTTTAAAATACAAATTAAATATAAAATTAAAAAATTTAAGATGGAAATCACAGACCACTCAACTACAAGTACAGAGCCCCTCTGAATATGGAACCCTGTGTAATCATCTAGTTGTCCCTGACTGCCAGGTTTCTGAAGTAGGCATCTTGGTAAACACTGATGCCATTTACTGAGATGAAGGAAGTCTGGAAGCAATCCATTCTGCAAGGGAAAATCAGGTCTTCAGTTTGACCATGCTTCGTTCCGGATGCCTTGATGTATCTGATGGAAGATGTCTAGTAGGAAATTGAATATGTAAGATTAGAGTTTAGAGAAGTTCTGGAGGCTTTGACATCTTGAGGATAATAATCTGATAGTCCTATTTACTTTCTCACAAAATAAAGCATGACGCGAAACATTTGGAAGCTTCGATTCTAGATAAACAAGGATTTTCTGTATATACTTGATTATCTGAAAACATTTTTTTGGACAAGTTTATATTGATTTAACTGTAACATTGCTGCATTGTCTGAGGTCTTTCTTTTTCATATATTTGCCTGTATCTTCTATTTTTCTGATTTCCAAGTAGTATTTTTATTGGTCAAGCTAATACAAACTCTTCCACTACAGTGTATGTAATTCAACATTACATTATGAACGTACAGATGGGGATATTGGGCTTTTATTTTTTGTAAAACAAATTCAAATTATGGAGATTCCCTAACCTCAAATATAGCTTAAACTAGAAAACTCTGGCCAATATGTTGTTACTTATTTATTTTCCTTACACTCTCAGTTTTTAGGTATGGTTCAAAACGAAGCTATTTCAACCACTCTTTTCCTCTCCCTGATGTGTGTGAAAGGGAGTCAAGAATAATTTAAAGTAAGAGTTGTGTGCTCAAAGGAGTTACAAGGTAGTTGCCTTCAGGTGATATGTGAGAAAAACCTTTCTATAGTACTTTCCCTATGGCAGTGCCAGCATCCATTTATCTATTTTTCCTTTATAGAAGCATTCAGTCCCTAGGCTCTTTCTTTCTTTCTTTTTCTTTCCTATTAATTTTTCTCCCTTACAGGATAAATAAGGTGATATATGATAGACTGTACAGAGATGTATTGTTAAAAAAAAGTGGTGCCTTATTAAGATAGGATTTGTGTCTTGGGCATGAATGCAGACCACTTCCAAATTGAGTCTCTTCCAAATGACATCAGGAAAAAAAAAAAAAAAAAACTAGAAACTTGTTTATTGAAAGTCCAGCATTATTATTCTGTTTCTCCTTCCACTTAATCCTGCAGGCAACTCACTGAACGCAGGGTCATAATTAGAAATTATATTAAAAGTAAATCTTTCCTTGTAGATAGATATGGACTTAAAGATTTTTACTTTGTGTTCAAAGATTTACAGTGACCTAGTTTTAAAGAAATACATCTCTTGTGTTAGATGATAAAGAATAGTTCAGAGAACAATTTTTAGACTGTTTACTTTAATGACAGCTTTCTCCTCTAAGAAACCTAGTTTATCTAAAAATTAGATTTGAGCTAGCACAGTGTCTTGTAAATAAGAGGCAGTCAGTAAATATTTGTAGGACTTAAATTGGGCATGAATATTTTCTATATTAAGAGCCATACACTCTAGTTCAACCACCAGAAAGGAGTCTGAAAAGTTAATTCAGCATGCAGGCAATGAAACTCATCATGAGTAAAGCATATTAGATGTGTAGTGGAATAAAGAAAAGAATAAATAGGTAGAATAGCAGCCTGACTTCTGAGAACTTAGAGAACACTAAAGCCCACAAAAGCTTTTTAGAGTTATATTTTTTAAAAGTTCAAAGAACTATCTTTCTCTTTCTTTTCTTTTTTAATTTTTAGTACTATATTGTTTTAAAGTTCCTCTAGTTGAGCCTTTTATATATACCAAGAAGGATAGATAGCATGGACCAGACACATCAGGCAGAATTAGTGGCAAAGGTCAGGTCAGAATGATGCTGTTCCTCCAGTACTTATCCTACTATCAATTGTGCTTTCTTTGAAAGTAGTTTTGTGAGTCTTCTTTTTGCAGTATCCATGGACTAATGATGATTAATACGTACTTAGTGTAGAAATTGTTCAAAGCAGTGTTATCAAACTTGGATGGAAACTAGCCTATAACCAAGTATGTCTGAAACAGTAAAGTGTTCTATCTTTACGGTATCATTGAAATGTTTAAAAATGTAATGTGTAGAAAACAGTTTGGATGCTAGATAATAAGGGGAAGACTAAATGGACTATGTCATGACCATCAAAAATGACTGAGGGATATTATGTGACAATATAAACTGCATTATAGTATCATGCCATTAATATTCGTATTGTCTAGTATACAATAATCACTTCTTCAAATGTTTCTCAAAGATAAACTTGAAAACTATGGAAAGATACAAGCAAAAGCCTATTTACTGCAGTGCTATTTCTAATAGCAGAAGACTGAAAGTACCGAAAAGTCCATCATTAAGGGAAAATGAGGAATTATGCTAGTGTAATTGAGATCCAGGGTATTTGGTATATGATAAATGAAAAATAGCAGTAAGTGAAATGTGTTTATAGAAAACCACTATAGTTCTGAATTTGATTTGCTAAGTATCAATTTGAATTTACGATAGCTTTATCTGGAAAAAAAACAAATAAATTCAGTTGGTCTGCCCTCTGAAAAGAGGCAGAAAAAAAAAAGACCACCTTTCAGTAAGCAAGGTTCTTTGGGAAAATGACCCACCCAGGCCTGAGGCAGAAAATGTCTGGGTTGAGTGGGAGACATCTTACAGTTTTCATAGGCTACTGAGAAAAAGTTCAAAAGGCAGAGGAGTCTCCTTAACTCTCTCATGACTGAATTATTTTCTGCTTTGAATTTTTTGTTGACACCATGTGTTTTCAGTAATGGAGAGCATGCTGGAATCAAGGGGAAAAAATTGATGTAATATGGATTTGGATACAATTATATGGAACACATAAATCCCAAGTGGACTCTGGTGATAGGATTGGTGGAGTGAGGCCCATTTCTTCAAATTCATGCAGTTGTAAAGGTCCCTGCCAGGCAGTAGCGGATTCTACAACTGCGATAGCAGCTTCCCAAGAAACTTGAGAGAATGAAAGTGCTGGTAAACTTTTCCACAGTATTTCTCACACAGGTCACAAAAGGGTTACAGAGTTTCCTGCTAGTCAAAGATGGAAGCATATTTGTTGTTGTTGTTGTTATGTGCCGTCGAGTCGGCCCCAACTTATAGCGACCCCTCCTTGGGTTTCCGAGGCAGTATCACTACGGAAGTAGGATTGCCCAACCTTCCTTCCAAGGAGTGGCTGGTGGGTTTGAACCACCAGCCTTCTGGTTAGCAGTCAAGTGCTTTAGCCACTATGCTACCATATTAGAATAGTATAATAGCTATGCTGATGGAAGTATATGTTTAAATCTTTGCATTCCAAATGGAGTTAAAAAAAATCATTGGACACATTCAGAGGATGATTGGTAATTAACCCATTATTTTGAAAACTGGTAAAAAAATAAAAAAACACACAAGAGGATGGGAAGAATGAAGCATTCATCTTGTTTTTCTTATACAGACTATACTTTAAGGGAATCAGATAGTTGATATGGGAATATTCAAGTCAATAAATGATGGAGGAATGTAGAATATCACAACCCTTAATGAAATAATGGAGCTAATGAGTGATTACTAATAGTTTATTATATCACAAACTAACAACAGCAGCAGCAACAACAGGACAGACAAGCTACTCAGACCCTCTGCAACAAAGCAATGAGAAAGCAATTGAAACCGATACAGAAAGGGAAGGATAAAGAAGTAGTTTAAATACCAGCAAGGGAAAGAACCTGAATGAAACAGTGAGTGAGGAGACAAATGCAGCAGCAGACTGCACACTGTCCTGGGGCACAGCCATTTTGAATATTTCCTGATAGAGACCTTAGAATTGGCTCTGCTTACCGAGGACTGCAAGGGCAAGGATTGGTGCCTGATAACCAGAAAGGAAGATAGTGGGAAGAAGAAAAATGGAACTATGGGCTGCTGGCGGCTGTCCTGCCGGTGCAGCCATTTTGAATGTTAGCAGGTGGTCAGTGTGACCATTTTGGATATATGCAAATTACATTCGTACCTAGACAAGGACATGAGTGGGCTCCGCTTGCCAGAGAAGGATGTTAGCAGGTGGTCAGTGTGACCATTTTGGATATATGCAAATTACATTCGTACCTAGACAAGGACATGAGTGGGCTCCGCTTGTCATCACTGGAAGCTGATGACAGGAAAGTTGCAATATTCTCCTTGTTGCTGTTCTACCCCACACCCTTTTGGCAAATGGGTGTGGCCACACCTGCCTCCAGTCACCTTCCTGACCAGCAGGAATTCCTTCCTGGTCTGTGCCCTGACAGAGTCTGGGTGCCATGCCTGGCCCCTACTGTTTTGTTCGTTTTTGTTTTAAAATTATTATTTTTACCTTCCTCCTGTCTTCCTTTTTTTTTTTTAATTTCCCTTTCCCATTTCTGTTTTTTAATCTTTTCCTAGTCCCCCCCACCCCACTTTTCTTTCTTTCTTTTGGTTCTTCCCATCCTTTCATATTCCTTTTGCAATTTTCCTGTTTTTTCTATATTATTCTTTTATACTTGCTCTTTTTTCTCATTCTTCCCTCCCCAGATATTGTGGCTTATTTTTTCTCTTTTTCTCATTATATTTCTTTAACCCTCTTTCAATATATTTTGAAAATTTTTCTTGCTATTTTTTGCATTTTTTTCCCAATCGTTCCTCTTTGTTTCTGTGGTTTGAGTTTTTTGTTCTCTTTTTTTTTATTGTTGTCGTGTTTTTTTTGCATGTTTTTGTGTAACTCAGTGGGTGACAGCACCTGTTCCCACATAACCCAACTGTACCTGCACCTTCTGCAGCCCCACCCATTGACTGAGGGCCACACTTGCTTTTGCACCAACTCACCAACAATAGATGGTGACCAATACCAGCTGAGTTCATCCTCAACTGCTCTATATGAACAATTAACAGAGATCTATGCACACACTTTCATTCTCTGTCACACACACCAGGAAACAGGTGGTAATGCCTAAGTGCTAGTGAATACAGGAGCACAGTACCCTTCTCACACAGATACACCAAAGCAAAATAAAGGAAAACAAAATCTTGTGCAAATCATACCAACATACAACCAGAAATTAAACACAAATATGATAACACCCCCATGTCTCAGAGACAATAAACCATCACAGTCCACACAAAGAAGCAAGGTAAAGTCATAGAAACAAGGCACCAGGATACAAACCCAGAAAACATCCCTGAGGAAAGAGCAGCATTGGAACTCCCTGATAAGGGACTCAAAAGAATTATATTTGGTACCTTCAATGGACTGAGAGACAGATCAAGGAAAACACTGATGAAATCAAGCAAAACACTGACAAAATTAAGGAAAACACAGACAAAATTCTAGAACAATTTAGGAAAACAATACAAGAACAAATTTAAAAATAAAATAAAAATTAGAAATGATACAAAAACAAAAAAAAGTACAGTAGATTACCACTAAAATTTCAGGAATAGATAACACATTGAAGGGGCAAAGGAGCAGAATCAAATCAATAGACAGAATTAATGAGATTGAAGACAAATACCTCAACACTACTTTGTTAAGGGATCAATCAGACAAAATATCAAACAAAATGAAGGAAGCCTAAGATTCATGTGGGATATCATCAAGAGGAATAACCTATGTGTAACTGTAATTCTAAAATGGGAAGAGGCAGAAAAAAACACAGAGAAAATTGTTGAAGAATTGTTGGAAGAGAATTTCCCTAATATGATGAAAGACAAGAAAATATCCATTCAGGAAGTTCAATGAACCCCAAACAGGAGAGACCCCAAAAGAAAATCACCAAGACATATCATCATCAAACTCATGAAAACTGAAGATAAAAAATCCTGAAAGCAGCATGGGAAAAACGAAAAGTTACCTACAAAAGGCAAGCAATGACAAAGTAGGTGAGAAGGCAATTGGATGGTATATATAAAACCATGAAAGAAAAAATATCCAACCAAGAATGATATACCCAGAAAAACTGTCCATCACATATGAGGGAGAAATTAAGAGATTTCCAGATAAGCAGAAATTAAGGGGATTTTTTAAAACCAGACAAACCTTACAAAAGATTTTAAAGGGAGTCCTTTGGACAGAGAACAAACAACAGCAAATAACAACCAATGATTAACACACATATTGACATAACCCAGAAACCAATCCAGTTATAGAATTATCCAAAGTAAAGTAAGCTTGCAAGACTATAAACAGGGAACCAGAGACATCAATTGGCACATAAAGACAACTACACACCAAACAGAGGGAAGAAATAGTGTAGTAACAGAACTTCTAAATGGTAAGGAAGTCAAGAACATT
>NW_006921747.1:2461957-2464491 GCF_000298275.1 Orycteropus afer afer | reverse complement strand
AAACAGCCTGTAGTCACCAGAAGAAAAGAAATAATAAAGTTTTGAGCAGAAATAAATGAAACAGAAAATGTTGTTAGGTGCTGTCGACTCGTCTCCGACTCATAGCACAGCAGAAAGAAACACCACCTGGTCTTGAGCCAGCTCCATGATTCCGGCTATACTTGAGCCCATTGCTGCAGCCACTGTGTCAATCCATCTTGCTGGGGATCTTTCCCTTTTTCATTGAACCTCTACCTTACCAAGCATTACATCCTTCTCCAGGGAATGGTCCCTTCTGATAATATGACCCAAGTAGGTGAGATGAAGTCTGGTCATTCTTGCTTCCAAGAAGCATTCTGGCTGCACTTTCTCCAGGACAGATTTGTTAGTTCTTTTAGCAGTCCATGGCACTTTTAGCCCTCTTTGCCAACACCACAACTCACGACCTTCATTTCTTCTCTGGTCTTCCTTATGCATTGTCCAGCTCTCACATGCATATGAGGTGATTCAAAATATCATGGCTTGTGTCAGACACACCTTAGTCCTCAAGGAGACGTCTTTACTCCTCAGCAACCAAAAGAGGTTTTTTGCAACCAACTTGTCCAGTACTTCCATTGGCTTGATTGTAGAACCAAGCAATGTGAAGTCTTTGACAACATCAATATTTTCCCCATTTATCATAATGCTGCTTATAGGTCCAGTTGTGAGGTTATTTGTTTTCCTTATATTGAGATGTAGTCCATACTGCAGACTGTAGTCATGAATCTTCATCAGTAAGTGCTTCAAGTCATTCTCACTTTCATCAAGCAAAGTTGTGTCGTCTAGTGTATCATAGATTCTTAATGATTCTTCTTCCAATCTTGATGTTACATTCTTCTTCATGTAGTGCAGCTTCTCAGCTTATTTGCTCAGCATATAGATTGAGTAAGTATGATGAAATGATACAACCCTGACACACTCCCTTCTTGATTTTAAACTATGCAGTGTCCCCTTGTTCTTTTTGAATGACAGCCTCCTGCTCTATGTACAGGTTCCTCATGAGTACAATTAAGTGTTCTAGAATTCACATTCTCAATGTTATCCACAATTTGTTATGATCCACACAATCAAATGCCTTTGCATAGTCAATAAAACACAAGTAAACATCTTTCTGGTGTTCTTTGCCTCGAGCCAAGAACTGTCTGACAACAGCAATGATATCCCTCATTCCATGTCCTCTTCTGAATCCAGCTTGCACCTCTGGAAGTTCTCTGTCAATATACTGCTGCAACTGTTTTTGAATTATTTTCAGTAAGATCTTACTTGTGTGTGATATTAATGATATTGTTCAATAATTTCCTCATTCTGTGGGATCATCTTTCTTAGGAATGGGTACAAATATGGATCTCTTCCAGTCAGTTAGCTGGGTAGCTGTCTTCCAAATCTCTTGGCATAACCAAGTGAGTGCCTCCAGTGGGGCATCCATTTGTTGAAACATTTCAATGGGTATTCCATCAACTCCTGGAGCGTTGTTTTTTTGGCAGTTCTTTCAGTGCAGCTTTGACTTCTTTCTTCAATGCCGTTGGTTCTTGATCATATGCCACCTCTTGAAATGGATGAACATTGATCAGTTCTTTTTGGTACAGTGACTCCCTGTATTCCTTCCATCTTCTTTTGATGCTTCCTGCCTCGTTCAATATTTTGCCCATAGAATCTTTCAATATTGCAACTCAAGGCTTAAATTTTTTTCCTCAGTTTTTTCAGCTTGTAAAATGCCAAGTGTGTTCTTCCCTTTTGATTTTCTAACTCCAGGTCTTTGCACATTTCATTATAGTAATTGGCTGTTTTCTAGAGCTCCTCTTTGCAGTCTTCTGTTCAGCTGTTTTATCTTGTCATTTTTTCCATTTGCTTTAGCTACTCTCTGCTCAAGGGGAAATTTTGGAGTCTCTTCTGTCATCCATTTTGGTCTTTTCTTCTTTTCTCATCTTTTTAATGACCTCTTACTTTCTTCATGGATGAAGTTCTTGATTTCATCCCACAATTCTGGTTTTCGGTCATTGGTGTTCACTGCATCAAATCTGTGTTTTAGATGGTCTCTAAATTCAGGAAGGATATATTCAGTCATTTGTTGGCTTTTGTGGACTTGTTTTAATTGTCTTCAACTTCAAGTTGAACTTGCATATGAGCAGATGATGGTCTGTTCCACAATCGGTTCCTGGCCTTGTTTTGGCTGAAGATACTGAGCTTTTCCATCACCTCTTGCCACAGATGTAGTCAATCTGATTCCTGTGTACTCTGTCTGGTGAAGTCCCCGAGTATAGCCACCCCTTGTGTTGTTGAAAAAACGTATTTGCAATTAATAAGTCTTTGGTCTTGCAAAATTCTATCATGTGATCTCCAGCATTATTTCTGTCACCAAGGTCAAATTTTCCAACTACCAATGATTGTTCTCTGTTTCCCACTTTTATATTCCAGTCACTGGTGATAATTAACACATCAAGAAGATTCCATGTTCAGTGAATTTCAGACTGCAGAAGTTGATAAATGTCTTCAATTTCCTCATCTTTGGCTTTGGT
>NW_006921747.1:2459247-2460592 GCF_000298275.1 Orycteropus afer afer | reverse complement strand
CTTGGGTTTCCGAGGCAGTATCACTACGGAAGTAGGAATGCCCAACCTTCCTTCCGAGGAGTGGCTGGTGGGTTTGAACCGCCAGTCTTTTGGTTAGCAGTCAAGTGCCTTAGGCACTATGCTACCAGAGCTCCGAGAAAAGGATGGACTCCTCCCAAATTCATTTTATGAAGCAAGCATAAGGCTGATACCAAAATCAGGTAAAGACACCACTAGAAACCAAACTGTAGACCAATATCCCTCATGAATATAGATGCAAATATCTTTATCAAAATCCTAGCCAATAGAATCCAACAACATATGAACAAATTAATACATCATGAAGATGTGGGATTCATACCAGGTATACAAGGATTGTTTAACGTTAGACAAACAATCAACATAAACAACCACATATGGAAAAGAATCACATGAGCATATCAATAGATGCAGAAAAGGCATTTGATAAAACCCAACACCCATTCCTGATAAAAAAAATCTGAGAAAAATAGGAATAGAAAAGAAATTCCTCAGCATAATAAAGGGCGTATATGCAAAACTAATAACAAACATTAATCTCAATAGAGAGAGAATGAAACCATTCCCCTTGTGATTAGGAACAAGACAAGAATGCCCCCTATATCCACTTCTATTCTACATTGGAAGTCCTAACTAGGGCAAAAAGGCTACACAGGGGAATCAAAAGACATCCAAATTGGTAAGGAAGAAGTAAAACTATCCCTGTTTGCAGCTAATATAATTCTATACATAGAAAACCCAGACTGTCAGTAAGGAAATTACTGGAACCTAATGAAAGGTTTAACATAGTGTCGGGATAAAAGATCAACCTACAAAAATCAGAGGGATTCCTCTACAACAGCCAAGAAATAGCTGAAAAAGAAATAAGGAAGTCAATACCATTTACAATAGCTACCAGAAAGATGAGATACTTGGGAATAAATCTTACCATGTACACAAAACAGAACTACAAATAGAACTATAAAACCCTACTTCAAGAAACTATGAGATCTACATAAATGGAGGAACATATCATGCTCATGGATAGGAAGATTGAAAATATCAGTATTGTCCAAAGCCATCTATAAATTCAATGTGATTCTGATGAAAATTCCATCCACATTCTTTAAAGACATGGAAAAGCCAATCACTGATTTTAAAAAACAATAATTAATTTTATATGGAAAGGAAAGAGACCTCAAATAAGCAAAGAGCTACTGAAGAAGAACAGAGTAGGAAGTCTCATATTCCCAGATCTCAAGACCTAATACACAGCCACATTTGTCAAAACAGCCTGGTATTGGTACAACAAGAGACACATTAAGCAGCAGAGCAGAATTGAGAACCC
>NW_006921747.1:2433389-2458815 GCF_000298275.1 Orycteropus afer afer | reverse complement strand
TTAGAGAATTCCAACACCCAACATCAAAAAGACAAACAATTCAATTTAAAAATCAGCAGAAGTCTTGAACAGACATTGCACCAAGAAAAATATTTAGGCAGCCAACAAACATGTGAAGAAATGTTTGTGATCATTAGCCATTAGAGAGATGCATATCAAAACAACCATGAGATACCATTTTGCCCCAACATTAATAGCAAAGTTCAACAAAATAGAAAAGAACAAATGCTAGTGAGGCTGTGGAGAGATTGGTACTCTCATGAACTGCTGGTGGGACTGTAAAACAATACAACCACTGTGGAAATTGGTATGGCGATTCCTTAAAATTTGGAAATAGAAATATCATTGGACCCAGAAATCCCATTACTACGTATATATCCTTAACAAGTGAGAGGCAGGACATGAATGGATATATGCTCACCTTTGCTCATCGCAGCACTATTTCCATTAGCAAAGAGATGGAAACAACCTAAGTGCCATTCAGCCAAGGAATGGATAAACACACTGTGGTTCATACACACAGTGGAATACTGTGCAACACTAAAGAAAAATGTAGAATCTGCACAACACTGCATAACATCGATGAACTTGGAGGACATTATGCTGAGTGAAATGGCAATCACAAAAGGACAAATATTGTATTAGTCCACCATTGTAAAAAGTGAAGGAAAGGTTTATTATACATGTAAAGCAACTTTCTTTGTTGGTTACCAGGAATGGGTGGGGGGTTTCTAGATAGGTTGGGGAGTAAATATACATACACACACACACACACACACACACACACACACACATATATATATATATATATATATATATATATAACATTGTGGTTACTAGGGTACTAGGGGCAGGAATATTTGGGAAAAGGATAGCAATAATGCTGGCACAACATGAAAAATGTCAACAATTTCCCTCAGCTGTAAATGTGGATGTTGTTATGTTGGCAAATGTCTTGTTATGTATGTTTTCACCACCACAAACGTTTTAAAAAAAAATCATTAAAAAGAAAAGAAAAAAAAAAGACGCAAGCAAACACTATGTGTCTCTTAATAGAAGAACACACTGACGTTTACAATGTACCCTTGACCGCAAATCAATCCTGATACTGTTCAAGCTTTAAATTTAAATACCAATTTATACAAAATACTGGAGATAGGGTGCATGTTCACATGCTAATGGGTCAAGTGTTCAAACCCAGGAGTTGCTCTGTGCGAGGAAGATGAGACAATCTCTTTCCGTAAAGATATACAGCCTTGGAAACCCAATGGGAATTGCTATTACTCAAAATTGACTCGATGGTAGAGGGTGTTGGTGGGAAATTCTGGGAGCCAGTCTGATTTATTCTAAAAATACTTTACAAAGAGCAAAGCTGAAGTGACATGGAGGTGAGACACCAGATTTAATGATCTTTAACGTGCTTGTGAATCATCTGGGAACCATGTTAAGACACAGATTCTGACTCATGTGGGTGGGAGAAAGGATGGTTTCAGCATTTCTAACAAACTCCCAGGTCAGGCCAATGCTACAGACCCATTGACTACACTTTTTGAGTAGATAAGATTTCAGCAGGACATCGAACAATTGAATTGTGTGAACTTATATTTTATCCTGATTCACATAATGCAAAAATATTTATGAGGTAATTGAAAATATGAAAACCTACTGAATATATAATGAAATTAATTAACTGCTTTTAAGTTTGTAGATGAAATAATGGTATTCAATTATGGTTAATGAAAAGCATATCTATTTTGTAAAGATACATAATTTAGTATTTACAGTTAAAAATATGAGTCTGGGATGGCTTTAAAATACCCTGGGTAGCCATACAGATGAAAAAACAAGTTTGGCCACAAATGAATAATTGCACTGAGTGAGGGGTACATTGGAATTCCTTACACTAGTCTGCTTCTGTATATGTTTGAAATTTGCTGTGAGAAAAAACACTACTTAACAAATATGTATATTATTCATGCATAAAGAAAAAAAAAGGTTAGAAGTGCATAGTGAAAAATTTAAGTGTTTTAAGGTGATTTTTTTTCTTCTTCTATGTACTTTTTTATAGTTTCAAAGTCCTAAAGTATATTGTTATTGTTATGTTGTTATGCAACATCAAGTCAGCCCCAACTCATAGCTACCCCTCCTTGGATTTCCAAGGCAGTATCACTACTGAAGTAGATTGCCCAATCTTCCTTCTTGAAAATCCTAAAGTGTATTGCTTTTAAAATCAAGAAAGTTCTTTTTATTAAGAGAGATCCTACTGATTAAAGAATCATCTCAGCTGGTGAAAAACTAGGCTGAACAGGCAAAACCAAGCCCAGTATAGTGGAACACAAGTTAATTCAATTTATGTAGTTTCCCTGGCAGAGAGAGAAAGAGATCCAGGTTAAGAAGGAAAGGCTACTTAGCTGCTGCTTCTCCTGAGGAAACTTGCCTTGTGAGTGAAGGCCTTGTTGGCCTTTTGTCAAGGAAATAGCATCTAAGAAGCTTGAAGGTTGAGAGAGAAGCTGTTTTAGACTTTTGTTAGAAAGGGTACATCAGAAATCTGAGACCTCAACTAAATGAGACTGCTAGATTGGCTCTGTGACATGTGAAAGGTAAGTCTTGTGTTTTTAAGCTCACAGGCTTTAGAGGCATCACAGTTTGCCTTCAAATCTGTGCTCTGCCACTTATCTTTGTCATTGACAAAATGATTTGCCTTCTTTGAGTTTAAGTTCCCCACTTATAAAATGGAGAAATGTTAGTGCCACTTCACAGGGTTAATATATAGTTATTGTGAACAGTCCACATGCAGTACATGCAAGCTGGTTTTGTGGTTATTGTCAGTAGAATATAGAATATTGACACTTCTCATTTAAACAAGTCTTTGAACTCTTTCCCTGTTACATGACTTTTTATTTTCCTATTTCTCAAGACATTACTTTTCAGCTACTAATGGACCTGACTTGACTCTTCTCCTCAAAGGAGTGGTGAGGTGTTCTCAGTCAATCAGTTATCTTTGTGCATATGGTTGTCCCAAAACTGTTCAGGTCAAATATTCTCCCAAGATTCTCCTTAGTAAATAAAATACCAAATAAAATAGAAAACTCTTGTTATAGAACAATTAGCCTGAAACATTAGACTGTGCTTTCTTTTTAAGTGATTTTAAAACTTATGTTTTGCCTATTTAATTTACCTCCTAACATATAAAATGGGCAGGGATGCAAGCTGTGGAAAATGAGGATGGATGGAAAATCTGGGGCCAGATCCTGAAGAGGATTAATCCATACTAAGAATTGTGGCATTTATTCAGCAGATAATGAAGTACTTGTGAAACTTTTTTGTGTGCCAGCATGTAACATGATGAAAATCGAATTGGTTATTTTGATGAGTAGGATGTAGAGAAGTTTTAAAACATCTAAGAGTATAATGCTTTATTTTTGGCCAGGTGTCTAAAATCCTTTAAATATTTAGCATGACTTTTTAAATTAATTTTTACACAAGGGATATTTTGGAATCTGAACTGATGGGATTGGAAGTAAGGGAAATGGGTGCTGGGTAAGAAAATTAAGTGACTTTGTTAATGTCTTGAATACATGTTGGATAAAAAAAGGGAGTAAAAATAAGAAGGTTGTTTGGCAATGAAATGGTATAGAAACTTTAAATGGATTCAAAGTTAGCCTAAATACAGCTATTTGAGTCTTAATAAGTAAAATCTGAGTATTATAAGTACAATGATTGGGAAAGAATAGCTATTCTTTAAAATATTGAAAAAATAAAAGATCAACATGTAAGAATGGAAAAAATGGAACAAAATCCAAAAACTCAATAATGACCAGAATTACTGGCCAGATGAAATCTGGTGAGACTCCCAATACTATGGCCCTGGAATAAATTCTGCACCTGGAATAAAACTCACCCCCAGGGGTGGGTTTTCAGCCCAATAGTTGTACATGCAGACCACTCAACCCAGGATGACGTACCCACATACTCTATGGTAATACATCCCTTAGAGCAATAGACCATGGGACACCAGAGGACCAATATTCAAACTGAGGAAATTCAGGACAAACAGGAGTACATAAATATGAGGAGCACAAGGGGAGGGTTACAGCGTAGGGAGGGGAAGAGACTGGGTTAGGGTTGGACATGGCGAATGGGGAATGAAACTAAATGTACATGTTACCTTGAATGTAAAACAAGCTCTTAAAATTAAAAAAAAAAAAAAATAAAATTAAAAAAGGAATATTAATAGTTAAAAGCATTTAGTTAGTCTACAGTTGATATACTGTGTTACTCTGGAAGTAAAGCAAAGCTATGAAAAAGGGGCACCAAAATGTGTGTTCACGCTGAGACTTCTGGTAAGATGGCAGAATAGCAGACAAGCTACATAGACCCTGTTCAATAAAGAAAGGAGAAACCAAAGGACAGAGATACAGAAGATAATCCTGGAGCACTGATCTTTGAAAGGAAACATACGGAAGTGGATTAGGCACCAACTGGTAGAAAAACCTGAATGAAAATAGTGAATGTGGAGTTGGTCAGAGCTGCAGACTGTCAGCTACTCTGATGGGAGCAACTGAAGTCAAATATTTGCAAGTGGTGTTGGGATTTGAGAATTGACCTAAATATCATCCCTGGTCTCCAAGGGCTACAGGGACAACTGTGCTGGTAGCCTATGATGAGGAAGGGAAAAAGCAAAGAGGGAGAGAACCTGAGCTGTGCACTTTCAGCTGTCTGGAGGACACATCCATTTTGATTGTTTGCAAGTGGTGGTCATTTTGGATATTTAAAGTGACTGAAGGTGCAGCACTTTTGAGTGTTTATGAACAGAGGCCATTTTGGATATTTAAAGTGACTGGGGTGCAGCCATTTTGAATGTTTACAGACTATGGCAGTATTGGATTTTAAAGTGACAGCATTCTTATTAAGATTCCAGAGACCTAAGAATAGGTTCCATTTGCCAACGACAGCAAGGATATACAGGAGGGTGACAACGGGAAAGGAGACAGGTGGTGAGGGTATAAGTGCTGCCAACTAGCAAATAGAGGAGCACAGTTCCCTGCTTACATAGATAACATCCAAACAAAACAAAGGAAATTAAAATTGTGGGAAAGTCACTCCAACATACAATCACCAATTAAATATAAACAAAAATGTCACAATGTCTTAGAAACAACAGAGCATCACAGTCCACACACAGAAGCAAGATAAAGCAGGAGAAACAAGGGACCAGGATACAGACCCAAAACACATCCCTGAGGAAGAAGCAGCATTAGACTTCCTTGATAAAGAATTCAAAAGAATTATATTTAGGTACGTTCAACATAATGAGAGACAAATCAAAGAAAACACTGACAGAATTGAGGAAAACACAGAGAAAACTCTAGAACAATTTCAAAAGACAGTACAAGAACAAAATGACAAAATAAATGAAAAATTAGAAATGATACAAAATCTACAGATAGAAATCCAGAAGATTAATACTAAATTTCCAGAAATAAATAACATATTGAACAGGCAAAGGAGTAGAATTGAATCAATAGAAGACAGAATGAGTGAAATTGAAGATAAATACCTCAATATGTCTTTGAAAAGGGATCAATCCAAAAAAATCAAAACAAAATGAAGAAAGCCTAAGGTTCATGTGGGATACCATCAAAAGGAATAACCTATGTGTAATGAGAATTGCAGAACAGGAAGAGACATATAAAGCCACAGAGAAAATTGTTGAATATTTGTTGGAAGAGAATTTTCCTGGTATAATGAAAGGTGAGAATATATCCATTCAAGAAGTCCAACGAACCCCAAAAGAAAATCACCAAGACATATCATCAAACTCACCAAAACCAAAGACAAAGAAAGAATCCAGAAAGCAGCATGGGAGAAATGAAAACTTACCTACAAGAGGCAACCAATAAGACTAAGCTCAGATTTCTCAGCAGGAACTGTGCAGGCAAGAGCACAATGGGATGGTATATATAAAACTCTGAAAGAGAAAAATTTCCAATCAAGAATTATGTATCCAGAAAAATTGTCCCTCAAATATGTTGGTGAAATTAGGAAATTTCCAGATAAGCAGACATTAAGGAAATTTGTTAAAAGCAGACCAATTTTACAAGAGATGCTAAAGGGAGTCCTTTGGACAGAGAACCAACAACAGCAAACAACAGTCAACCATTAAGACACATGATGGCATAACCCAGAAACCAACCCAGTTATGTAAGTATCCAAAGTAAATAAGCCTACAAGATTTTAAACGGGGAACCAGAGAAATCAATTGGTACATGAGAAAAACTACAACCCAAAAAGAGAGGAAAAAAAATGTGTAGCTACAGAACTTCGAAATGGTAAGGAAGTCAAGACAACTGTAAGGTAGAATGTACTGTTCTAAACTTGGGAAGAAAATTATATATCACAGGGTAACTTAAAAGCAAAATGATAAACTTTCACATCAAAACAAAAAAGAGGACTAACACAAATACTTAGTAAATACTAAAACAATAGCAACGAAAGAATTGATAACACGATTCAATAGCTAAACAATCTCAGCACAGAAAATTGTATGGAACAAAGAAATCAGGAACATCATAAAAAAGCACATAACAAAATGACAGCAACAAATTCATACTTGTTGATAATTACATATCCAACAAAGAACTTATCTCTAAAATTTATAGAAAATTCCAACACCTCAACAAAAGCATTAACAATTCAATTAAAAAATGGGCAGAAGCTATAAATAGACACTTCACCAAAGGGGATATTCAGGCAGCCAGCAAATACATGAAGAAATGCTCATGATCATCAGCCATCAGGGAGAGATGCAAATCAAAACAACTATAAGATACCATCTCACCCTAGCACTAATGGCAAAGTTCAACAAAATGATGATGTTGTTTTTGTTATGTGCTGCCAAGTCAAACCTGGCCCATAGCGACCCATCCTTGGGTTTCCAAGGCAGCATTGCTACAGAAGTAGATTGAAAATAACAAATGCTGGCAAGGATGTGAAGAAATTGGAATTCTCATACACTACTGGTGGGACTGTCAAATGATAAAAGCACTGTGTAAAGCAGTATGGTGATTCCTCAGAAAGCTGGAATTAGAAATACCGTTTGACCTAGCAATCCCATTACTAGGTATAGATCCTAAAGAAGTGAAAGCCAGGACAAGAACAGATATATACACACCCATGTTCATTGCAGCACTATTTACAGTAGCAAAAAGATGGAAACAACCTAGGTGCCCATCAACAGAAGAATGGACAAGCAAACTATGGTACGTACACACAATGCATACTATGCAACACTAAAGAATAATGTAGAATCTGCAAAACACCACATAAACGTGGGTAAACTTGGAGGACATTATGCTGAGTGAAATAAGTCAATCACAGAAGGACAAATATAATATTAACTCATTATTGTAAAAAATCAAGGAAAAGTTTCTATAAGGAAGGAAACTTTCTTTGTTGGTTACCAAGGGTGGTAGGGAAGGGAGGGAACACTGAAAAAAAAAAAAAAAATTGACACCCCCCCAAAAAAATGTGTATTCACTCTGTGCCTCATTGATCTAGCATCTGCTGTTCCTACCACTGTGATCAGCTAGCTCTTTGTGTCTTTGCTGTATATCTGGACTCCCCAGAAGAATTTATTTAAAATCTACTCATTTTGATGGTTCATCTTCATTTGAACCAAAGTCTTACACTTACAGACGTATTTTGAAAAAAAACTTGAATCCTTCAAAAAATCACATCTTTTACTGCTAATGTCTTCCAAAATTTCATCAATATTATTCCAAATGATATAAATTGTGCCTAATTCCTACTTTTTGTCAAGGATAAGAGGGTGTGAGTCTATACCATTAGCTAAGGAATCTGGAGTTAAAATAAACAAAAACTAGAAGAGAAGAGAAGAGACAGGGAGTTAAATACAATTTCTCTTAGGTCCTGTGCCTGCTTCCTACAGGCTTGCTTCCTTGTTTCTTCTAGCACTTGCTTGTTTTCTTTTAGGCATGACCTTACAGTGTTGAACTAAATCTTTCTTCAGAATAGCAAAGCTAGAGAGATGATTTTCTCACTTCTGAATTCAAGTGCTAGTTTATAAACTTGTTATTTTCAGAATACACAATGAAAGAAAAGAAAGGGTCTTATTTGCAAGGAAAGTTCAGCTATTCATTGAGGCTGGTGGGAGCAAGCATAGTTTGTGTTTTATTTAGTCATTTATGAGTACTTTACAACTATATCTTATCATTGTGCCCCATATGCTGCTTAACTGCTATTGTGGACCCTAGAAGCTCAAAATGGTAGGCTAAAAGGTGTTTTGAAATTCATAGAATTGATCTGGTATAATGGGAACTAGAGCAAATAGGTTTAGTCTGTATCTTAAAGAATGGGAGCAAAAGGTCTGCAAATGGACCTGTTGTATGCATACTAGTGAATTGGACCCCTAAATAGAAATAAAGTTATTATCGATTGTAGAGTTAAAATATAGGAATAAGAGCACACATCTGAGCTATACAGGTGGTGGCTGAAGGACAATATATAACTACTGTTAAAAAAATTGGGAAGAAATAGATGACTAGCAAGAGGACAAATTTATTTTTAATGTAAAGGTACAGTAAAATGACAAGACAAGGAATATATAATGGATTAGCTGGATCATTCCATAGACCATCTGACACTTTGGAGACAAGTTTTAGTGTCATCTTGCAAGCTAGGACAAAATGTAACTTAGAGTAATTCAATCATAGAAATGTGAGCTGAAAGATATTTGGTGATAATCTATTCCAGGCATTTGCCATTATTTTCCGTTTTTTAGCTGAGAACATTATTTCTTTATAAATTTCACTGAAACTGGTGAACCACCAATAGTTTTCTCTCCTAAACCATCCTCTCCATGTGCAGTGGTCTGAAACAATTCCTGAGCACTTTATTCCACAGGATATGGCCAAGATGCCCCCAACTCCTCCTCTTTCCAGTTTTATAAGTGAAATTCAAGAAACTGGGATGTAGAAAATTTAGAAAATTACTGAAGCAAGTAGATAGTAGTCAGGAGAAGATGGTCTACCTCTTGCATATGCTCTGATGTTACCTCCATTATATTCTACTACCTCACAAGGTCTGTATTTTCTGTTCTTGGACAGAGGAACTGGGTGGAGTGATTAGGGATCCAGTTCTTGGTGCTCAGTGCTGTGAGAAATAGAAAAGAATATGAGACATGATCTCTACCCTTGAGGAGCTTACCATTTGACAAGCAGACAAGGTACGTTATAGAAATAGATCAAGATGAGACAGTTGTTTTTACCCATACCTGTAGCCACAATTTTTTTTCATAAATCTCATGAAAACTTGGAAGCCAAATATATTTAGCTGGAACAATTGCTCAGGGGCTCTGTGGACATAGTTTAAAAGTCTAAAACTTCAGAGGAGCCAGAAGTTATGAAGGACTGAGTGAGAAAATGTTTTAGGAGATACTTTATGGATGAAAGAGGACTTAGCTAAGTCTTTGAGGGTGAGTAGGAGTGAGGTAAATGGAGAGAGGAAAGGGACTGTGTTATCAGTGCCTGAAATGGAAATGAGGAGGAGTGATGGAAGGATATGTGAATGAACTATTATCTTGATGGCATTGGGTATCTGAAATTATCTAGTTGATATAACTGTTTATGTATTTATTGTCTATCTCCTGCAACCACAATGTAAGCTATGTAAGTGGCAGTGACCTGGTATATATCATAAGCTGTAGCCAAAGTGCCTAGCACAGTGTACATAGAAGATTTTGTGGTATGAATGAAAGACTAAATGTGGGAGATGATTGAATTTAAATTGGATTGTTAGGTTGGGGTCAAACTGAAAGGCAAGGATCACCAGTATTCAAGGACTGGAATTCATCGTGTCCAAAAGTTTTTGAATAGAGAGATGAGCAGGTGCTATTGGTAATTTATAATGACTAGTAGGACAGAGCCCCTGGGTGATTACACAGTTAAGGCACTTGGTCACTAAACAAAAGATTGGTGACATCTGTCCACCCAGAGGCACTTCAGAAGAAAGACCTAGTTATCTACTTCCCAAAAATGAGCTACTGAAACTCTATGGAGCACAGTTGTACTCTGATGCACATGGGGCCACCATGAGTAGGAGTGATAGACAGTAATTGATACTGGTAATATGACAAATGAATTCCTGGTGGATTTTGGTGAGTATAAAGAAAAATGGTAATCAGGTATGTCTAGGCAGGGGGTAGTATAGGGTTAGCAGACAATGTTTCTATATGCATATTTGTATGTGTGTAAGAATGTCCACGTGTATAGTAGAGCTGACAAGGGACAAAGTTATGGTGACTTCTTGGCAGCAGCCAGCTACCTGGAGGGACTGAGTAGTTGGGCCTGTGGGCTCAGGACCATGGTCACAAGAGACATCAAGCTCAATTGGCATACCATACTACTCAATTGGCATACCATACTACCATACTACACATAACTGTATTGTTGTTCTACATCCTACCTTGGTGAGTAGTGACCGGGATCTTAAAAGCTTGGAAGCAGCCATCTAGATGCAGCGATGGGTGTCTTCTCATCCAGAGCAAAGAAGAATGAAGAAAACCAAAGATGCATGGAAACAATTCATCCAAGAGACTCGTGAACCATGTGATCCTCAGCCTATACAACCATGAGACCAGAAGAACTAGATGGTGCCTGGCTACCACTGTCAGCCATTTGGAGGGGGATCAGTGCAACAGATCCTGGATAGAATGGGAGAACAATGCGGAACAAAACACAAACTCATAACAAAAAAAAAAGACCAAGTTTGTTGGTCTGACAGACCCCTGAGACTAAAGCCCCTCGCCACCTTTCAGGTCTAGAATTGAACTCACTCCTGTGGTTTCCAGCCAAACAACAGACAGGCATATGGGATGAACAATTACATCAGCTAGATACACTTCTTGAAGTGATCAATCATGGGAGAACAGAACTGCAGTGTTGGCACAAGGAGACAGCTCAGGAAGTGGAAGTACATGGGAGGGAAGGACACAGGAAAGAGGTAATATGGGGAGGAAGTGGGAAGAAAGCTCTGACATTGTGAGGAATTGCAGTCAATGTTATGAGACAAAATGTGTATAAACTATTGTATGGGAAATGAATTTGCTCTGTAAACTTTGATCCAAATCACAACAATTTTTTTTTAAAAGGAAAAATGGTAATCAAGAAAGGCTTATGAAGAGCCCCTTGTAATATTTCAAGGACTTTCGAGGTGATTTATATTGGGTATTAGGGCTATCAAGAGCCCTGGTGGCACAGTGGTTAAGCTAACTAAAAGATTCGTGGTTTGAGCCTATCAGCCACTCTGTGTGAGAAAGATGTGGCGGTCTGCTTCTGTAAAAATATACAGCATTGGAAACCCTAAAGGGAAGTTCTACTCTGTCTTAGAAGGTTGCAGTGCATTGGAATAGACTAAATGACAATGGATTTGTTTGTTTTAGCTATAGTGCTTAAGAGCAAGGCAAACATATTTGATATAGAAAATCTCACAGAGGCAGAGTTGAGGAGATCTGGGTGTCTGGCCAGAATTATTTGAAGAGTCCATTGGATCTTTTTCATTTTCACCTGAAATTCATCTCTAGATCTAAATTACTGACTGTGATGACAATCTGGATGGCAATTCAAAAGCTGTTTAAGGCTTTGGGACTTCCAGCCAGATGGAATCCTATACTAATCTGTTGTACTGCTTCAAAACCTGAAACCTTTTCCAGATTTGTCCTTTTGATGTGCAAAATATGGTAGATGAGTGGAATTTAGTTTGGATTTGGGTCCTTGTTTCAGAATAACTTCTGAGAACTGGTAGGACTACTTTTCTGTGGTGAGCATGCTGAAATGGGGAGAGAGATTTTGATCCTTTGAAAAACCAAAGTGGGTCATTCTTCATCATTTTTATTTGGTTTGGTTACTTCCAAATTTACTGGTTTTCTTTGTATGCACTCTTCATTCCTCCATGTGTCTTCACCTTGATACAATATGTAGCATAGTGCGTAAGTCACTTGACTGCTAACCAGAAGGCTGGCAGTTCAAACCTATCAGCCACTCCTTGGAAGGAAGATTGGATAATCTACTTCCGTAGTGATACCACCTTGGAAACCCAAGGAGGGGTTGCTATGAGTTGAACTTGACTCCAAGGCAGTGAGTTTGATTTTGGTTTTTGGTCCATTGCTGTTCTAGTAGTTTTTGTTTCCTTTCCTAAGACCTGCTGGGAATAATACTCATTTTCATTCTTGCAAAAGGATGCTTTATTTATGATAATTTTATATAACGTATAAAAACTTTACTACCTGGCTTGGTTCAAAATTAAACTCTCACTACAAAAGAAATATTCATAAGATTTTCTGAGAAATTATGCAGAGGGATCATAGTGATCCCTTCTTGGGTTTCTGAGGTGGTATCACTATGGCAGTAGATTCCAACTTTCCTTCTGAGGAGTGGCTGGTGGGTTTGAACCACCAGCCTTCTGGTTAGTAGTCAAATACCTTAGTCACTACAATACCCGAGCTCCCTGCAGAGTGTGAAAGTGAGGGGAAAAGTCAGTTTTCTAAGCCAATGTCAAATTTGGAAACCAGTCCTCAGAGTTTCCTAGCGAGGTATAAGAATTTTGTTATTTGGCATTTCTTGATGATGTAATTTAGTTATCAGATCAGCAATAGATAATCCCATTCTTACCCCTATGCCTTCCCTTTCCTCCTGGTATTTTTAGTTTTATTCTAGTATTTGTGGTTTTATAATAATGGGTCACCTTGGATCTAGACATCATGTTCCAGATAAGAAGCTCCAAAAGACTTAGGAAAATAGTTAATTGTGTCCTAGCCCCCAAGTGGGCATTCATTGGAGTCACTTTGTGATACGTAGCAACTTTACAGAGGAACCAGTGAATGAGATAACCTCCTTATTTTTTATGTTTAACCTGAGCTCAGCATTGGAATATATGCATTACATAAAGCATCTCTCTTAATACTTATAAGACTCAGGAGTGTAAATATAATTGTTAATTTCATTTTACATTTGGGGAAAATTAGGTGTAGAGAGGAGAAGTGAGTCCCTCAGGGTCACACAGCTAGTTTCTTGGCCTTGGTTCTCCAGAAAGCAACACCAAAGACAAAGGCTTACTGACAGTACTTTTCTTGAAAGATGATTTTGTGGAATAGGAGCAGAAGGACAGGAAGTGAAGAAGAGAATCAGTACATGAATATTTGATTGAGTTGACCCCACTAAAGAATGCTGTTGTTGATCTTATAAGATACTTTAAAGAGCTTTAGAAAATGCATCTTAGGCATGTTCACCTAAGAGACAAACAGGGAGTCTTTAGTCATCAACTCTTATCTTAGATTGGCTTCCAGATTGTATCTGAGCACCAACCTCATGAGGGTCCCTCATGTTGCCTCTGTAACCACTCACCTCTCTTTGATCCCATTCCCAATCCATACCTAGCCACTAGCATCACTACCTCAGTCTCCATTTATAATTTTTTTTTTTTTTTTATCCCGAAGTATATCAATTGAATCATACAGTATGGAAACAGGGAGTTGGCTTTTTTCAATTCAGCATGATTCCTAGAAATTCATTCAAGTTGCTTCATGTATCAGTAGTTTGTTCCTTTTTATTACTGACTGGTATTCTATGGTATATGTGTACGAGTTTTTGAATCATCCCTTGGAACATAACTGAGCTAATTTCAGTTTTTCCCTATTACAGTTAAAGCTAGGAGCTCTGGATTTTTATGTGAGCTTGTTTTCTTTTCTTTTTTATTTTTTATTATGCTTTGGGCTTTGGGTACAAATTTACAAAGCCAATTTGTTTTACATTCAATAGTTAATGCACATTTGATTTCACGCCCTGATTGCTATCCCCAACCACAACAAACTCTCCTCGCCTCCCGTCCCTGTAAGTACCCCTTCCCTGTACCCTTCTTAACTATGCATTATTCCTGTCTGTCCAGCTTTCCTCCTATGTGAGTGCTGCCCGTCTGGTGCCTCATGGCTGATTGCTCTAAGGGGTGCATCTCCCTAGAGTGTATGAATGCATTGCCCCGGAGTAGGTGTTCTGGCTGAGAGCCAATCCATAGGAGTGAGTCTGTTTTCAGGCCCAAAGGGTAACCTGGGACCATAGTCTTGGGGGTTCCACCAGACTCTTATCTAACCAGTAATTTTGTTTGTTTTTGTGTTTTTGAATTTTGTTCCACATTTTTCCTCCCACTCTATTCAGGATCTCCAGTTTTGATCCCTTTCCTAGTGGTTGGCATTGGTAGCCAGGCACCATCTAGTTCTTCTGGTCTTAGAGTCATGGAGGCTGAGGTCCTCATGATCCATCGTATCCTTGGACTAATTGTTTCCAGATGCCTTTGATTTTCTTCACTCTTTTTTGATTCAGGTGAGAAGAGAGCAATAGTTGCATCTTAGATAGCTGCTCGAAAGCTTTTAAGCCACTAGTTACCAAAGTAGGTTGTGGAACAAGATTTTTACGTACTATGTTGTGCCAGTTGAGCATGATGTTCCCTGAGACTACGGTCTCAAGTCGGCAGATCTGGCGATTCTCTCTCAAGGTGTTCAGTTGTATCTGAGAAGTTACTCCAACTCTTCCCCTTCTCTGGGATAAATGCCCACAAGTGCAGTTGCTAAGGTATGTAATTTATATAATTAATTTTTCTAAGAGAAATAAAACTGTTTCCAGGGAGACTGTCCCATTTTACATTCCCACCAGCAACGTGTGAGTGATTAAGTTTTTCGACAACTTTGGCAGTATTTGGTGTTGTCATTTTCTTTCTTTTTTTATTCTTTGAAATAATTGTATATATCCTGGTAGGTGTCTAATTGCTATCTCATTGTGGTTTTAATTTGCATTTCCTTAATGGATAATGATGGTGAACATCTTTTCATGTCCTTATTTGCCATCTGTATATCCTGTTTGGTGAATGTCTATTCCCATAGTTTGCACATTTTCTAATTAGATTATTTGTTTGATTTTTAACTGCTGAGTTTAGAGGTCTTTATATAGTCTACATACTATTCCTTTGATGGATTTGTAGTTTACAGATATTTGCTCTCAGTATGTAGCTTGTCTTTTCATCCTCATCTTACAGAATTTTACAGAGCTTAATACTTAAATTTTGATGACATTCAGTTTATCAATTTTTCCTTTTATGATTCACACTTTTGTTGTCAAATATATAGAACTCTTGGCCTAGCTCTAAACCTCAAAGATTTTCTTTCTTTCTTTTCAAGTTTTATGCTTTACATTTTATTCTATGATCCATTTTGAGTTAACTTTTGCATACAGTATATATGAGGTAGGATTATGAGGTGGGCACAGGACCAGACAGTGTTTAGTTCTGTTGTACATAGGGTTGCTATCAGTTGGAGCTGACTCGACGGCAACTAACGACAACAACAACATGATGGCTCAGTCTATCCTTTTTTTTTTTTCCATTTCAGATGTTTTTGCTTGTTGCTTTTGGTTGTCCAATTGTTCTGGTCTTTGTTGAAATGACTATACTCTCTTCCTCTATGCAATTGGTTTTATGCCTATGTAAAAAAATCATTTGAACACACTTGTGTCAATCTATTCCTAGGTCCTCTATCTATGTATCTGTCCTCCATCAATATTACACTCTTGATTATTATAGTGTTATAGTAAACCTAGATCCCTGGCTGGTGCATATGGTTTACACTTATCTATCAATTAAAAGATTGGAAGTTCAAATCCACCCAGTGGTGGCACAGAGGAAAGGCCTGTTGATGTACTTCTGTAGCATGACAGCCATTGAAAACTCTACAGAGTGCCACTCCTTTCTTTGTAAAGGTTATTTTAGCTATTGTAGAACCTGTGCCTTTCCAATTAAATTTTAGAACTAATTTATCTATGTCTACAAAAAACTTTTTTGAGTTTGCCTTAACTTATAGATGAATTTGGGGAGAAATGATACCATTAGTATCGTGGGATTTTCAGTTAGTGGACATAATGTGTTTCTCAATTTATTTAAGTATTTCTTGATTTTTTTCCATCAGAATTTTATAATTTTCAGCATATAGACACTGTGTATGTGTTGTGAAATGTGTGCTTAAATATATTATTTGGAACAAATAAAATAATTTTTAATTTTGGAATCTGCATGTTCATTGTTAATATATGGAAATATCTTTAAGATTTTTATGGAAACAAGCCATCAGATAATGAGCAGATAAGCAAAATGTGCTATACCCATATAATGAAATATTTTCGATCATAAAAATGAATGAAATACTGATAATATGCTACAGCAAGGATGGACTTTGAAGCCATTTATGCTAAGTGAAAGAAACAAGTCACAAAAGACCATGTATAGTCTAATGCCGTTTATATTAAATATTCAGAGTAGGCAAAGCCATAAAGATACAAAGTATATTAATAGCTGCCTTGGGTTGTGAATTATGAAGGAATTAGGGACTGATGGCTAAGGGATGGTAAGGTTTGTTTTTGGGGTGAGGAAAATGTTCTAAAACTGATTGTGTTAATGGATGCCCAACTGTGTTACTGGAGTTGTGGAGTAAACAGTTTAAAAGTGTGATTTTTATATGTGGATTATATCTCAATAACACTCTTAAAATAAAAACTGAAATTAATAAATAAAAATGCATAAAAACTTTCTAAAAATTGAAAGTGGAACTTTTAAGTATATCTTTTAAAAGTGTTCACCCTCCCCCCCAATTATTTTCTCTGGCTCCTGTTTCTGTTTATCTTTTCATGCATTCCTGAAGATTAATACCCTCTAGAATTTCATCTTGATTTATTTATAGGGATTTTTACTGTATCTTTGTGTATAGTTTCATAGTGGTTGCTCTGGGCATTACAGTATACATATATGACTTACAATAATCTGGTATCAACATTTTGCTACTTCAAGTGAGGTATGGAACTCACTTCTATTTAGATTCCATTCATTTCCCTGCTTTTAAATATCATTGTTTCAAGCATTGGGTAGTCCAATAGATTTTGTTTCAGTCATCAAATATGACTTATAAAACTTATAAGGAAAAGGATAATTGTATATTCCGTATTTGTGCTCTTTCCCTTACTGATGATTCAAAATTTCTTCTCTTATCCTTTTTTCTTTCTCTTTGAAGAGCTTCCTTCAGTATTTTCAATGTTTTACAATAGCTCTGCTAAAGACAGAATATTTTAATTTTTCTACATGTTTTTGTTTTAATTTCCCTTTCAGTCTTGAAGTTTGGTTAGTTTTGCCTGATACAGAATTTGCAGATGGCAGTTCTTTTTATTTTTAGCACTTTGAGAATTTTGTGCCACTTCCTTGTGGCCTACATAGTTTCAGATAAGAAATCTGCTGTCATTTGAATTGGTGTTCCTCTTTAGGCAATATGTTCTTTCTATATAACTGCTTTTAAGGTTTGTCTTTATTTTAAATTTAAATTTTCAGAAGTTTAATTGTAGTTTGTCTTATTCTAGATTTCTTTGAATTTATCACATTTGTAATTCACTCAGCTTTCTACGTATGTACTTTAGTCTTTCATCACATTAAGAATTTTTCTATTATATTTTCAACTATTCTTTCAGTCCTACTCTTTCTCTTCTCTTACTGTAACTCCAGGGATACAGAAGTTGGATCTTTGTTATTGCTCTTTTGATTTTGCTTCCTGAAGCTGTTATTTTATTTTAATAATTTTTAATTTGTTCTTCCTCTTTTTCAGATTGGTTAAATTACCTTTTTCTTTCCTCAAGTCCACTGATTCTATCCTCTGTCATTTCCTCCATTCAAATTTGGAGTCAATTCAGCAAGTTCTTAATTTCTGTTACTGTGTTTTTCAGTATACAGTAATGATTTCCATTTGGTTCTTTATACACACAGTACACGCACACAAATTAACACTTCTTCAAAATCCTTGTCAGATAATTTCAAAAGCTGATTCATCTCAGAATTGACATCAGTTGGTTGTCTTTTCTCATTCAGGTTATGATTTTCTTTGCTCTTCGTAGGAAGGGTGCTTTGCAGTTATATCCTGGACACTTTGTCTATTATGTTAGGAGACTCTATGTAATATTTACATGCTTTATTTTAGCAGACAGTCACCCTATTTAGGTTTAGAACACAGGCTCTAATGCTTGCTTGATTTTCAGAGCTTCTCTGGAATTATCTTGGTGTGCTTGCTATATCTGGTGCTATTGCAATTCCCACTGATCTCTACTCATGCTGCTTGCAGAAAGGATTTCTATGGGCTGGGATGCTGGTATCTCTCAGTGGAGAGGGATGTGATGAGATTCCCTTATTGATGTTCTTTGCTCCAGTTTCTCTGGGTAGGGAGTGAGGGTTTGAGGCCCGCACAGACAAAGTAGCTTCTCAGTGTGACAGTGAGCTTAGCTCTGACTACCTGTCTGATTGACTCTGGTGGGAATGGAGAGTTACAGACCCTGTAGGAAAAAGAAGTTTCTTGGGCCAGTTTTTGAGTTGTGTCTCTCCTGTCAACTCTGCCTACCACCTTTATATCTCTTAGAAAATAAAGGAAAACTCTTGGCTTTGCATTTCTGGCTCAGCTCTTAATTGATCTCCCTTGTTGGTGGTATTGGGTTTGCCTAATGTTTTCAAAAAAGGAGCTCTGGTGGCATAGTGTCTAAGGCATTTGACTGCTAATCAGAGGGGTGGTTCAAACCCACCAGCCACTCCATGGAAGGAAGACGGGGCAATCTACTGCCGTAAAGATTTACTGCCTTGGAAACCCAAAGGAGGTGGCTATGAGTCAGAATTGACTCGATGGCAGTGAGTTTGATTTGGTTTGGTTTGGTTTGGAATGTTTTCCGAATGCATCCCATTCCATCCCAGGGAGGAATGATCCTACTGAGGTTACCTTCTTTCCCAGAACTGGGGTTGTGAGGAAATTCTGTATCTGGATGGCTTTCCTCTCTTAGGTAAGTGACATAGAGTCCCAAACCAGTTTCTTTGCTCTTATCAGAATTCTCCTTTGATTATCTCTTTCATGATTTCCAGAGTTTATAGTTGTGGTTACTGAGAAACAAGAGGGAAAAATTAGTCTATGCTATTTTGTGCTTAAAGTAGATACTATAGTTTTGATTATTTCTTTACATGTCAGACTCCTTCACCTAAATGCATATTTCTTCATATTTCTTAAACAAACATATTTATTATCCTAAATCATCCTGCCATCCAGTTTTTCACTAGCAGTTAATAAAGTTCTGACTGATAGTAGATTCTGACTCAAGTAGGTTCCCAGTAAAATCTTCTCTAATATAAATTACTAAAAATTAATGGAACATCTATGCTATCATATCAGGTTATATGTCTGGTGATGGGCAAATGTGGCCTTTTGAACCTAAGTACTATTTTGTCAGGTGAGCAAATGCACATATATAGAATACTATGTACATTAAATGTTGCATAAAATCTAAAATGATTTAGATAGAATAACAGAATTAGTTGCTTTCTCCTCATTTTCCTAAAATTTTCACAAAATTTATGCTGTTGTTGTTGTTAGGTACAGTTGAGTTGTCTACGATTCATAGTGACCCTGTGCACAGCAGAAGAAAACACTGCCCAGTCCTGTGCCAGCTTCATGATCCTTGCTATACCTGATCCCATCATTGCAGCCACTGTGTCTATCCATCTCATTGAGGGCCTTCCACTTCTTTGTTGATCCTCCACTTTACCAAACATACATAATATATTTCTCCAGGGAATTGTTCCTTCTGACAATATAACCAATGTAGGTGAGATGAAGTCTGGCCATTCTTGCTTCCAAGGAGCATTCTGGTTGCACTTTCTCCAGGACAGATTTGTTAGTCCTTTAGCAGTCCATCGTACTCTTAGCATTCTTCTCCAACACTACAACTAAGCATCAACTCTTCTTTGGTCTTCCTTATGATTTTAAATTTATACTTTAGAAGAATGAAGTGGATCTATCTTTACCAGCATGGAAATATGTTTGTTATATTTGTTGTTGTTGTTGCATATCGTTGATTTGATTCTGACTCATAGAAAACCAATGTGTCAGAGTAAAACTGCCCCATAGGGTTTCCTAGGCTGTAATCTTTACAGGCGCAGATTGCCAAGTCATTCTCCAGTAGAGCTGCTGAATGAATTAGAACTGACCACCTGTCTATTAGCAGCCAAACACTTAACCATTGTGTCACTAAGGCTCCTTCTTTGTTAAATAGTAAGTGAAAATGCAGACTTGCCAAAGTATATATAGAAAAGTGAAATCCCATATTGATTTCTATGTTTGCTGGGGCATGGAGACTCTAAGATGGCCCTAATAATTCCTACCTCCTGATATTTTTGGTAGCATAGTGGCTAAGGCACTTGACTGCTAACCAGAAGGCTGGCGGTTCAAACCCACCAGCCACTCCTCGGAAGGAAGGTTGGGCAATCCTACTTCCGTAGTGATACTGCCTCGGAAACCCAAGGAGGGGTCACTATGAGTCGGGGCCGACTCGACGGCAGATAACAACAACAATATAATTCTCTTACCTTCAGTGTGGCTAAGTGACTTGCTTCCATCCAGTAGTATTTTTAGGTCACTTCTGTGATTAGGATACAGAGATTATAACTTTTGTCTTGCTAGCAGAATATCTCTACTGACAGTTTCCCTTGTGGGCTTTAATGAAGGAAACTGCCATATCAAGAGGTGCACATAGCAAGAAATGTTTTTTTCTAGCACTAAAAAAAAAAAAAAAGGAAAAAAAAACTGTTTTAGCAAATTTGTTTACACAAGACTGTTTTTACATTAAATAATGGTATACCTTGGTTAGCATGCTGATCAATTTTAGCACCAAAGAAAACACTGATTTTTCCATAATTACGTCAGGATGCCAACAAAGTATAGGATTGTTTTACAGTAGAAAAACATAACAAGGAATATGGCTTTTATACTTTATTAGATTCTATTTCCTGTGAATGTCAAAACTTTACTCATTATTAAGGAGATGAGAAATATGTTCAACATATCATCAGATGTGTCTAATGTGTGCATGTATGCATTTGTGCTTTATTTTTTTAATATATAGGTCAGTAGACACTGGGAATCTTTTCTTTGGCTCTGATAAAGGCTGATTATTTTGTTTTAAAATCCAGGAAAGATTATCATTCTGCTATCCAGTTATTGGACATTTTTACTTTTCCCTCTTGAAATTGTGCTTTACTTAATCTGGCATTTTAGGTCAAAATCCTATATATATATATATATATATGAAATATGGAGCTCTGGTGGTACAGTGGTAAAGGCATTTGGCAGCTAACCAAAGGGTCAGTGGTTTGAATGTAACAGTTGCTCTGTGGATGAAAGATTAGGGAGTTTGCTTCTCTAAAGATTTTCAGCCATGGAAAAGCAATAGGGGTTGCTGTGAGTCAGAATCAACTCTGTGGCAGTGTGGCAGTAAGTTTGTTTTTTGAGTCACATAAATATAAATATAAATATAAATATAAATAAATAAATAAATATATATATATATATACACACACACACACACACACACATATACACACATATGTATGTATATGTGTGTTTATATATATATATATATATGGTTTTTATAATCTGTCCTGCATATATATCACATGCATATATCACTGTTGTGCACATATCACTATCAGGCATAGATAACTATTACACATATAGCACATCATACATATATCTGGCACATATATTCATACATGTATCTCATGCATATATCATATTTACACATATATATCACACACATGTATTTACACATGCACATAACCAACTGACTGCCTATAGTCAAGTGGACTCCAACTCATAGAAACACTATAGGATGGATAAGAACTGCTCTATAGGGTTTCTAAGGCTATAAATCATTATGAAAAATACTGCCTCATCTTTCTCCCATAGAGTTGCTGCTGGGTTTGAACTGTCAACCTTTTGGTTAGCAGCCACATGTTTTAACCATTGTGCCACCAGAGCTCTCTCTCTCTCTCTCTCTCTCTCTCTGTGTACACATACATATTGTTGTTGTTGTTAGGTGCCATTGAGTCATCTTCAAGTCATCTCCAACTCATAGCAACCCTGTATACAGCAGAAGGAACCCTTGCCTAGTCCCGTGGCAGTTCCATGATCCTTGTAATACCTGAGCCCATTGTTGTAACCACTGTATCAATCCAGCTTGTTGAAGGCCTTCCTCTCTTTCATTGACCCTCCACTTTACCAAGCATGATATCCTTCTCCAAGGAAGGTCCCTTCTTACATGACCAAAGTAGGTGAGACTAAGGCTGGCCATTCTCACCTCCAAGGAGTGATCCAGCTGCACTTCTTCAGGGACAGATATGTTAGTTCTTTTAACAATCCATGGTACTTTCAGCATTCTTTGCCAGCACCACAATTCAAAAGCATCAAGTCTTCTTCAGTCTTCCTTATTCATTACCCAGCTCTCACATGCATAAGAGGTGATTGAAAATACTATGGCTTGTGTCAGGTGCACCTTAGTCCTCAAGGAGACATCTTTGTTCTTTATCACTTGAAAGAGATCTTTTGCAGCCAATTTGTCCAATGCTATATGCTGTCTGATATCTTGACTGCTGCTTCCATTGGTGTTGATTGTAGAACCAGGTAATATGAAATCTTTGACAACTTCAATCTTTTCTCCATTTGTGGTGATGCTGCTTATTGGTCCAGTTGTGATGATTTTTGTTTTCTTTATATTGAGGTGTAATCAATACTGCATACTGCAGTCTTCAATCTACTTCAGTAAATGCTTCAAGTCATCCTCACTTTCAGCAAGCAAAGTTGTGTCATCTAGCATATTGCAGGTTGTTAATGAGACTTCCTCCAATCCTGATGCCACGTTCTTCTTCATATATTCCAGCTTCTTAGGTTATTTGCTCAGTGTACAGATTAAATAAATATGGTGAAAGGATACAACCCTGATGCACTCTCTTCTTGATTTTAAACCATCTGCTTCTTCTGTTAGAACAACACAACTTTGGTTGCTGAAAGTGAGGATGACTTGTAGCACTTACTGATGAAGATTAAAGACTACAGTCTGCAGTATGGATTATACCTCAATATAAAGAAAACAAAAATCCTCACAACTGGACCAATAAGCAGCATCATTATAAATGGGGAAAAGACTGAAGTTGTCAAACTTCATACTATTTGGTTCTGCAATCAACACCAATGGAAGCAGCAGTCAAGACATCAGAGGACGTATAGCCTGGGTAAATCAGCTGCAAAAGATGTTTTTCAAGTGCTGAAGAGCAAAGATGTCTCCTTGAGGACTAAGGTAAGCCTAACCCAAACCATGGTATTTTCATTTGCCTCATATACTTGGGAGAGCTGGACAATGGATAAGGAAGACCAAAGAAGAGTTAACGCTTTTGAGGTTGTGTGTGTGTGTGTAGGTATATATCTCTAACTATCTAATGATAGATAAATAGATGCATATGTATATATGTGTGTGTGTGTGTGTGCGTGTCTATATATATATATATATATATATAATAAAATATTGTCCTTTTAACCATTTTCAGTGACATTAGTTATGTTCATCATGTGTGCAACAATCACCTCTATCCATTTCCAATTTCTTTTCACCACTTTAACAGGAATGCAGTGCCCCTTAACCACTAACTTTCCTGTTCCTGTTCAACCTCTGATAACCACTAGTGCCTAAAGCATTTGACTGCTAACCAGAAGGTTGGAGGTTCAAACCCACCAGCCACTCCTTGGAAGAAAGTTTGGGCAATCTACTTCCACAGTGATACCACCTCGGAAATCCAAGGAGGGGTCACATCGGGTTGGATCCGACTTGACGGCAGTGCATTGCGTTGTGTATGCTTTTGCACTTTCCTATCATCCCATGGGGTCCCTATTATTTGGAATCGACTTGATGGCAGTGGGTTTGGTTTGGCTGGTATTACAGATATTTAATATAGTAGAATCATACAACATTTGTCCTTTTGTGTCTGCTTTATCTCACTCAGCATAATGTTTTAAAGGCTCACCCCTGTCATCTCATGTATCAAGGCTTCATTTATCTTTATGGCTGAGTAATACCACATTGCATATGTGTAACACATTTTGTTTATCTGTTTGTTGATGGATATTTAGTGTGTTTGCCTTTTGGTTATTGTTACATGCTGTAATAAATATTGAAAATCCTAATTACTTAAAATATAAATGAGGGATTGATGAATAACTTATAGCAGATATTTATTAAAACTGCTATGTGTTGAGGGGCATAAATGTGAACTCTGTTGAGTTGTGATTATTGGCAAATAGATTAAAAAAATCTTTAAGTAGTTTTGTTCAAAGAAATGTATACACTAGTAGATAAGGTAAAGACTGTTACAATGTACCTTGATTTTAGAGACAAAGCACAGAAAAATCTACCATCCAGACAAATGAATCAGGTGATGGAATGGCCTTCTGGGGATTCAGCTTGACATTTTCCTCCTAGGCAGCATGTGTCATTTCCAGCTGATGAATATAATGCAGCACAAAACCTATATGGGTCTCATGCAGTGAAATCTGAAATTTCGTGTATGCTAATGCCATGAGTTGGATAGAAAAATGGGAGAAGTCATGAAAAACTCTGCATTTGGTAGAGGGAACATTTTTTAACACAGAAATGACATGCAGTGTTTAGGAATATACCTTTGTCTTAACTAGAAAAGTTCTTTTCTTAATGCATCTTTAGTACTCCATTGAGTTACTTATAGATTTCTGTATCTTTTATATTTGAAAACTGAAGCTTTGGAAGGCTACCACTGTACCATTTCTGACAATGTACTTTTATTACTTAAATTACACAGCAGCACATTTCATCACTTGTTTTTATTTTTTAATCTTTCGTTTGTTTATTTGCTGTGAGCCATTGTAGCTCCTGGCTATACCTCAAATTATAAAGAGTTCTATATTTTTGAGACTTTTTGAGAGCCAGATAAAAAATAGAATGGATAAAAAAGATCGAAGGATAATTCTACAGTGAAGCCATACATGTTTCTTTTTTTTTTTTTTTTAACTTACAATTTTATAAATGTGCAGGAGAATCTGTACACAATTGTCTCCAACTTTCTCTTTCTTTGAGAAAGACTGTGTATATGAGTTGGTGTTACCTGTACTATGAGCAGTGACATCTTACATTGTCATAGAATTTTGTATTTTCATAGAATTCATCATGCTTGCAGGTCTGCTATCATTAGGACTTTGCATGGTTTTGACACCATGCTCAGTAAATATTTATGGAGAAAATGACAAAGAAATATAAAAGCTTGTGATTGCTCTTTAAAAAAAAAAAAATTCTAGAGCTTGTTGTTATTGTTGTTAAGTGCCGTCGAGTCGTTTCCGACTCATAGCTACCCCATGCACAGCAGAACGAAACACTGCCCGATCCCGCACCAGCCCCACAATCCCTGCTATACTCGAGCCCATCATCGCAGCCACTGTATC
>NW_006921747.1:2427888-2429239 GCF_000298275.1 Orycteropus afer afer | reverse complement strand
AATTATATCCTCCCAAAACATTTGTTGAAATCTTAATTCTTGTACTTGTGAATGGGACCCTCTTTGGAAATAAGGGTTTTTCTTGTTATGTTACTGAGGCCATATAGGAGTAGGATGGATCCTAAAACTAATTTCTCCTGAGTGCTGTCTTATAAAAGTGGAAAGCAGATAAGGAGAGAGATGCACACACATAGGAGAAAGATCATGTAACAGTCTATAAGCCAAAGAGCACTTGGGCTGTTGGAAAAGAGGGACCCTCCACTAGAGTTGATGCCCTGATTTGGACCTTACTCCTAGGTCTAGAAGAATCATATAGGGATTTTATTAAGCTGTAGATTTTGATTCAGTATGTCTGGGGTGGAAATGCAAATTCTTAGCAGGGTGGCGAACTGGAATGTACCTGTTTGAAGCCCTTGTCTGAAGCCAGTTGGTGAATACATCCAGATTCTAGTAATTCCTGAGAAATTTCTCAGAAGTCATGTGCATATATCAATGTTAACGTTTGTTTTCTTAGCAGCATTTACTTCTGATTTTGCATCCTCCACAGTGCTGGTGCCTTGTTGCATAAAGCTGACCCCGTGTTCTACTTTTTACTCAAAGAATTTCAGAGTAATATAGAACCATTTGAACAATATTTTCTTTAGGAACACAATTGAATCCACTATTGAATATGTTTATTTTTTTTCCTCTTTTTTATCCCTTCTTATATACATTTATAGTTTGAAAGAGACAAAACCATATTGGATGAAATGGTGTTTTTCTAACAATGCTCAACATCTTTTAACAAGTAAAATGTGATTTAATAATTCATCCAAAGACCATATATCCCTGTTAACTATAATTGATTACAATGCTTTTGTGTAATTTCTAATGATAATAAATCTATAAAATTTACTAATTCATTCATATTTTCTAGACTTGCTAAGTTTTAGCCACTTTTATGTGAATATTATTCTTGTGACAATGGCCAGACTTGTTCTTTTATACTTTGGTCATGTTGTTAGAAGGGACCAATCTCTGGAGAAGGATATCATGCTTGGTAAAGTTGAGGGTCAGCAAAAAAGGGGAAATCCCTCAACAAGATGGATCAACATTTGGCTGTAATGGTGGGTTCATATATAGCAAAGATTGTGAGGTTGGTGCATGACCAGGCAGTGTTTGGTTCTGTTGTACACGAAGTCACTATGAGTCAGAGCCGACTTGATGGCACCTAGCAACAGCATACGTCATGGGGCAGTGTTGTTGTTATGTGCCGTCGAGTCAGACCCGACTCATAGCGACCCCTCCTTGGGTTTCTGAGGCAGTATCACTATGGAAGTAGATTGCCCCATCTTCCTTCCGAGGAGTGGCT
>NW_006921747.1:2413030-2427600 GCF_000298275.1 Orycteropus afer afer | reverse complement strand
GGGTTTGAACCACCAGCCTTCTGATTAGCAGTCAAGCACCTTAGGCACTATGCTACCAGAGCTCTTAGGTGCTCAGAGATAAGTAGTGACTATTACTATTTTTGAAAATGTTATAAGTACATCCATCCAGGTTTTGCCATGCAGTATTTATGTTCTGTGAGACATTTCAAAACTACAGGAAATAGACAAATTTTGACTAAGGTAATATGAGTCGGGGCCGACTCGACGGCACATAACAACAACAACAATATGAACATTAGAAAACTTTGTTAAGGGATCTAATAAGTATGAATTAAGAATAATAAGCATTGCAATGATTGTGAGGATGGTGCAGGACTGAGAAGTGTTTTGTTTTGTTGTACATAGGGCAACAATGAGTTGGAACTGACTAATAGGCACTTAACAAGAACAGTGACAGCTGAATCTCAAGGTTTTACTGCTATTTCAAGTCCAGATTACCATGACATGAGAATAGTTAGCAGAATTGGATAGAAAGTAATATCTAAGCTCCAACTTCTACCCCAAATGTCACATGTGAAAATGAAAGATTAGCCTCTAGAATCTTATGCTCGATTCTGATGCTGAATTATGCTCTTCTACTGTGGGTGGTGATGATGAGTTGTGATCTTACCAAGAATTGTTTCATATGAGATCTCTGGGTATGAAAACATTTTTCATACTTAGTGAAGCCCTGGTGGCATAGTGGCTAAGCACTCAGCTAGTAACTGAAAGGTTGGGAGTTTGAAACCACTAGCTGCTCTGAGGGAGAAAGATGTGGCAGTCTGCTCCCATAAAAATTAAAGCTTTGGTAACCCTATGTTCTACTCTTTCCTGTAGGGCTGCTATGAGTTGGAATCGACTTGATGGCAAAGATTTGGTTAATAGTTAGTAGGTCCTAAGTAAATGCTAGGGGCTCTGGTAGCATAGTGCCTAAAGCACTTGACTGCTAACCAGAAGGCTGGCGGTTCAAACCCACCAGCCACTCCTGGAAAGGAAGGTTGGGCAATCTACTTCCGTAGTGATACTACCTCGGAAACCCAGGGAGGGTTCGCTATGAGTCGGGGCCGACTCGATGGCACCTAACAACAACAACAACAACAAGTTGCTGGATGCAATTATTTATGTCTTTATTTCCTCTCAGTTTAATGCATAAAAAATTTAAATGTTTAAATTTTTATAATATGAGGGATATAAAATATGCATTATCCTTCTGTCTATTTAGAAATGTCCTTTATCTTACGACAAATAGCATGTTACTTAAAAACATTTAATAAAAATCAACCACATATAATTGAAAACTAATCTGTTGATTTTGGGTCCCACTCCACCACAGCAAAACTCCATCAAAATAAATAATGAATGGTATATGTAGTGTTCCATAGCAATCTAAGAATATAATTTATTATGATATATTATATTTGGAACTACTATACAAAAAAAATCTCTAAAATTATCAAGGCACATTTGGAAATGTTCCAGGGAGTCATCTAAGGTGGAATATTGTTTTACTTCCTGGTAGACTTACAGACATCCAAAGTGTAATTTTAATTTCTCTTAGAAAATACAGAAATTTGCTTTTCATTATATATTAATCTGGCCCTAATTGCTCTATAACCATTAGCAGTATAATTGTATTATTTAAAGTGTGCATGCATAAATACATGCTTAATATTTTGTTTTTTCCTGTGCATAAAAAGCTTGCTTAAAATATTAATGAATGCAATGACCCAGGCCCTTTTGAAGGGATTCTTATTTCAGAACACTTTATTGAATGTTAAAGACTGTCCCCTTGTTAAGGTCACATATTAGTGACATTTTTCTCTAGATCAGGTACTGGGTAAACTTCCTATTAATTAGAGAAATGTTATAAACCTTTTAGGTTAGATGACATTATAGCAAAGTCTCCATGTAAACTTGAGGTAAATTCCATGGGAACTCTTTAGGTGTAAAACAGACTTAGACTAATTGTACTAATTCCCATTTGCATAACGTTTGATCATTTCTGTAGCTTTTTCTTACCCCATTACACATTTGATCAACACTGTATACCCAGGAAAGTAGTAATACAGGCATTATGATCTCTAATTTCTTAAATCCTCCTGTGTTGAGTTGTGGTCTAAGAGGGATTTGCTGAATATTAGATACATCTTTAAAGATAAGAGTCATGTACATTTAGTGGATCTTTTCTTTTTTCATACCTGATTTAGGTCTTTAGGGAACAGAGTAATCTCTAATTTCCAGGATTTTGATTGTATTCTAAAGTTAGCTTATTTGTTGTTGTTGTTTTAAAATGCTAAAGGGAGGATACGGATGGATATATGGATAAAATTTATATAAAAGTATTTGAGTTCTATATCAAAGAAAGACTTCTCTTTAGAAAATCCTAATGAGTCAGTAAGTGATTTGCTGTGAATTGCAGGCATTAAAACAGTATCATGTGGAGGGTAAAAGGCTTGATTCTCAGTTTGATTGATAACTTTGCTTCTTGCCTTGGCAAATGATATAATCTTTCTAAACTTTGTTTTCCTCATCTGTAATATGGATATAATGCTGGTTATTATTTTATTCAATTGTTGATGGATCAACCGACATAATGCATATAAAGGATAAGACAGAATAAGCATCCAACAAATGTTAGCCATGTCTATTCCTTTCTTCTTTAAAATGTTTTAACCAAGGAAGAAAGGAAGAAGATATGTGGATTATCAAATAGATGAAGAAAGTATTTTACACATATTGTCATTCAATCCAGTAAAAAGCAAGTTACCTGCTGAGAAAATATGTACCCTCCCCATATAAATCAGTGCACAAACTTGTTTTTAATTTATTGGCAGACTTATGAAGCCAATTAACTTGGTAATATATATTCAGCTTTAATGGGCAAGTAAATAATTAATGTTATTGCCTTTGTAAATTTAGCTTTTCAGTTATAAATTAACATAATTAAAAGAGTAACATTTCAGTATGCATTCTACTAGCCAAATTTAAATCAGGCAATTAAACTGTAGGTTTTCTGTACCAAATGAGCTCAGCTTATAATGACACAGACGACAGACGTAAATTTGTTTTTTCATGGTCAGGTTCATTACAAAAACATGAAGGAAAACACTCGCAGTACGTGTAATCAAGTAAATTATTCCAAGCAACAGATATGTGTGTGTGTGTGTATACACACACACACACACACACACACACACACACATATATATATATATATATATATATATATTTTAAATTGTTTTGTTGGCTCTATCTTAGACTCAGAATTTAAACACTGTCATTTTCCCTCCCTTCTGAGGATGACCTCTTCTTGCAAAGGATCACTTGAATCTCTTCAGAATGAGCTTGTGCTGGGAACAACATGAAGTGATCCACATCTCTGAAGATGATCTGCATAATTTCTATAACAAGACCTCAAACCAGAGTGGAGGTCATTTGAGTAGAAAGTTTAGCAATTTTGCATGGCTTGATTTTGAAAGGTGAGCTGTGTGAAAATTGAGATCATCTTGTAAAAGTAGTGATGCGGAGAAAGGGCTGAGCGGGTGCTTGATGTGCTAGAATCCGTGAGACTATAGAAAGGTATGAAACCGTAGCTTGTATTCTCCCTGAGCTGTGGAGCAGTGGGTTTTTTTTTTTTTTTTCCCTCCTTTGACATCAGCTCCATGGAGTACTATCAAACAGATTTTAATCTAAAACAATATGTAATTTGTTCCAACTTGAATGAGTAGAAAACGGGTCTTGCTATGTGGCTATGTGGGGATAATTGAACTCAAGACATTTTTATTCTTTAAGAAATGCTGGTATGTAATTAAACATGCACTGACTAATGATATATATTGAACTGTTCACCACTGTGAAGCACACTAATAAAAGTCAAATTTCAGAGCATATGCAGGCCCACGTGTCACATGAATCTCTTTGGGAAAAAGATAGAACTGCTTCTCTTTCCTGTCCATTGATATGTCCATTAAGGTATTTCCCCCTTCAGTAATGCTGAGTATATGAAATCGCAACACTTAGACGTGTATTTTAAATTCATTCAATCTCTAGGGTACATTATTTTAACATATCCAGTATTTTAAGCATGAAAGACTTAAATTCTTTACCCGAGAGAGAATTGTTAGTACTTTTTTAGAAAATGTACCATAATGCTTTCTGATTACAGAATTCATTTCTTCTTCTTGGTGTTTGATCTCCATGTTAAATGGTCCTTGTTGGCTTACATCTAATTAAGAGTTTTTCTAACTATGATATATGGTCACCCTCTTTAATTTCCTGACCAGCATTATTTTTCTTGTTTACAGACTTACTGCCCATGATTCTGATGACTCTTATGAATACTTAAAAATAAATAAAGCTGGCAATCATGACTAACTTCTAGTAATTCTCATTGTAGGAAGCAGGCAGTAGCTACCTCATTCACCCATCAATGTACCTAGGAATGAGTCCATTGGTCAGTGCAAAAAGCACATGGGGGCAACATCTTCTGACCCCCTATAACTTTGCCAGGGGGAGAAAGAATCACCATTAGCAGCCTTAGGCTTATTCCTATGAGGCCTTTTTACCATTTCTGATACCACCTGTCTCTCCCATGGCACTCACTACTTTTCTGCTGGATTCAATAATTTGTTGTAATGGCTACACAGAACTCACAGACAATATTCATGATTATGGGGTTTATTAGGGAGGTACAGGCTACAATTCAGGTTCAGGAATGCTCAGGTTACAATTCTTCAATCAGGACAGCCTCCCCTCTGCCATGCTCAAAGGCATACCTCTCTGCTCTCACCCTCGTGGCGTGGCTTCAGCCCTATGTTATAAAGCTCTTTTAGCTCTGCCAATAGGTTCACCTGGGTGTACCCCACTATGCCAGCAAGCTTCTTGCCCAGAGGCACTCAGCTTTCCCACTACCTGGGATGGCAGCCCACCACTGTCTCTCATGCCTCTTGGTTCCTCCGCAGTCATCACAGCCAGTCGTTACAGCCAGTTGTCTCCTCCAGTTATCTGTTGTCTCTGCCAAGGAAATCCAGCACATGATGTCGGATCAAAGGATATATTCCACTCTATCTCCAACTTTTTTATTTATGGCAGTCATATCTTCCTGTGGTGGTTATGTTTGTGTGTCAACTTGGCTAGGCTTGGTTGAGTGGCTGGGCAGCTGGTGGTAGTTATTCCCCATGATGAGACTGGCAATCAGCCAGGAATCTACCAAAAGCAGCTGAGTAGCTGCCTTTGGTATGTGGTCTGCTTCCTGTATATAAGGAGAAGCCTTGGGAATGGTCTCTAGCTTATGGCACACTCGGACCCTGAATGTAGCCATGTCATTGTTCAGCAGCTTGCCATGCTCTGCCATCCTTGGGACTTACAGTGGACTTGAATTTATGGCTTGCCATGTGGTTTGGTAACATTGGGACTGTGCCTTTTTACTTGTCCACCTTGGGCTTCTCAGCCTCAGCAGCCAACAGCTGTCTGAGTGAAGAAATGCCTCTAGCTCCAGTTGGCTGGGAGCAGGAGGCAGAGCTGGACCCCAAGGTTGAGGGGCTTTCACCCAGCCCCTAGAGCCTGGCACTTTGAACTCAGACTTAAAGCCTCCAAACTGTAAGAGAATAAACTCCTGTTTGTTAAGGCCATCCCATTTGTGGTATTTTCCTGTCAGAGTGGCACTGGGTAACCAGAACATCTCCCTCCTGCCTGTAGGAGGGCTCATTTTGAGCTTAGCTGAATGACAGAACTAACCAATCCACACATTAGGGTTCCATACACCTCATGTGCATGGTCCTATTCCCATAAGGGTGTTATATACCTTATTTACATTACTAACAAGCTATCCTATCCCCTTGGTGGGCCAAAAAGCATCACACATTTATATAGTTCCACTCAGAAATCTGGTGAGAGCCACAAAGACTATGGATGAAAGAGTCATACCAAGTAATTCACTACACCACAGTCAGTGATTTTAAGTTATTTTTGGTCAGAAGCTCTGGACTCTGTCTCTAGGAAAATGCAAATAACATATTTTACACAAATTGCAAGAACCACTTTCATCCATGGCTTCAGATTAAAACTTTTTTTATAGTTAAAGTTACCAGGACTGGTGGTTCCCTTTTATTCATTATTCTATTTCAATTCAATAGCTCCTTCTAAAAATATGCTTATTGTTTACTTCAGAATTAGGCTCAACCAATGATCTATAGTCAGTCATAATAACTTAAATTTGTATTATTTCCACTTTCCAAATGCTACTTATTCTTAAGATTAAATCAAATACAACTTCTCACATAAAACTCTTTGTCTTCCCATATAACCCATAAATCAACTGAACGTAATTTATCTTTGTCTCTCTGTCATTCTACTTTTAATTACTATTCAACATTATAGATCTATCTTTCTTGAATGTTAATATTTTCTACCACTTGATAGTTTTATTTCCATCATTTTTTTTTTTTTTTTCAAAATACTCTCCATGGAAACAAATTCTGTTCTTTTATCCACATGTTTTATTGACTTACATAATGTTCAATATAAACATTGTAGGAGCATGTACTTTTACATAATTACCAACAGGAATAACTGAAACTCGTTTGGAAACAAATACAATTTCCTCTCGGTTTGCATACAGCTGAATGGTTGGGGATAGAAATGTGAGGTGTAAGGATAATCTGAGAGTTTTAGTTGGTTACCACAACATGGGCACTGATCAGTATATGTGATAAAATTATATAGCCATAAAAACCACAAAACTCATTGCCATTAAGTCAATTACAACTCATAGTGACCCCCATTGGGTTTCCGAGATTCCGTAAATCTTTATTCAAGTAGATTGCCCCCTCTTCCTTCCATGGAGTGGCTAGTGTGTTTGAACTGCTAACCATCTAGTTGGTAGCCAAATGCCTCATCCACTGTGCCAGCAGAGCTCAGCAATGTTTAATTCAGTGAGTTGGTATATTGTTAGTTACTTAGTCTCTATTGCTGTAAGAAAACTAGTCCTCTCTGATTCTAGATAAATAATAATAATAATAATAACACCAAAATAGGTAGTTGTTGTTGTTCTTAGGTGCCATCAAGTCTGTTCTCGTTCATAGTGACCTCGTGTAACACAACAAAACACTGACTGATCCTGTGTTATCCTCACAATTACTGCTAATTTTGAGCTCATCATTGTGAATAGGACTCAGATTTTGTTATTACTGTAACTCATACTTCTTTTCTTCTGTTTCACTGACCTCTACAAGGCTTTGAAACATTTCCCCTTTGCAAATATACTGGCCATTTTTTTTTTTTTTTACTTTTTATTTATTTATACTGAATTTTTATCCCAAAGATTCCCAAGTACTACTTTCTTCCAAAATTAAGAAGAATTTTTCACTTGCCTCAAAGTTCTTTCCTTCCTTTCCTTTCCACACCCTTTCTAGAATTCCTTGTGAGGTATCTGGGAGAATGCACAGCATTGGATTGGTAATTGCCTTAAACATAATAAATTTCAGAAAGCATGAAGCAGTTTTTTGTTCTCTTATTTCCTCCAGAAATGAGCTTTTTCATGTACATTGGCAATTTCTTTTCAAGTACTCTATCCCCCATATCCAAGATAACTTTTTAAATTAATATAATGATTTGTTCCATTCGAAGGGGTAATTATCTGTAATGTTTTATTTTTAGAGTAATATCCAGTAATTTTCAGAAGCTGGAGCTTGTCATAAAATCATTGAAAGATAAGTAATGTTCTCCTAACTTCTCTAGGAGAGATACTCAGTTGATTCCAATGCTGCTTGAGAAGTCAATTTAGCATCTGGGTTTTCATTTTATACCCATCATGAAGGTAAATATAAGCTGCCTGAGATTTTGGGATGGGGAAGGAAAAATAAGAGAGAAGGAGAAAGAGAGATTGAACATTTAAATGTGAAGAATTTCTTTTAAAATATGATCTTAGTAAATAGAATATCTTTATACTGTCAAAGAAAGGAAAGACTGCTCAAAATAAATCCTGTAGTACCTCAAATTCAATGGACCCAACCTCCTCATAGGAGCTCTGGTGGCATAGTGCCTAAGGCACTTGACTGCTAACCAGAAGGCTGGTGGTTCAAAGCCGCCAGCTACTCCTCAGAAGAATGTTTGGGCAATCTACTTCCATAGTGATACTATGGAAACTCAAAGAGGGGTCGCTGTGAGTCAAATCCAACTCCACGGATTTTTTTTTTTTTTTTTTTTTGGTAACCTTCTCATGAAAGGGAAGGAAATTGGTTGAGTTATTCATAAATCATTTTAACCCTTTGCTGTTTCCATATCTCTTTTTGACAGCATGTGAGGTAGCTTCATCACACCTTCTGTCTACTATACTCAAGACCCTGAGATGAGAGGGTATATGCCAACAGATAGTGACAAAAAGATGTCCAGTATGGCTGATACATAGTGAGTGAGCAGGGGGTGGTAAAATGAGACAGGTGGAGTAGTTAGGGGCCAAGTCTCAAAGAATTGTCTAAGTTGTGTTAAGGACTTAAGATTTTATCCTAAAGGTAGTGAGAATCCTTTGAAATTTTTAGACTGGGTAGTGTAAATAGTTCATTCTTATAGACTCACCCAGCTGTAAGGTAGAGAATGGATTTGGATGAGCTGAATGTGAGTGGATGAGCAACCAGTCCCCATTGCTATTGAGGTGATTATGAATCATAGCAACTCTGACAGCCAGAGTAGACTTGCCCCATAGGATTTCCAAGGCTGTAATCTTTACAGAGGAGCTCTGGTAGCGTAGTGCCTAAGGCACTTGACTGCTAACCAGAAGGCCAGAGTTTCAAACCCACCAGCCACTCCTCTGAAGGAAGGTTGGACAATCTAATTCCCTAGTGATACTGCCTCAGAAATCCAAGGAGGAGTTGTTATGAGTTGGGTCCAACTTGATGGCACATAACAACAACAACAACAACAATCTTTACAGAAGCAAGTTGCCACTTGTTTCTCCCATGGAGTGCTTGGTGGGTTCAGGCTGTTTACTTTTCAGTTAGCAGCCCAGCACTTAACCAACCACAGCACCACTAGGGCTCCTTGGACACCAGTTAGAAGGCTTTTATAATAATTCAAGCAAGTGGAGCTCTGTGTTCAGTGGCTTGGTTTAGGGGAGGACAAAGACCCACAGTAGACATTGAACTTTCCTTCATGTGAGAGACATTGGAAACAAGTGGCTAGTGGAGAGTATTACTTGCTTGTTAGAGAGATGTTGTTTGATGTATTGCTCACCATAGACTTAGCGACGAAAACTACTGCAAAGCGATGTATCCTACCCTATGTGTATTGTATCTCTCTCTCTCTCTCTGTGTGTGTGTGTGTGTGTGTGTGTGTCTGTGTGCTTGCATGAGAGAGGTAAAGCTTGTCAGTAAATGCTGTATGATACAGGTGGCTTTTTAAATTTTTTTTAAGTCTTTTCTATGTGAATGTGAGTAAGTTCAAAGATTTTCTATTTGTTTTCCTTTTTTATAAACCATTTTCTCCTTTTAGAAATTTCTCAACTTGGAACTTTCAGTAAGTGAGATGCAAAATTAAGGTAGACATTTTTGGAGTTTTACCAAATGGTTCGTGTAAGTTCATGAGCATCACTTGGTGCCAGATGGCTAAGAGCAATTATCAAGCATTTCTTTAGACTTTAATGTTTTGAGAGAATTTTATGATAAGTGACTAATTTAGCTTCACGTTTGCCTGGTAAGAAGGGTGAGGGAAAAATAATAGACAGCCATCAAGCACACATATTTTATGTAATTTGTAGGGCTCTGTGGACTCTTAATAAATATTAAATAGAAACTTAGCTTGTTCAGTGGATGAGAAGCATAAGGTTTGGGGAAGACTTAGCATCAGCAAACCTATGGTGGTATAAATACTAGAATAAAAACCCACTTCCATCAAGTCAATTCTGTTTCATAAAGCCACTGTAGGACAGAGTAGAACTGCCCCATAGGGCTTCCAAGACTCTAAATCTTTATGAAAGCAGACTGCCTCATCTTTCTCCCATGAAGCAGCTGGAAGTTTCGAACTATCAAACTTTTTGTTAGAAGCCATATACTCTTAACCACTGCCCCACCAAAGCTCTATAATAAAGTCCCAATATTCATACCTAGAGTTAGAAAATTATTATTATGGCCACTTTGTTTTGAGAAACAAGGCACTAGGCTGGTCGTATATAATCCTTTTAGCAACCATATACAGAAGACATTATATGCCTATTTTACAGTTTAGGAAACTGAGGCCAGATGATTAGGTGAATGCCTACAGTTGCATAGCAAAGTTTGCAGAACAGATATTTTATTCAATGGTTTGAATGACTCCATAGTCCATAGTTTAAAGTTAGAGGACAACCTTCATTACCTTACTGAACTGAAGATGCTCTTTCATGCCCTACCCAGGGGTTTTGCTGGCCTGCAGTGAGTGTCTGTGTTTTATAAAGTTTCTGTAATCTACCTTTCTTGATGGGGCCAAATATGTTTCTAAATCTAGTTTAATCTTTCTGGTTACTAATGTGACTTCAATGAAAGCTTATTTCCCATGCAGTGGTTTTGCAATTATAGTGGAGTCTCAGCTTATGTGCATTTAATTTATGTAAATTCAATTGTACGTGCATAGCAAATAAAGACAACACTATTTTAAATAGTGCTGAAGATCTTGTCCCTGTTCCACTCAGTGACTGTATGACCCAGGCTAAGAGGAGAGACTGAATTCTGCTCTTCTCTTCAAGTCTCAGTCCTTTCATACTTCTTATAGAGTAAGGACTTTGCCTGAGTAAAATCCTAGTGTTTAGAGATACTGATTTTACACAACATAGCCCCTAAAGATGAGTTTTCATAACATTTGTTGTTCAACCAAAGAACTGTTTCCTATTATTGGGAGAAAAGGTATTTTTCTTTGTATTTTTAAAATTCATGTAAGGAACATGTAATGAAAATGTACTGTTTTCAGCATTGTTCTAAGCACTAGGAATGCCACTGGGGATACAGTGAACTAAAAAAATCCCTTCCCTCAGAAAACTTACATCTTAGTGGCTTTGAGATACAGAATGTCAATCTCGATATGCTACCTTCCTAATGAATTATCAAAGTAAGTATAGGTTCTGTGTGATGTTAACTTTAGTTGCTGCTTTTTAAAATGAAGCTCCTTGTCCCCACCACCAGCACTCTTAAACAGGACACAACTCCTCTTGTGTAATATGTATTCTTAACCAGTTTTCTGATAACTAAAACTAAAACTCACTGCCATTGAGTCAGAAGTCACTCATAGTGACCTCCCCCTTGGGTTTCCGAGGCCGTATCATTACAGAAGTAAATTGCCCAACCTTCCTTCCGAAGAGCAGCTGGTGTGGAAATGCAGATTTATAGTTTTTCTAGGATAACAGAAGCATTTAGTAAGATACCCTATACTATGACATTGCCATGAAAGTTAGGAATACGGCATTAGAGACCCAGGTTCTTGTCATCCCTTTGACCCCAATTACCTCTGCAGCATTGGGCAAGCCACTTCTCTCATGTACAAAATAATGGGAATCAACTGGCTGATATGTATGGACCTATGTTTTTTCTTTGAAATGTTTTTAACTGGATGGTTAAGATTTTTTTTCCTAGTCACTTAACAATATTGGAATAAAATCCTTCTAAAGTCATGAGTGACAAGGCATTTTTTTTTATTAGTATTGTTCCTTTAAAAATGAAAATAGTTAAAGATACATGGATTGACTACTATCCTTTTGTGCATATTGGTGGTTCTGTGGCAAAATTTTCACCTTCCATGTAGGAGATGTGGGTTTGATTCTCAACCAATACAACTCATGTACAGCCACCACTTACCTGTCAGTGGAAGTTTATGTGTTGCTATGATACTGAACAGGTTTCAGCAGAACTTCTAGACTAAGATGGATATGGTAGTTAAGGTCATATGTCAACTTGGCTGGGCCTGGTTTTGAGTGTCTGGGCAGCTGGTTGTAGTTATTCCCCATGGTGAGAGTGGTAATTAACTCCATGGTGGAATCTACTAGAGCAACTGAGTAACTGCTTTAGGGATGTGGACTGCTTCCAGTATATAAGAAGCAACTTTGAGGAAAGTCTTCAGTTTTTTGCACACTTTAACCCTGCATGTAGCCAAGTCTTCATTCAGCAGCCTGCCATGCTCTGTCAATCTTGGAACTTTTAATGAACTTGAATCAGTGGCCTGCTGTGTGATTTGGTGATATTGGGATGGTGCCATTTTATTTGTCAACCTTGGGCTTGTTAGCAGGCAGTAGCTGCCTGAGTGAAGAGATGCTTCTAGCTCCAGTGGGCCAGCAGCAAGAGTCAGAGCCCAAGGTTGAGGGGCTTTCTCCCAGCCCCTAGAGCCTGGCACTTGGAACTCAGATTTCTAGCCTCCAAAACTGTAAGAGAATAAACTCCTGTTTGTTAAAGCCATCCCATTTGTGATATATTCCACTCAGAGTGGCACTAGGTAACCAAAACAATGGACTAGGAAAAAAGACCTGGCATTCTACTTCCAAAAATTAGCCTATGGGTCAAAACTTTCTGATCTACAAATGATCATGGGGATGGCACAGAATCAAATGGTGTTTTCATAGATTCCCTAAATTTCTCCATTATTTTCATTGTAATTCGTTTATTGAAGACAGTGGGGGTTGTCTGTGTTATAGGCAGTCCCCCAGAACGAATGTTATTGATTGCATCCAGTGATGTTGTGTTTAGCATATTCTGTCACCTGCATTGCCTGTAAGCATAGAGTCAGAGCCACTAGCTTGATCTAATTCAGGGTCAATGTTTTTGGGTAAATGATTACATAGGTGAACCTATGTACTTCCATCAAGAGGCATGTGTTGTCTTTTGTGTTGTTAATAGTCTTTCACAATTATTGGCCATGTCCACTATTTTGTGGTTATTGTTGTTAGTAATCAGGTGGAGTCAACTCCTATTCATGGTGACTCCGTATGTGCAGAGTACGACTATTCCGTAGAGTTTTTCAAAGCTGTGACCTTTCAGAAGCAGATCACCAGCCCTGTCTTCCAAGGCATCTCTGCATGGGTCTGAAGTGCCAACCTTATAGCAAATAGTTGGACATATGATTTTCAGTGCTACTCATTGATAACTATTGTCTACATCCACTATTTTCTTAAGCTTTACAAAATATTCATATTCAAATTTTATTACTCTATATTCATTTTTGGTAGAAAACTTCTACAAAGGGATGCTTCCTTTTATCTGTATTTGTTTACAGGTCTCATAGAAAGGCAATAAAGATGCTTAATTTTCTTTTATTTATCTTTTTGATAATAATGGGGTGATTCTCCAGCATTCGTCAAAGGTCACCAATAAGATTGTTTTTGTGTTCTTTTTGTTTCCCCCTTCTTAGTATTATTATTAACTCGTTGACTTAAATGTATCCAAAGTATTTTAAACCTTTGCAGTTATTATTCTCATTGATTCTCTAATTTTCCCTTCCTTAATTTGCATTTCTCTTATTATGAGTGAGAATGAGATCATAGGCTATTTGCATTTTGTTTTCTTTGAATCTTCAATTCATATCCTTTGCCCATTTTTCTAGAAGTTTGTTGGATTGTGTTTTGTTTCCCTATCTTTATAAGATTTTTAATATTAGGAATATTAACATTTTCCTCATATTGCATTAAAGACTGCCTCCTTAAAAATGCCATGATCAATGTCAGAAGATATATGAGAAGCTGGAAAAACATATTTATAATTTTTTTATCAAACACAAAGATGAGTTCAGGTCTCAGCAGGAAAGAATAAATAACACAGTGGTTGGAAACCCAGACTCTTGGTCTCAGACTCTCCTGCATTCCAATCCAATCACTGCTTCAATACTCTGAGCCTTTAGCTTACCTCCTCTGCAAAATGGGAATGCTAATGCTACAATCTCATTAGCTGATTTGAAGCATTTCATTAGAAAATAGTAATTCAATGTTATGCTGCCATATTTGAATAGCTTCTGAGACTCTTCTTGTTGATCACCAGTCATGATGATGTTTTCATTGCCAGGTGGGAGGGTCAGTAATTCCACTGCTCTTTGAGTTTACCCAAAAAATTCTTTGGGTTTACATGACACATCAGCATAGCTGGAGATATGGTCATTCCTTACAGGCCAGCCATTGCTATTTGTCACCATAGAATTAGCAAAGAAAGGGTACAGGCTTGTTCAGATATCAATCAGTGAAGAGTGTAATACAAAAATGGTACGTTTATGTTCAAGTACAGATATTGTCAGATTCATTGTGAGATTCATTGTCAGAATCAAAGAGATGAGGAAAACATGAAACATGAGCAGCTATAATCCTTGGTTTCAAAGACTTGGTCTAGTATATGTGACATGAACACATAACCAAACATATTACCATCGTTTGCCCTTATAAAATCCCTATGGGATAGTTGAGCTGTTGTTATGTTCATTTTATAAGTAAGAAAATTAATTCCCAAATTTGGAGCCATTGCATTAATTTAAGGCCCCTAGAGGATCTTCATCCATTTCAGGAAGTGGCATATGATCTAGAACCAATGGTAATGAAGGAAGAAGTCAAAGCTGCAATGAAAGAACTGGCGAAGAAC
>NW_006921747.1:2400393-2408505 GCF_000298275.1 Orycteropus afer afer | reverse complement strand
CCTTTCACCATACTTATTCAATCTGTATGCTGAGCAAATAATCTGAGAAGCTGGACTATATGAAAATGAATGTGGCATCAGGATTACAGAAAGAATCATTAACAACCTGCAATATGCTGATGACACAACTTTTCTTGCTGAAAGTGAGGATGACTTGAAGCATTTACTGATGAAGGTTGAAGAATACAGTCTGCAATATGGATTACATCTTAATATAAAGAAAACAAAAATCCTCAGAACTGGACCAATAAACAACGTTATGATAAATGGAGAAAAGATTGAAATTATTAAAGACTTCACATTGCTTGATTCTACAGGTGACACCAATGGAAGCAGCAGTCAACATATCAGATGTCATATAGCACTGGGCAAATCAGCTGCAAAGGACCTCTTTCAATTGCTGAAGAGCAAAGATATCTCCTTGAGGACTAAGATGCACCTGACATTACCACAGTATTTTCATTTGCCTCATATGCATGTGAGAGCTGGACAGTGAAGAAGGAAGATCGAAAAAGAGTCAATGCTTTTGAGTTGTGGTGTTGACAGAGAATGCTGAAAGCACCTTGGACTGCTAAAAGAAGTAATAACTCTGTCCTGGAGGATGTGCAACTGGGATGCTCCTTGGAAGCAAGAATGGCCAGCTTTGTCTTACAAATTTTAGTCATGTTGTCAGAAAAGACCATTCCCTGGAGAAGTATGTCATGCTTGGTAAGGTGGAGGATCAAAGAAAGAGGGGAAAGCCCTCAATGAGATGGACTGCTTTATGGCAGGAGGGTGAGGCAATGTATTTCCTTAAAGATTTATAGCCTTGGAAACCCAATGGGGGTTGCTATGAGTTGGAGTTGACTCAGTGGTACTGGGATTGTTTTTTTGGGTTTATACATATTGTGAAACATTGCTGACAATTTGAATGTTATGTGTAGGTGTGTGAGGCACAACCATGTGCATATACCTAAAATCATGTATATCATGAAAGAGATCCTTTGCAGCATATTTGCTCAATGCTATATGACCTCTGATAAACTTTCCTGCTGCTTCCATTGGTGTCAATTGTAGAATTCGGCAATGTGAAGTCTTTGACAACTTCAATCTTATCTCCATTTATCATGATGCTGCTTATTGGTCCAGTTGTGAGGATTTTTTTTTTTTTTTAAGTATTAAGATGTAATCCATACTGCAGACTGTATCCTTCAACCTTCATCAGTGAGTGCTTCAAGTCATTCTCACTTTCAGCAAGCAAAGTTGTGTTGTCAGCGTACCGCAGGTTATTAATGATTCTTCCTCCAATCCTGATGCCATGTTCTTTTTCATATAGTCCAGCTTCTCAGATTATTTGTACAGCATATTTTTGGTATACATAAGATCCCAGTTCTTTTCCTTGAAAGCTACAACACTGTTTCTCCTATTCTCCATGGGAACCAACCCTGTTGGTGTAGTTAGATTTAAATTCACATTTCATTCTTTACCCTGACACATTTCTACTCAAAAACCTTAATAGAGACAAATGTTAGAGTTCCTAATGCTATTGTACAAGGAGCCCTGGTGACACAGTGGTTTAAGTGCTTGGTTGCTAATTGAAAGTTCAGTAATTCAAACCCACTAGCTGCTCAGTGGGAGAAAGATGTGACAGTCTGCTTCTATAAACCTTATGGGGCAGTTCTAGTCTGTCCTATAGGGTTGCTGTGCATTAGAGTAGACTTGCTGGCAATAAGTTTGGGTGTGGGGATGCCTTTGGGTCCCTCTCCACTTCTCTCTGGTTCTGTCCTTACTAGATATCTGCCTCTCTTGGGAGTATGCATGGGTATCATTTTGTCTATAGATTGGTATGTGCTGTATACTCCCAAGAATTATTTCTAATCTAGCCCAACAATTAGAGAGGTGTGAGTCACACTCTGCTGTCAGAGAAGCCACTAATTGATACCTCTTGAAAAATGGCATATTCTCTGAAGCATCTGAGTATGTCCTTGCATCCTGACAGGCCAAGATGCCACTCATCTCTATGATTAGCACTCTACTCATATACCCACTGGTGACTGCATATTGTTCTTTCTTGACATTATCCCCTTTGACAGTATTCCTTATATATGCTTCCTTAGTTTATATTGCCACATAGCAGCATTAATCTCTTTCCAGTTTCCAAACATTTCAAGAAGCAATTTTATGAAGTTGTGACCTTGGTGCCCAATGTTCTCTGTATACCATAGTGCTATCATCTGACTTTTACAGAAATGTGACCTGATACTTACTGAGGTTGAATGTCTTGGCCAAGGTTTCACAATGGTGAAAGCAGGACATGAACACTATGACCATCCCAAAGCCCAGTTCTAAACATTGTACCGTATTTCCTAACTATATCTGGCATTGTGTTAATGGATAAGGTATTTATGGATTTATTGAAAACTTATTCTTTGCTGGAAGAGGAAACAAAGATCAACTCAGAAGAGGTTTATGTGGGGGTTTATGGGGAGCAAAGTAAGGAACTGAGGCAGTCAAACTAAGAGTTACAGTACTATCTATATCAAGTGTAATTTAGGATACTTAAGCCAATATACCCTCTACCACTACTTGGGTGAATCAGCAACTTTGCACTAGTTTGACATGACTTCCCATATTCAGATTTATGTTAGGAAATTTCAGATTATATACTAAAACTGTAGAAATGAAAACTTCTTGAGGGTAGGGATAAAACTGTTCTTACTCCTGCCATATCCACAATCCTTAAAATTCACAGCAAACATTATGGCCTCAATAAACATTTGTTAAGTAAATGTATTTGTAAGCATGCCCTTTAGTGACTTAGAATGAATTGTAAGCTGCTTTTCCCTAAAGCATCTTAACTTTTTATTGGATTGTGTTGTAACCAAACCTGAAAGGTTGGTGACAGATTTTTATGTTGTAACTAATGAAACATAGACAGTTTCTTAATATCAGTTAGGAAAAAAAGAAAGAAAGATGTATTTGGATAGACTTGAGACTTGAATTCTCAAAGCAGTCAGCACAATTTCTTTAATAACACCATATATCATTGCACTGAATTACAGCATTGTTTGCTTTCCAAAGTTATGTCTCTTGGCTTTATAATACCAAAATAATTATAGACTGTGGCTTGATGATTACCATACAACTATAATACTAGGGCCAATATCACTCCCAAATTGCTGGGTATTACCAAGAGGACAAGGAAGAAGCAGAAAACTTGAGTGTCTCACATTACAGAGCTCTACCATCTGCCCTGGAATGTGGGGGCACTTGGGGTAACTTTATATGTCTGAGCTGGGCATGGTCTGGAGAAAGTAGGCCAGAGTCATCAAGGGACACAGAAGCAATGCCATATGATAAAAAATGGGACAGAGTTAGACACTAGCAGGAAGTGAGATTCAGAGAGATAAAATCACAAAATGTCTTGGAGGATGTAAGCCTGCAACAATAAAAATTAAGATGTAGAGCAGCAAACATGAGTATATATGTTATACACAGTAATGTATTATTTACCTCTGCTTTTCCACTTCATTTTCATAAACATCATGAAGGGATAGATATTGCGATCATCTTGTTTTTATCAAAGAGTAATATGATACTTAAGAGTTTGAATGGTAGAAGCAGGATGTGAACACAAAGACCATCCCAAAGCCCAGTTCTAGGCATTATACCATATTACCTAACTATAGCTTAGGCTTCTGAGAATAAAGGACGCCTTTATTAATTAAAAAGGAATGTAATAATTTCTTAGAGCTGGAAGTCTCTTTGAAGGCCATGTGTTTTGGCTGAATGAGAAAACAGGCTCCCTTAGGGAAAGGGATTACCCTAGTGACACACAGAAAATTGCTGATCAAACATAGATCCAAACTCCTTCTGGACAGAGTGGGAGGAAAAATGTGGCACAAAATCCAAAACACAGTAATGACCAGAATTACTGGTTGGATTGGGTCTGATGAGACCCCCAATACCATGGCCCTGGGATACATTTTGGGTCTGGACTAAAACTCATTCCCACCCCAATAGTAAACAAGATGTACACGCAGACCACTCAGCCCAAGGTGACACACCCCCATACTCTATGGAGATGCATCTCTTGGAGCAACTGACCACAGGGCACCAGAGGGGCAACATTCGTACAGAGGAAAAGCAGGACACACTGGAGTGTGTAACTATGAGGGGCACGGAGTGGGAGGATGTTACCAGGCAGGGAGGGGAGGAGACTGAGTTAGGGTTGGGGATGGTAAGTGGGGAGTGAAAAGAAATATTGAATGTAAAACAAACTCTGCTCTGTAAACTTGCACCTAAAGTACAATTAAAAAAAAAAAAAAAAGCCAACAAACAAAAACAGTCCTTTGATTATTGTCCCACAAGTTTTCAATAAACACATCTCTTCCCTTTTGCTTATCTAACCCTGGGGTCCCTTTCCCTCAGATGCCTTCCAACAGGGCAAAGACTGAGATATGAGAAAGGAACATGAATAAAGGCACTGAGAAAAAGGCAGAAAATGAAAGACAACATGACAGTGGAAATGAGATTGCAGTATTCATATATTATCAGGGTCATCCCAAAATATGCAGCCCATACTCTTTATGTGTTTGTAGATTAGTCGGGAACTTTTCATTTGTTAGATCCATACATATCCAGGAGATACATCTTCTCTGCCACATGCCAGACTATACTGACCCATTTAGCAACTTCATCACTACAAGTCATTCCTGGAGTCAATGTGACATCATGGTCAAGAATGCTGGAGAAAGAATGCTTTTGGTTCAAACCTGTCTCAGCCACTTACCAGCTGTATGGGCCTTTAGAAAGTTACTAACCTTCCTGTTTATTCAATCAAAATATGTGAAATCTTCCAGGTTTGATATACTATAACTTTTTTTTTTTTGTTATAATTCTTTCATTCCTTTCAAGATGGAATCCATTAGACCACTAAGCATTTTTATGCAAATATGAATTGGATATATCTTTTGTGTAGTTTCTCCAGAACAATTGGTCTTGAATTTACTGTTACTTTTGTTTTTCATTTTATTTATAAATATCTCCTTTCTCCTGTAGCTTGAAGACAAGGAAGAAACCTCCATCCTCAGGGATCTGGAGAAGCTTGTATTGGAGCCTGTGTGAAACTTAGGAAAACTTAACTCCTTTGGTGGTGGCCTGAAGAGATTCTCCAGTCCAATGTTGCCCTGAAATTTCTGTCTAAGGTTTGAGAAGATTAGTTCTCCTAAGGTATGGACTGGTGACTATAGTATCTTATTTTTAAGGTGATGCATTTAAAGATATTTAATCATTTCCATAGCCTTTCCTCCTCTTTTTTTTCTGTTGGCATCCCTATTTCCTCCTTTCAAGGATAGACCTTTTCTTATGCTACCAGCTTGTGGGGTATGGTGAAATGAACAAAGATGCAGTGACCAGTAAGACAATCAGGAGAGAAGATCTAGTGTGGGAACATGGAGAGAGATGTGTGTGGTCATGTCTGATAGACAGAATAGAGGAATTGGGGTGGGGGCATATGAGATAAAAGGCTGTGAGAAACAGATGAGACAAGAAATGTTGCAGTGTGGTGCATTGTTTATGCCTGTTTTCAACATCCTCAGGAGAGTTTTGGCAAAGCATTGTATTATTTATTAAGGTTATTCTTTTGGGATTGTGTTTTTGTTTCTTTTAGATATATAACTGTGCTAGGGGAGACACTGAGTTGCAATTGGGGGGAGGGGCTTCCCAATTTTTTTCCTGGTTACACTAATAATCACCATGGTAATTGTAACTAGACACTGCTCAACAAATTATTAGATGCACACACACTCACATACCCACATACTTACACATGTACATATATATAAAAACACACAAATATCATATATATACAAATAGAGGGAGGAAGTAGAAGAGGGGAGCAGAAAATCCTATAGAAATACTATTAATGAAACACTATAAGTCATGCAATATGCTATGAGCTTTGAAAAAATATCATACATACAACTCATAACAACCATCTGGAATAGTGATTTCTATTCTACGAAACCAGTGAGGTGAGAAATAACAAAAGTTTTCTAAGATGGTATGGTGACCAAGAAACAGGAACGAGACTCACTATCAGAATTCTTGGAGTTTGAGTCTCTGCTCCTACTTACTGCTCTGTAGAATAGTGGGATAAGCATACACTATACACTATTGGTTAAAAGCATTGGGGGAGCATTATTTAACTGTCTAGGACCACATGGCATATCAAAGAGAAGATACCTATAACAATTCCAGTAATAATTCATTTTACTGCCCTTTTAATCATAAACAAATAAATAAATAGATAGATAGATAATAAATAAATAAATCATATCCCTCATAGCAAAGAGGTATCTAGGAACTGGGAGAGCAACATTGAAAAGGTATTGAGGTGATGCATTTTTCATGGCATCACAGACTTACCATATGTCTTACATCTGTGCAAGGCAGAGGCCTAGAGCTCATGAAAATGAAATTAGTGATAGCCATGGGCTGACTTTCATTTTATTCTCACTGCTGGAAAAAATGTGGGGTCTTCTTTCAATTGGTCATGAATGTACCTTCTACTGAGAATTAAGCACTTACATTTTCTATCTGTTATGTGCCATTGAGTAGGACCTGACTCAAAGTGACACCTCCTTGGGTTTCTGAGGCAGTATCACTATGGAAGTATATTGCCCAGCCTTCCTTCCGAGGAGTGACTGGTGGGTTTGAACTGCCAGCCTTCTGGTTAGCAGTCAAGTATTTGTAAAATCTTCTAAATGCCAATGCAGATGTGATTAAGCTCTGATGTTCATATTGCTGTTAGTAACTCTGAAAGAGAGTTAAGAAACCTATGAGAATGAGAGAAGCATTTAAAACAAACTATCCTCCTCTCTTTACTCGGGTGATTTTTTTTTTTTTTTTAACAGAAAGGAGATAAATTATTTTTTCCTCTTTGAATCACAAGATTTTTAAAAATAGTTTATGTATAAATTATAATTAAGAATATATTTTCCATTAATATTGTTTCAAACTTTCAATGGGTAATTTAGACACTATAAGAAAGAAAACACCTAATGTTTGTTTTTTTTAGTCCTAGAATAGTATAAACATTCTATATGATAGATACTTAGTTGTGATGCAGTTATCTGTCCACACAGCTTTCATCTCTTGGGAAGGAAAGTTAAAAAGCTCTCCTCTGCTTGTCCTAAAAACCTAGAAGAGTTTAAAGGTTTGGGTTGGGATTTTGATAACTGAGTTCTTTTCTTTGAGAGTGTTGATCTTTAGTTCAGAATGCTGTGTTCTGTCAAAAATATTTACCTGTATGCCAACTACTTCTAACATACATTCAGAGGAGAAAGTTTTAAGCATTTAGTCATAAATATATTTCTGGTTAAGAGATTACTCAAACCTTAAGGGGAAAATAAAGCTCTCTCTGACTGATGGTAGAGGACACAAGAAGAAGACTGTCTCCTTTTGCATGAGTATCATAGGATTTGGTCCAGCAGAAGTGTCTACAGTGTGTGTGTGCCCCTGCTCACAAACCAAAACCCAATTTCCAGGATAAGGAAGAAGGATATGAGGTAATGCTGGTATCAACAATTTACCATAATGCTTTATGGCTCCCATGCATTGGTTCATCAAGTAGATTTTTCAGTTGCTTTTTCAAGTGAACATAGTATACTGTAAATTGTGATTATAAGATCAGACTTCAGAAAATGGAAATCAAATTTCCAGTGAAGGTCCTGCATAAGTGTTAGAAAAGCCAATTACTTCCTCTAAGCCAATGCTGTCCAAAGTGTGGTCCATAAACTATCATCTGTTTGCATCATTTGGAGTAAAGATTTGCAGGATCTACTCCATACTTACAGAATCAGAATCACTTGGAGTCCAGGAATTTGTATTTTCACAAGTTATCAAGATAATTCAAGTATCTATTCATGTCCTTAGCTCATTTTTAATGGGATTATTTGCCCTTTTTGTTGTTGAGGTGTTGGAGTTATCTATAAATTTTAGAGATAAGTCCCTTCTCAAATATGTCATTGCCAAATATTTTTTCCTGACCCATAGGTTCTCTTTTGACTGTTTTGAAGAAGTCTTTGGTAGCACATAAAAATTTAGTTTTTAAAAGGTCCCATTCATCTA
>NW_006921747.1:2395826-2399067 GCF_000298275.1 Orycteropus afer afer | reverse complement strand
TGACTGCTAACCAGAAGGCTGGCAGTTCAAACCCACCAGCCACTCCTCAGAAGGAAGATGGGGCAATCTACTTCCATAGTGATACTGCCTCAGAAACCCCAGGAGAGGTTGCTATGAGTTGGGTCCAACTCGACGGCACATAACAACAACAACACGTTGAGGTATGTCCCTTCTATACTTATTTTGCTGAGAGTTTTGATCAGGAATGGGTGTTAGATTTTATCAAATGCCTTTTTTGTGTTGATTGATATGATCATGTAGTTCTTTTCCTTTGTTTTATTTATGTGGTGGATGACGTTGATTGTTTTTCTAATGTTGACTCATCCTTGCATGCCTGAAATGAACCCCACTTGCTAATAATGTATATGTTGTTGGAGTCTATTAGCTAGGATTTTGTTGAAAATTTTTGCATCTATATTAATGAGGGATATTGGCCTGTAGTTTTCCTTTTTAGTGATGTCTTTGCCTGGTTTTGGTATCAAGGTTATGTTTTATTCCTAAAGTAAATTTGGGAGGATTCCATCCTTTTCTGTGTTTTGGAATAGTTTGAGTAGGATTGGTGTTAATTCTTCTCTAAACGTTTGGTAGAATTCTCTGGTGAAACCATCTGGGCCAGTACTTTTTTTTGTTGGTAATTGTTTTATGACCTGTTCAGTTTCTTCTTTTGTTATGGATCTGTTCAATTTTTTCACCTCAGTTTGTGTTAATTTTGGTAAGTAGTGTGTTTCTACAAATCTGTAAATTTCTTCTACATTTTCAACATTGTTGGAGTACAATTCTTCAGAGTTGTACTATCTTTTTTGTTTCAGTTGGTTGTGTTGTGATGTTGCCCGATTCATTTCTTATTGTTGTTATTTGTATTATCTCTCTCTTTTCCTTTGATAAATTTGCCAGTGGTTTCTCAATTTTATTAATATTTTCAAAAATCTAACTTTTAGTCTTGATTTTAGTTGATTTTTTCTATTGTCTTTCTATTTTCCACTTCATTCATTTCTGCTTGAATGTTTATTATGTTCTTTTTTTCTGGTAACTGTAAGCTTTTCTTGCTGTTCTTTTTCTAACTGATGGAGATGTTGGTTTAAGGTATTGATTTCAGCTCTTTCTTCTTTCTTGATGTGTGCATTTATTGCTATCAATTGACCTCAGATCATTGCTTTTGCTGTCTCCCCAAGATTTTAGTATGTTTTGTTTCCATTCTTGTTTGATATAAGGAATATTTTTTATTTCATTTTTTATTTCTTCTATTACATAGTCATTCTTAAGAAGGATGTTTTTCCATTTCCATGTGTTTGTTCTTTTTACATTGATCTTCCTATTGTTGATTTCTAATTTTATAGCATTGTGATCTGAGAAGATGCTTTGCAGTATTTCAATGTTTTTAAATTTATTAGGCCTTGCTTTATGTCCTAACATATGGTCTATCCTGGAGAATGTACCATGTGCACTGGAAAAGAATGTTTATTGTGCTGTTGTTGGGTGAAGTGGTCTGTACATGTCTATAAGGTCAAGTTGGTGGATTGTATTGTTTATCTCTCCTGCATCTTTGTTGAGTTTCTTTCCAGTTGTTCTCTTTTATTGAAAGTGGTGTATTAAAAACTCCTTCTGTGACTTTGGGTGGAGTCATCTATTTGTCTTTTCAATTCTGTTAAAGTCTAATGTATGTATTTTGGGGGTCTGTCATTGGGTGCATAGATATTTATTGTGGTTATATCTTCTTCAATTGATCTTTTCATTATATAATGTCCTTTCTTGTCTTCTATGGTGGCTTTTGTCTTAAAGCCAATTTTGTCAGAAATTAATATTTCCACTTCTGTTCTCTTTTCATTGGCATTTGCTTGATATATCTTTTTCTAATCTTTGATTTTTAGTCTATTTATATCTTTGTCTCTAAGGTGTGGCTCTTGTAGACAGCATATTGATGGGTTATGTTTTCCTATGTAGTCTGCAACTTTCCATCTCTTGAGTGATGCATTTAATCCATTGACATTCAGTGTAATTATTGAAAAGTATGAATTTGTAGCTTCCATTTTGTTATGTGTTTTTTCCTGGTGTTCTTGGTTTCTTTGTTCCATATAATTTTCTCTACTGAGCTCATTATGTTTATGAATTATGTAATCATTTCCCTTGCTGCTGTTGTTTTAGGATTTGCTATATATTTTTGCTTTTCCTCTTTTTTTATTATGATGTGAAGGTTTATCCTTTTTCTTTGAGGTTACCCTGTGATTTATAATTTCCTCCCCAAGTTTAGAGTAGTCCATTCTATCTTGTAACTCTCTTGACTTCCTCACCATTTAGAAGTTCTGTAACTACACTGTTTTTTCCCTCTTTTTGTTTTGTAGTTGTCCTCATTTTCCAATTGTTGTCTCTGGTTCCTTGTTTACAATTTTGTAACCTTATTTTATTTTTGATACTTCTATAATTTGGTTGGTGTCTGGGTTATGTCATCATGTGTATTAATGGTCAGTTGTTGTTTGCTATTATTGGTTCTCTGTCCAAAGGTCTCCCTTTAATATCTCTTGTAAGGTTGGTCTGATTTTAACAAATTCCCTTAATTTCTGCTTATCTGGTCATGTCCTAATTTCACCATCATATTTGAGGGACAATTTTGCTGGGTATATAATCCTAGGTTGGGAATTTTTCTCTTTCCGAGTTTCATATATACCATTCAATTGTCTTCTTGCCTGCATGGTACCTGCCAAGAAATATGAGCTTACTCTTATTGGTTGCCCCTTGTAGGTAACTTTTAGTTTTTCTCATGCTGCTTTCAGCATTCTTTCTTTGACTTTGGTTTTGTTGAATTTGATGATGATATGTCTTGGTGATTTTCTTTTGAAGTTTATTCTGTTTGGGATTTGTTGGACTTCTTGAATAGAAATATTCCCATGATTCATCATATCAGGGAAGTTCTCTTCCAACAAATCTTGAACAGTTTTCTCTGTGATTTTATTTTTCTCTTCCTGTTATGGAATTCTGATTACATGCAGGTTATTCCTTTTAATGGTATCCAACGTAAATTTAGGCTTTCTTCATTTTGTTTTGATCTTTTTCCTGATTGATCCCTTTCCAAAGAAGTATTCAGATATTTGTCTTCAGTCTCATTAATTCTCTCTTCCATTCATTCAATTCTACTCCTTTGCCCTTTCACTGTATTATCTATTTCTGAAAATGTAGTATTAATCTTCTGGATCTCTATCTGTATATTTTGTGTTGTTGTTGTTGTTATGTGCTGTCAAGTTGGCCC
>NW_006921747.1:2393646-2395097 GCF_000298275.1 Orycteropus afer afer | reverse complement strand
AAGAAAGTGGTTGGGTCATATGGGCATGGTTGCTATCTCTCACTCAGACAAAAACAACAATTTATAAACAATCAAAAAAGTTAAAGCAAGAGGACAGAAAACACATACTGAAAAATACATAGGAACAATCACCAAAAAGAGAAAAAAGAAGAAAAAGAAAGAGGAAAGGCAATAAATGAGAGAAAATATCTAAAGAAATACTTTAAAGCCAAAAAGGTAAAAGAAATAGGAATAGAAAAAGGGAAAAAAGAAAAAAAAATCCTGCAATAGTTGGGGAGGACATCTGGTAAGATGGAGGAATAGGCATACAAGCAACACAAACCCTCTTCAACAAAGAAAAGAGAAATCAATTGACAGAGATACAGAAGATAATCCTGGAATCCTGAGCTTTGAAAGGAAGTATACAGAAGTGGATTAGGCACCAACTAGGGAAAAACTTGAATAAAAACAGTGAGTACAGAGATGGTTGGAGCTGCACACTGCCAGCTACTCTGACGAGACCAACAGCCTGAATATTTCCAAGTGGCGTTGGGGCCTGAGAATCGACCTAAAGATCAGTCCTGGTCACCAACAGATGTAAAGACAACTGATTTGGTGGCCTTTGACTTGGAAGGGAAACAGCAAGGAGGGAGAAAAACTGAGCTGTGCACTTTCTGCTGTCTGGAGGGTGCAGCCATTCTTATTGTTTACACATGGCAGAAATTTTGGATACTTAAAGTGACCAAGGGTGCAGCCATTTTGAATGTTTATAAGCAGCAGACATTTTGGATATTTAAAGTGATCAAGGTGCAGCCATTATGAGTGTTTACAAGCAGCAACCATTTGGGATATTTAAAATGACTGAGGGTGCAGCCATTTTTAATGTTTACAAGTGGCAACCCTTTTGGATTTTAAAGCAATAGCATTCTCATTTGGATTCCAGGGACCTAAGAACAGGCTCTGTTTACCAGGGTCAGCAAGGACATACAAGAGGCTGACAAAGGAAAGGAAAGAGGTGGTGAGTGTATAAGTGCTGTCAATTAGTGAATAAAGGAGCACAGAACAGTACCCTGCCTGTATAGATGACATACCAACAAAACAAAGAAAACAAAAATTGTGGGCAAGTCACTCCAATATATAATCATCAATTAAATATAAACACAAAAAAGTCACAATGCCTCAGAAACAACAGAGCATCACAGTCCACACAAAGAAGCAAGATAAAGCAGGAGAAACAAGAGACCACGAAACAGACCCAAAACACATCCCTGAGGAAGAAGCAGCATTGCAAATCCCTGATAAAGAATTCAACAGAATTATATTTAGGTATCTTCAAAGGATTGAGAGACAGACCAAGGAAAACACAGACAAACCTTTAAAGAATTTTGGAAGAAAATACAAGAACAAAATGACAAAATCAGTGAAAAATTAGAAATGATTCTAAATGTACAGATAGAAATCCAGAAGATTAA
>NW_006921747.1:2380772-2392172 GCF_000298275.1 Orycteropus afer afer | reverse complement strand
AAAAAAAAAAACTATGGAGCAGTTCTACTCTGTAACACATGGGTTGTCATGAATCAGAACCAGGTTGATGTGATAAGTTTTTTTTTTTTTTTTTTGAGGGTTCACAATGAGTTAGAGGTGACTCAAAGGCAACTAGTGGTGGTGGTAGCTCTCCTTCCTGATCAGATGCTCAAATTTTCTCAAAGCATGAGTTGAATGAAAGAAGTAATTGCTTGGTGTTAATTATGTGCCCAACCCAAAACTAAGCATTATGGATAGTTAGTGCACTGAACAAGATAGACACAGTTTTGCCCTCTAGAGATTTCTGGCCTTGTAAGGATATGATATTAAACTAATTACACCATAACTTCCATTTTGCTGAATTAGAGCATGTTGGGAACCTTACTGACCTTATTTTGCTGAAACCTCACCTCAACCCTTGGACATAGGTACAATAATCCCCAGCTTGTAGATGCTATCTTAGACTTTGAATTATTGAGGGTTGGAAAAAAATAAATATATGTGGGGAGGAGAGAATAAGAGAAAGGAGGTAGAATAGGAGAGTAATGAAGAAAAAATATGAAAAATGCAAAAATAAATAAATAAATAAATAAAAAACAAGGAATGGGGAGAACCACAAGAAAGAAAAAAAAAAAGGGTACCAGGAAAATGGAAAAGAGAAAAAGCTGAAAACTAGAACCTGGGAAGTGAAGAAGGAATAATAATAAGAAGAAGAATGAAATAAAATTTAAAACAGACAAAAACAAGCAAACTAAAAAAAAATAAAACCTGGGCAGGGCAGGTTAGGGCAGGGCACACAGGCTGGGATGTAATTAATTCTTGCCTGCCCTGAAGGTGGGTGAGAGTTAGGGATGGCCACACCTCTTTTCATCAAGAGGGTGTGGGGTGTAAGAATAACAGGAGGAATATCACACCTTTCAAGTCCTCAGTGTCTGGTATGTCTTGCGGTCACCAGTAGGTAAAGCCTATTATTAGGTCTCCAGAATCTGAGAGAATGCTGTAGCTTTAAATATTCAAAGTGATCTCCACTTGTAGACATTCAAAATGTCTTTGTCCTCAAGGCAGCCAAAAGTCCACAGCTCAGCCTGTTCCACCTCTTTGCTGCTTCCCCTTTTATTCACCAGCCACCAATGCAGTCTTCCATGCAGCCCCTTGCTAGCAGGCCCAATTTTTAGGTTAATTTCTTAGGTCCTGACACCTCTTGGCAGTAACCGAGCTGTCTGTGCCATCAGGATTGCTGACAGTCTACAGCTCTGTATGTCTCCTGTCTCAATGTTTTCATGCAGGTTCTTCTACTAGTTGGAGTTTGGTCCAGTTCTGTATCCTTCTTTTCAAAGCTCAAGGCTACAGGATTATGTTCTATATGTGTGTTAATTGGTTCCTCTTTTGTTTGTTGAAGTGGGTCTGTGTAGTCTGTCTGCCTATTCCACCATCTTACTGGAACTCCAGAATATTAATAATTAATATATCTTGGGAGCTCTAGTGGTGTAGTGCCTAAGGCATTTGACTGCTAACCAGAAGTCTGGAGGTTCAAACCCACCAACCACTTCTTGGAAGGAAGATTGGGCAAATTACTTCCATAGAGATACTGCCTTGGAAACCCAACCAGGAGTCGCTATGAGTTTTATTTTTTGTTTTAATGTATCCATAACTAGTCTGTTGGTTTGTCATACTCTGATGGTATGCATGTTGCTTTGAGGCAGGAAGCTATGCCACCAGTATTTCAAGTACCAGCAGGGTCACTCGTGGTGGACAGGTTGCAGTGGAGCTTCCATACAAAGACAGACTAGGAAGGAGGATGGTGCCATCCACTTCCAAAAAAAAAAAAAAAGCCAGTGAAAACTATATGAATAACAGTGGAATGTTTTCTGATATAGCGCTGGAAGATGAACCCCACAGGTTGGAAGACACTCAAAATTACTACTGGAAAGAGCTTCCTCCTTCAAGTAGAGTTGACTTTAATGGCACAGATGGAGTAAAGATTTTGTGACCTTAATCTGCTGATAGGGCACAACTCAAAATAAAATGAAACACCTGCAAATATCCATTATTAATAAGAATGTGGAATTATGAAGTATGAATCTAGGAAAATTAGAAGTTGTCAAAAATGAAATGGAATGCATAATCATTAGTGAGCTAAAGTAGACTTTACTGGCCATTTGGAATCAGAAAATCATATGTTCTACTATGCCAGGAATGACAAATTGAAGAGGACTAGTGTCACATTCATCCTCAAAAAGAACATTTCAAGATCTGTCCTGAAGTATAGTCTTTTCAATGATAGGATAGTATCCACACACCTACAAGGAAGACCAGTTAATACTATCATTTAAATATATGCACCAACCACTAACTGCAAAAGATGAAAAAATTGAAGATTTTTACCAACTTCTGCAGTCTGAAAATGACAGAACATGCGTTCAGGATGTATATGATTACTCGTGATTGGAATAAAAAGTTGAAAACAAAGAAGCAGCTTTGGAATGTTGGAAAATATGGCCTTGGTGATAGATATGATACTAGTGGTTGCATGTTGAAATTTGGTGAGACCAATACTCGTTCATTGTAGATACCATTTTTCAACAACATAAGGGTAACTATACGTGGGGATCTCACCAGATGGATTACACTCACATCAGATTGACTTTGCTGTTACTGTTGTTATGTGCCATTGAGTCGTCTCCAACTCATAGTGAACTTATGTACAACATAAAGAAACACTGCCTGGTCCTGTGCCAGCATCATAATTCCTACTATACCTGAGCCCATCACTGCAGCCGCCATGTTGATCAATCCTGTTGAGGGCCTTGCCATCTTTTGTTGACCTTCCACTTTACCAAGCATGACATCCTTCTCCAGAGAAAGGTCCCTTTTGACATGACCAAAGTAGGTGAGTTGAAGTCTGAGATTTTCACTTCCAAAGAGCATTTCAGCTGTACTTCTTGTAGAATAGATTTGTTAGTTCTTTTAGCAGCATTTTTTTCTCAGCATTTTTTGCCAACACCACAACTCAAAAGCATCAAACTCTTCTTCGGTCTTCCTTTTTCATTGTCCAGCTCTCACATGCATACAAGGTGATTGAAAATACCATGGCTTGGGTCAGGTGCATCTTAGTCTTCAATGAGATATCTTTGCTCTTCAGCACTTGAAAAAGATCTTTTGCAACAGATTTGCCCGATTCAATACATCTTTTGATGTCTTGACTACTGCTTTCATTGGTGTTAATTGTAGAACCAAGTAATATGAAGTTTTTCACTGCTTCATTCTTTTCTCCATCTATTGTGATGCTGCTTATTGGTCTAGTTGTGAGGATTTTATATTGAGGTGGAATCCATACTGCAGACTGTAGTCTTTAATCTTCATCAATAAGTGCTCCAAGTCATCCTCACTTTCAGCAAAGAAAGTTGTGCCATCTGCATATCTCAGGTTGTTAATGACCTTTCCTCCAATCCTGATGTCATGTTCTTCTTCATATAGTCCAGGTTCTCGGATTAGTTGTTCAAACAGATTGAGTAAATATGGTGTAAGGATACGACCCTGATGCACTCTTCCAGATTTTAAACCATGAAGTATCCACTTGTTCTGTTTGAATTACAATTTCATGGTCTATGTACAGGTTCCTCATGAGTATAATTAAGTATTTTGGGATTCCCATCTTTTCAATGTTATCCATGATTTGTCATGATCCACACAATCGAATGCCTTTTCATAGTTAATAAAACACAAGTAAACCTCTTTGTGGTATTCTTTGCTTTGAGCCTAGGTCCATCTAACATCTATGATGTTCTTTGCTCCTTGACCCCTTCTGAATCTAGCTTGCATTTCTGGAAGTTCTCTGTCAGTATACTGCTGCAACCATTTTTTTAATTATCTTCAGTAAAATTTTACATGTCTATGGTATCAGTGATATTGTTTGAGAATTTCCACATTGTGTGGGATCACCTTTCTTTGGAATGAATACAAATTAACAAATTGACTACATCTGTTATAAAGGGCAAAAAGAAGCTCAATATCTTCAGTCAAAAGAATGCCAGCATGAGGGTGCAGAGAGATTGGAATTCATACACAGCTGATGGGACTGTAAAATAGTACAGTCACTGTGGAAAATGGTATGGCATTTCCTTAAAAGATCGAAAATAGAAATACCATTTGATCTAGCAATTCCATTACTAAGAATATATTCTTAAGAGGTGAGAGCCAGGACAGAAATAGACATATGTGCACCCATGTTAATCACAGCACAATTCACTATAGCAAAGAGATGGAAACAACCTAAATGCCCATCAACAGATGAATGGATAACCAAACTCTGGTACATTCACACAATGAAATACTGTGCAGCATTAAAGAATAATGAATAATGCATGATGAATTTGGAGGAATTATGCTGAGTGAAATAAGGCAGCCACAGAAGGACAAATATTGTATGAGTCTATTATTGTAAAAAGCCAAGGAAAGGTTTATTCAGGGAAGGGAATTCACTTTGTTGGTTCCTGGGGATGGGAAGGAAGGAGAGGGAAAATTTCTGACTAATTGAAGGTCAATGTTGATTTGGGTGAGGGGAGGGGAAGTATGGAAAGAGTTTGTGACAGTGGGGAAAGGAATGACACAAAAACATGCACAAAAGATATAGACAACAAAGGCACATACTATTACATGCACAATACTGAATTACCAGTGGCAGCCAACACTAGGCTACGGGTAAATACATAGACATGTGAGAAGATCAGGTAGAGGTAGGTTAACAGGAATATACCCAAGACCAAATATAGATCTGGCTGAAGACAGTGTTTTTGTTACTTCATGTTGCTCTGACAGAAAATATACCACAAAGAGGATAGAATGGCTTTAACAAATACTGGTTTATTCTATTACAATTTTAGAGAAGTCCAAGTTCACCATGCTCGGCCCTAGAGTCTGGGTGAAAACCTCCCCTCAACCTTGGCCTTCAGCTCTGTCTTTTGCTCTTGGCCCACTGAAGCTGGAGGTTTTTGTTACTCAGGAAGCTGCTGGCTGCTGAAGCTGACAAACCCCAGATCGACAAGTAAAAAGGCATGGTTCCAATAGTACCAAACCATATGGCAGGCCATTGTTTCAAGTCCATTAACAGTCCCAAGATCAGCAAGCAACATGGCAGGCTGCTGAACAATGACTCAGCTACATGCAGGATTCAAGCATGCAAAAAGCTGAAGGCTATTTCCAAAGTTTTTCCTTATATACTGGAAGCAGACCCTATCCCTAAGGCAGCTACTTAACTGCACCAGTAGATTCCACCATGAAGATGATTACCAATCTCACCATGAGAATAACTACATCCAGCTGCTCAGCCACTCAAAACCTGGCCTAGCCAAGTTGACACATAACTTTAACTACCATAGATAGTCTTACATATGTACTTGTGCTGCAAAATTAACCACATGGATTACATAAGTAACAGAGGACAAGATTGGATAGCTTCTCAGAGACAATGAAACACCTTGAGGTAGAGAATCAGCAGGCCTGTGGGCTCGGGACCCTATCTTGGGAGATATGATGCTGTATTGCCACAACATAGTGGTAGCATAGTGGCTAAGACACTTGCCTGATAACCAGACAACTGGCGGTTCAGACCCACCAGCCACTCCTCAGAAGGAAGGTTGGGCAATCCTACTTCCGTAGTGATACTGCCTCAGAAACCCAAGGAGGTGTCGCTATGAGTCGGGTTTGACTCGATGGCACATAACAACAACATAACAACATTGCCACAACATAGTACATAAAACTTGACTGTTAACTGGAAGTTCAGCGACTTGAACCTGCCAGCTGCTCTGCAGAAGGAGGACAGGGCAATCTACTTCCATAAAGATTGACAGCCTCGGACACTCAGTGGGAGTTGCTCAGGGTCAGAAAAGGTTCAATGGCAGTGAGTTACTACATAAAAGTCTTATTCTACATCCTACTTTGGTGAGTCATGACTGGGTTCTTAAAAGCTTTCTAGTGGCCATCTAAGATGCAACTATTAGTTTCCTCTTACCTGGAGCAAAGAAGAGTGAAGGGAATCAACATCATTTGGAAACAATTAGTCCAAGGATATGATGGACCACGAGGACCTCACTTCACGATCCTCAGACCAGAAGAACTAGATGATACCTGTCTACCAATGCCAACCTCTTGCAAAGGGATCAAAATTGGAGATCCTAGATAGAGTGGGAGGGAAAATGTGAAACAATATTCAAAAACACAGAAATGACCAGAATCAGTGGTCGAATAGAAACTAGTGGAACACTCGAGGCTGTGGCCCTGGGTTATCCTTCAGGCCTGAAAATGGACTCATTTCCATGGAGTGGCTCTCAGCCTAACAGTAGAAAGACCTACAAGCAGAACACCTACCCCAGGAAGGTGCAATCACCTACCCTAGGAAGATATACACCTTAGCTCAATCTGGCATGATACATCAAAAGGGCAACATTCACACAGAAGAAAGCTGGACAGACAGGAATACAAAAATAAGAAGGGCACAGGGAAGGGGTTGTCACAGGGAGAAGAGGGGAGGAGGGTTTTTATGGTTGAGGATTGTAATTGGTTATGAAATCAAATGTGCATGAACTGTTGAGAGTAAAACAAATCTGCTTTGTAAATTTACACCCAAATTACAATTTAAAAAAAAAAAAAAAGGGCTGGAGTGGACAGTGGAATAGGCCATCATCATCACTAATAATTAAACATAATTAAACCATCATCACTAATAATTGAACATAATTAAACAATATCGTTAATATCACCAGCAAGTAAAATTTTGCTGAAGATAATTCAAAAATGGTTGCAGCAGTATATTGAGGGAAAACTTCCAGAAATTTAAGCTGGATACAGAAGATGAGGAAAGAGGGTTTTTATTGCTGACAATTAAGGAAGACACTGGGAGAAGTCCAAGAGTTAAAGGCAACAGACGTAAATGCTACTATATACACAACCCTGTAATAACTGTAATAACAGTATTAACAATAGTATATGAGTGAACACATAGATAGACATATAAAATGAATAGCAGTGGGAAGGTGAATGAGATTATACGTACAAATATATATAAGTTTGGCAGAGGATGCTATTACATATTTATTTATATATGCTGCAAGTATATCCAGAATACAGTAGCACATACAAGGGACAAAATTATGTAAATTTCTTAGCCTTAACCTAAAACCCTAAGAAGTGAGCTTGGGCCTGGGAATTCAAGACCATAGTATTGTCAGACATCAAGATCATTTGGCACAACACAGCCCACAAAGACAATGTTCCTCATCCTACTTTAGTGAGTAGTGACTAGGGTCTTAAAAGCTTTTGAGTAGCCATCTAACATGCAACTATTGCTTTCTCCCTGTCTGGAGAAAAGAAAAGTGAAGAAAATCAAAGCCACATGGAAACTATTGGTCCAAAGATCTAATGGGCCCATGAACCTCAGCCTCCACCACACTAAGACCAGAATAAATAGATGGTGCCTGGCTACCACTACCAACTGCTCTGAAAAGGATCATATTAGAAGGTCCTAAATAGAGTGGGAGAAAAATGGGGAGCAAAACTCAAGATCATAAAAAAAGATTAGGCTTACTGGTCAAGTAGAGACTGGTGGAACTCCAAGACTGTGAGTGGCTATTGGTCACTCTTTGGACCTTGAACTGAACTTACTCTCTTAGCTCAATTTTCATTCAGATAATAGACAAGTCTCCAAAGTGACAATAACTGTAGGAAGGTAGGCATTCTTTAGAACAATGAACTCCTGGAGATCAAAAAGGCAGCATTTGCCCAAGGACAACTTTCAGAAGAGAGGAAGCATAAGGAAAGAAGGAAGAATGGAAATGAGGAGCACAGGGAGAGAGTGGGCGGAGTGATGCCAAATTAAGGGGATTGCAATCAGTGACATGAAACAAAATATGTGTGACTAGTTGAATAGAAAACTAATTTGCTCTCTCTGAAGTTTCACCCAAATTGCAATAAAATGTTTTTTAGAAAATACCACCAAGAAAGTATAAAAGTGAATTCGAGACTAGGAGAAAATATCTACAATACTTATATCTAATACAAATATAAACTATATATTTCTAGATATGTGGACATACGTATTTTTCAAATAGTCATCCTGATAGTTCACAAGTATCTAAAATAGATGAAGAACTCTTTCAAGTTAATAATAATTGTGGCAATAAAACCAATTACAAAATGTCAAAAGATGTGAAGCACTTTATAAAACAAGTTATAAAAGAACCAAAAAGACCAAGCAGTGGTACATAACATTTATTGTCAGGGAAATGCAAATTAAAATCAGTGAAATAATACTATACACCTATAAGAATGGCTAAAATTACAAAAGACTGAAAAACCAAAATGTTAAGAGGATGTAAAGTAACCAAAATTCACATACATTGCTGGTGGGAGTATAAAATGCTCCAAGACTTTGGAAAAGTATATAGCAAAAATTACACACTAATCTTCCCTAAATCCCAGCAATTTTACTCCTTGGTATTTATCTAAGAGGATCAGAAACATTTGTCCACACATGTTGCTTGGAGCTTTATTCTTAATAACCTCAAAATGAACAAAACTCAGATGTTCAAGAGGAAAACATATTGACATATTCGTTCAGTAGAATACATAAAAAAAAAAAAAAAAACAGTGCCTTCAAGTCATTTCTGACCATATTGACCCCCACTGGGTTTTCAAGGCTATAAATCTTTATGAAAGTAGATTGCCTCATCTTCCTCCCATGGAACAACTGGTGGATTTGAACTACTAATTTTCTTGGTTAGCAGCCACACACCTTACCCACTGTGCCATCAGAACTCTTTGATAGAATACTAGTCATGAATACTAGTCAGGGAGCCAGTAGGTTTTGGAACAGCTAAGGGATACCAGGAAGTGCATCAGTGGTGGTTTAGTACAGCTAAGGGATACCAAGAAGTCAGCTGGCAGAAGTTTGCAGCAGCTAAGGAAGACCAGGAAATGTGTCAGCACCACTTTGGAACAACTAAGGGAGACCAAGAAGTGAGCCAATGGCAGTTTGGAACAGCTATGGGAGAACAGGAAGTGAGCTGGTGATGGTTTAGAGCAGCTGAGGGACACCAGGAATTGAGCAGGGTGGTTTGGAACAACTAAGACAGATGAACTTGTCTGTCATATTTTCATATTGTGGTGGCTTGCATGTTGCTGTGAACCTGGAGGCTATGCCACCAGTGTTTCAAAGGCTAGCAGGGTTATCCATGGTGGGCAGGTTTCAAAGGAACTTTCAGAATAAGACAGACCCAGAAGAAGGAAGGGGCCATACACTTCTCAAAGAATTGGCTAGTGAAAACCTAATGCATAGCAGTGAAAGACTGCCTGATATATTACTGGAAAACTTTATGAATAGCCCTAAAACATTGTCTGATATAGTGCTGGAAGATGAGCCTCTCAGGTCAGAGGGCACTCAAGATACGACAAGGGAAGAGCTCCCTCCTTAGAGTAGAGCCAATCTTAATGATGTGGAAAGAGTAAAGCTTTTGGGACCTCCATTTGATGATGTGGCACATCTCAAGAGGAGAAGAAACAACTGCAAACATCCATTAATAATCAGAACATGGAGTATATGAAGTATGAATCTAGGAAAATTGAAGTTGTCAAAAATGAAATGGAATGCATAAAGATCAATATCCTAGGCATTAGTGATCTGAAGTGGACTGGTTTTTGCCATTTTGAACCAGACAATCATATGATCTACTATGCCAGGAATGAAAAATTGAAGAGGAATGGTGTGGCATTCATCATCACAAAGAATGTATCAAGATCTATCCTAAAATACAATGCTGTCAGTGATAGGATAATGTCCGTATGCCTACAAAGAAGAGTTAATACTACCCATTATTCAAATTCACACACCAACCACCAAAGCCAAAGATGAGGAAATTGAGGATTTTTATCAGCTTCTGCAGTCTGAAATTGACCAAACATACAACCAAGATGTGTTGATTATCACTGGTGATTGGAATGCAAAAGTTGCAAACAAAGAAGAGTCACCAGTAGTTTGAAAATATGGCCTTGGTGATAGAAGTAATACTAGAGATTGCATAATAGAATTTTGTAAGACCAATGACTTATTCATTGGAAATACCATTTTTGCAATAACACAAATGGTGGCTGTACATGTGAACTTTGCCAGATGGAGTGCACAGGAATCAAAGTGACTACATCTGTGGCAAGAGGTGATGGAGAATCTCAATATCTTCAGCCAAAACAAGGCCAGGAGCTAATTGTGGAACAGACCATCAATTGCTCATATGGAAGTTCAAGTTCAAGGTAAAAATACTGAAAAGAAGTCCATGAGAGCCAAAATATAACGTTGATTATATTCCTCCTGAATTTAGAGTCTATCTAAAGAATAAGTTTGATGCATTGAATACCAATGACTGAAAACCAGAGGAATTGTGGAATGACATCAAGAACATCATCCATGAAGAATGCAAAAGTCATTAACAAGACAGGAAAGGAAGAACAGACCAAAAAGATGTCAGAGGAGACTCTGAAATTTGCCCTTGAACAGAGAGTAGCTAAAGCAAATGGAAAAAATGACCAGATAAAAGAGCTGAACAGAAGATGTCAAAGAGCATCTGGAGAATACAAAGTCAATTATTATAATGAAATGTGCAAAGATCTGGAGTTAGAAAACCAAAAGAGAAGAACACACTCAGCACGTCTGAAGCTGAAAGAACTGAAAAAAAATATCCAAGCCTCATATTATAATACTGAAAGATTCTATGGGCAAAATATTGAATGATGCAGGAAGCATCAACAGAAGATGGAAGGAATATACAGAGTCACTGTACAAAAATATTGGTCAGTATTCATCCATTTCAGGAGTGACATATGATCAAGAACGAATGGTATTGAAGGAAGAAGGCAAAGCTACACTGAAGGAATTGGCAAAAAAACAAGGCTCCAGGAATTGACAGAATACCCAATGAGATGTTTCAACAAATGATTGCTGTGCTGGAGGCACCCACTCGGCTATGCCAAGAGATTTGAAAGACAGCTACCTGCCCAACTGACTGGAAGAGATCCATATTTGTACCCACTCCAAAGAAAGGTAATCCCATAGAATGTGGAAATTATTGAAAAATATCATTAATATCACACACAAGTAAAATCTTACTGAAGATAATCCAAAAACGGTTGCAGCAATATATTGACAGAGAACTTCCAGAAAGTTCTGGAATTCAGGAGAGGTTGTGGAACGAGGAGTATCATTGCTGATGTAAGATGGACGTTGGCTCAAAGCAAGGAATACCAGAAAGATGTCTACTTGTGTTTTATTTAATATGCAAAAGCATTTGATTTCATGGATCATAACAAATTATGGATAACATTGAGAAGAATCAGAATTCCAGAATACTTAAC
>NW_006921747.1:2372595-2374217 GCF_000298275.1 Orycteropus afer afer | reverse complement strand
AAAAAAAAAAATCACTAACTTTATATGGAAAGGAAAGAGACCTCTGATAAGCACAGCACTACTGAAGAAGAAGAACAGAGTAGGAGGTCTCCCACTGCCAGATCTCAAAACCTACTATTCAGCCACAGTAGTCAAAACTGCCTGATATTGGTTTAATGACAGATACATAGACCAATGGAATAGAATTGAGAACCGAGAAATAGATCCATCAACCTATGGTCAGCTGATCTTTGACAAAGGGCCGAAATCCATTCAATGGGGAAGAGAATGTTTGTTTAATAAATGGTGCTGGCAAAAACTGGAGATCCATTTGCAGAAAAATTAAACAAGATCTGTACCTCACACCATACACAAAAACCAACTCTAGATGGATCAAAGACTTAAATGTGAAACCTAAAACTATAGAGTTCCTCAAGGAAAAGCTAGAGGCAAATTTAGGGGCCCTAATATATGGCATAAACAGACTATCAAGCATAACTCAAAATGCACAAATAGCAGAAGAGAAACCAGATGATGGGGACCTTCTAAAAATTAAATTTTTATGTGCTTCCAAAGACTACTCCAAAAGAGTCAAAAGAGAACCTATTGATTGGAAAAAATATTTGGTAATGACATATCTGACAAGGGACTGTAAAATGGAACAACCATTGAGGAAAACAGTATGGCGATTCCTTCAAAAGTTGGGACTAGAAATACCTTTTGACCCAGCTATTCCATTACTAGGTATACATCCTAAAGAAGTGAGAGCCATGACAAGAACAGACATATGCACACCCATGTTCATCACAGCACTATTTACAATAGCCGAAAGATGAAAACAGCCTAGGTGTCCTTCAACTGAAGAATGGATAACCAAACTATGGTACATACATACAATGGAATACTATGAAACCCTAGAGAATAATGTAGAATCTGCAAAACACCGCATAAAGTGGATGAACTTGGAGGACATTATGCTGAGTGAAATAAGTCAATCACAAATGGACAAATATTGTATTAGTCCATTATTGTAATAGTTAAAGAAACGTTTATCTATGGAAGGTCATTTTCTTTGTTGTTTACCAGGGGTGGAATGGGAGGGAAGGGAATACTATTAGATAGATAGAGATAAGTTTTGATTTGGTTAAGGAAAGGGCAATGTACCAAATGTGAGTGATCAATATAGTAGCATTGAGGAAGATAAAGTCATAGAGAGGTACATGGGAGGTACAGACAACAAAGATGAACCCTTTTGTACATATAGTATGGCGTTGTCAGTGAAGGCAAACATGGGTAGATGGTTGGATAGATGGGGGGACAGGGTGAACCATTAGGTATGTCTATGAAGTGGGGAGTGTACCCAAGAAGAACATGTTTAGTGTTGGCAGACAGTGGTCCTATAAGTTTATTTGTATGATCTGAATTCCCACGTGTATAGTAGAGCTGACAAGGGGCAAGGTTGTAGTTACTGCTTGGTCACCGCCAGCTACTCAGAGGGACTGAGTAGTTGAACCTGGGGGCTCAGGACCATAGTCGCAGGGGACATTAAGCTCAATTGACAAAACATACTACACAAAACATTGATCCACCTCCTACTTTGGTGAATAGCGACTGGGATCTTAAAAGCTTGCAAGCTGCCATCT
>NW_006921747.1:2368659-2372488 GCF_000298275.1 Orycteropus afer afer | reverse complement strand
AGATGCGTATAACCGAAGCCATGGTATTGTCAATTACTGCATATGTATGTGAGAGCTGGACAATGAATAAGGAAGACCAAAGAAGAGTTGATGCTTTTGAATTGTGGTGTTGGAGAAGAATGCTGAGAGTACCATGGTCTGCTAAAAGGATTAGCAAATCTGTCCTGGAGGAAGTGCAGCCAGAATGCTCCTTGGAAGTGAGAATGACCAGACTTCATCTCACCTACTTTGGTCATGTTGTCAGAAAAAAACATTCCCTGGAGAAGGATATCATGCTTGGTAAAGTGGAGGGTCAAGGAAAAAGGGGAAGGCCCACAATAAGATGGTTTGACACAGTGTCTGCAATGATGGGTTCAGGTATAGCAAGGATTGTGAGGCTGGCACAGGACTAGGCAGTGTTTTGTTCTATTGTACGGAGGGTCATTATGAATCAGAGATGTGTCAATCAGACGTAATAATTCTAACAAAGTTCAGAAATAAGAAGAAAGATTATAATGATACATATAATAACATAGATGAATCTCAAAAAAGGTACGCTGAGTCAAAGAAGCCAAACACAAAAAAATTTCATACTGCATTATTTAATATATATGAAATTATGGAATCATCAAAACTGATCTATGATAACAGAAATCAGAACATTAATTAAATGATTGATGGGTGATTTCCTGGGAAGAGGCATGAGGCAAATTTCTATGGTGATGGAAATGTTCTAGGTTTTGATATGCTTTCATAAAAACTGAACAAATGACACATTAGGCATATCACTGTATATAATGTATACCTGCTTTGTTTAAATGCATTACACATTTCTCAAACTTTCTTTTATTATTTTGCCCAAAGAGATTTTCTTTATATGCACAACTTCATTTAATGCATGAATCAATTCTCTGGGTTAGGTTTTATTATTCGTTAATTTAGACGTGGAAACTGATGTTAAGAAAAGCAAAGTAACTTTCCCAAAATCATACTGTATGATTACATGTGTTGTACATCTATTTGCCTCCAAAAATATGTTATGATGATCTTAATCACCATGTTATTCTGTTGGAAGAAGTGTCTACAGCTCCATCTTACTTCCAGAAGAGAGCCTTCTATAATGACCAATCAGGTACATTTGTTACTAAGTGAATGAAATAGGTATTTTCCTGGTAATTTTGGGGAGGTCCAAAGTTACTAGCAAATATTTCTCCAGCCCTCAAGGAGCACTACTTTAAAGTAAAGTAAAATAGATCTCTTTTCTCATTGGGATCCTTCTTGATCATGGGACATGACATATATAGTAGTTCCAGAAATGTTTAAACATATAGTTTAGAAAACACCATATCATGATTAGCAGAGGCAACATCACATACTAACTAAAGAGCACACTAGATCCCTGGGTAGCACAAGTGGTTTGTGATTGGTTGGTAACCTAATGGTTGGCAGTTGGAACCCACCCCATAGCACCATGAAAGAAAGGCCTAGCGCTTCTCTAAAGATTGCAGCCAAGAAAATCCAATGAGGCTCAGTTCTACTCTGTAACACATGGGGTAGCCATGAATCAGAATTAGCTTGATGGCAGCGAGTTTGTTTTTTGTGTGTTTGTTTGTTTGGTGTGAGACTGTATTGGTTCGAGCCCAGGCTTTTGCACTTTCCAAGTCTTTAACTAAGGGCAAGTCAATGAACAACTCCAAGCCTCAGTTTCATCATTTGTAGGATGGAGATGATCCTCATACCTATCTGATATAAAGTTAGGATGAAATGAAAATACACTTATAAAATACTACTTACATGAGGATTCCTTTAAGCTCTCTGAAAACATTAAGCTACTCTCTTTGGTCTCCTCGGAAGGAAGATGGGGCAATCTACTTCCGTAGTGATACTGCCTTGGAAACCCACGGAGGGGTCTCTATGAATCGGGTCTGACTCAATGGCACATTAACAACAACTCTCTTTGGTATAAAAATTATGTGAATGATGAAACTCCTAAGCAAGAGAGTAATATTCTGTTCTGTGTCAAGTTTCTGTGCATTGACTTAATTTTAGCTGAAAGCAAATGCTGTAATTTTCTAAAAATGGTATCACTTTCCTTGAGAGAATTTACAATCTCTAATGTTGACCCTGTTGCCCCTCCCCAAAAAATATGAATATGTAGGAAATTGTGTTGAGGAAAAACTCTCATTAAATGTAGATGTTACAATTTATCTGGCCAGAGTGATTGAAAGGATGTCTGAATCTATTTAGCATGTTTAACAGATATCAGCAAGGTTAATTGGCTTGAGAGTATTGAGGACCCTGATTCCTTTGTGAGCCTTCCTGATCTGTATTACTGTCATATTAATTTTCACATGCCTTCGGTATAAATTTTTACTTTAGATGTGCTTTTCAAAGTCTCAATTTCCATACTTACTTGAGTTGAATCCGACTCATAGCGACCCCTCCTTGTGTTGCCATGGAGCTCTTGTGGTGTAGTGCTTAAGGCATTTGACTGCTAACCAGAAGGCTGGTGGTTCAAACCCACTAGCCACTCCTGGAACAGAAGATTGGGCAATCTACTTCCATAGTGATACCACTTCAGAAATCCAAAGAGGGGTCGCTATGAGTCAGATCTGACTCGAAGGCAATGAGTTTGGTTTGGTTTATAAGTACAGAAGTACGTCACCCAATCTTCCTTCTGAGGAGTGGCTGGTGGGTTTGAACCACCAGCCTTCTGATTAGCAGTCAGATGCCTTAGGCACTACATTACCAAATTTCATTCAATTTCCATAGTACAATTTAAAAAGCCAGAGAAATTCCACATAGGTTCAAGGTAACTAACTGTACTTTTCCTATAGGGACAGATTATTCAGCCTAGGGTCAGCCTGAAATATAAGTAGAAAATCGTATTTCAGGCTGAACCTAGGCTGTAGGGAATGTTGTCAAAGGATTTTTGAAAGCCACATTTGGATGTAGTTGTTGTCATTGTTTCTAGTAGTCACCAGTAAATGTGGAGAGGTGGGTGGTTAAGAAGAACCCTTTGAATACCATCAGGTAGGTGTTTGTGTGTGGAGGGCCAATACTCATACTTGTATTTTCTCTTTTGGGATCTTTCTTATCAGTCTAGTCTGATGCTCGTTGTTGAAGTGATAGTATTTACACAGATAGCTTTTACAATTGTCTGTTTCTTTTGGATGTACAAATGAGGTTTTTATATTTTTTGTGCCTTGTAGCACAGCAGCAGAACAGTGACTAACTTATCAAGTCTCCTGACAGCCCTTCTCTTAGGGTTTTTCTTCAGCCCTCACTGAATTCCACCTGAAATTCATCCCACATCAAAAATTCATCTCTGATAACAAATGTCTTACAGTCAAATATGAGCACATCGGCAGAACTGAGTCATAATTTTCTTGCAAGAATCATTCTGGGCCATCCAGACCATTGCTTCCTACCATTGAATGTTTCTTTATTCAACCAATGAATCCTGAGCACCTATTATGAGCCAAGTGTTTTGATAAGTTCTGTCACCTCATATATGTTTAACACCTACCTATTCTTTAGGGGCTTAATTTCCTTATATGTAGAATGGGAGTTTTGATCAGAAAATTTTAAAATTCGCTCATATTTGTAAATGAAATAGTACTTAATGATGATGCAGCTAACAGTTTCTGTGTGACAAATACATATAAGAATAATCCAAAAAACAAGCAATTCCAAGATGGCGGAATAGGCAGAAAGAAAGTGCAGACCCTCTTCAACAAAGAAATGGGGAACCAATTAACACAGACACAGAAGATAATCCTGGACCCCTGAGCCTTGAAGGGAAGAATATAGAAGTGGACTAAACCCCAACTAGCAGAAGAATTTGCAT
>NW_006921747.1:2342519-2361807 GCF_000298275.1 Orycteropus afer afer | reverse complement strand
ATGGAAACAATCACTCTTAGTGACTGGTACACCATCCAATCTGCAGCCTATACGACTGAGACTAGGAGAACTAGATGGTGCCTAACTACTATTGTCAACCACTTGGAAGGGGATCTACATAGGAGATCCTTGATAGAGAGGGAGAACAATGTGGAACAAAACTCAAAATCATTTGGAGGAAAAAAAAGGGGGACCAAGTTTGCTGCTCCGATAGAGCCTGGTGAAACCACTGAGACTATGGTCCCTAGCTGCTCTTCAGGTCTAGAATTGAACCCACACCTATGGCTTCCAGCCAAACAATAGATAGGCATATGAATTGAATATTTACCTTAGATAGATACACTCCTTGGAGAAAACAATCATGGGAGAAAAAAGGTCTGCTTATGCACAGGGAGACAGATCAGGGGGCAGGAGTGCATGGAGGGCTGGACACAGGGAAGAGGTAACTATCAGGAGGAAGTATGAGGGGAGCTGTTGCATTGTGGTAAACTGTAGTCAATGTCATGAGACAAAGTTATGTGAACTGTTGTATGGAAAGTGAATTTGCTCTGTAAATTTTCACCCAAATCACAATAAAAAATAAAGAAAGAAATACCACAAGGGAAAAAAATAATTCAAACATAAAATATTAAAGTTCAAACAGATTGAGCTAAAGAAATTATGTAAACTCTCTAGAAGACTTCTTGTTGACTTTTAGCTCTTACTCTGTGCAGTAAATACTTGGAATACCAAAGTTTTTTTTGTTGCTGTTGTTTTTAAATATAGTCTCATTTTTCCTATGTATGTTGTTTAGAGGTTGTCTTTCCTTTTTTGCTACCAACAGTAGCCACTCTTAGGAGGTGGTTTCCACTTCAAAGATGAGCAAACTGAGGCATAGAGAGGTTAAGTAATGTTCTTAAATTCACCTTGGTAGAATAAGAAACTCTCCGATCTGTTCTTAGGTATGGGCCCTAAAATTGTATGTAATCGGCCCAGTTCTTTTCTCAGAATTTTTTAGTACTATTCTGCTAAAGGATATCTGCTTTAGAGTTCTTTGTTTGTGGTTCTGAATATGGCATCAACACTCTTTCTACCTTTATTTTTTGTTTCAAATTCAAATAGCTACCCTTTTAGGAATAGTTTCCTTTTGACAGTTACTGAAGTAAAGATTTGTGTTTTTCCCCTTGGCATTATGTTTTGCAGTCTGTTTGTTTACTTGGGCTGGATTTTACTCAAGGCCTTTGAAATTTAATGAAATTTGAGTTGCTGCTGTATTCAAAATCTTGTACAGATTTGTCTTATTTGCCAGATTAAATTACGCACACACACACACACACACATAGATATAGACAGAGAGTAACAACAAAATGGCCATTTTCACTGTTTTCTGCAATTTGACATATGTTGTTTTTGTTTTGTTTTCTTTACATAACTGAGCAAATGCAACATAAATTAACAATCTCTACACTGTAAATCCAGTCCACAAATGATCTCCTCAGGAACATCTTTTTTGCTTTTTTCTTCAGTGTGCTTATTCTTCATTTTGCTACTAAACCTTGTCCCTTTTGCTTTTTACTTATTCATTTTATAAGACAACACTTCCAAATGTTTACATAATTATTTTCTTCATAATTTAGTTTGGATTGTTCAACTATATATTTGTTGTGAGCATCACACAGAGATAAAAAGGAGAACTCTTTTGTAACTATTTCCCTTTGTCCCCCTGCCTGAAGACCTAACTACTTTAATGTGGGATACAACATGAGCCTATTTCATTTTTTCTCTTTGTGTCATCTTGCTCTGATGTTTTCCTACCCTCTCCTCACCAGCCCCCAAACCCAAAAGCCAAACCTCTTGTAGTTGAATTGATTCCTACTCATAGTGACTCCAGGTGACAGAGTACAACTGCCCCACAGGACTTCCTAGACTATAATCTTTATGGGAACGGATCACCAGATCTTTATTTTTTGAACTCCGATGGGTTTGAACTGCCAGCCTAAGTGATTAATCACCGTGCCCCCAGGATCCTTTCCCCACTGCCAGTGGCAGTGAATGTCTCCATTTTCCTTAAATATACTATGTCATTTACATCGCCATACCTTTGCACCTGCTGATCTTTTTGTTTTTAGTGCCCAAATGGTAAAAAGAATGGGAGAGGAATAAACAGTTGATAAGATCTCAAAACATCTTTGGAAGATATATAAAGGAAATAGAAATTTTTGATGAGTAAAACATAGCTCAGTCCAGAAGTCAGAGAAAGCCATTCAACAGAGGTCCTAAGGTTGGAAAATATGGTGAAATATGGGCACAAAGGAGAGGCACAAAAAGGGTTTAATTGAAACTTGTTCTGTAGAATGAATGATGGTTCTTTCTCTTCTCCATTGCTCCTCCTTAACAGAACAGTTTAAACATTTTATCCCAAACAAAAGACTGGCAGTGTCTTTTCATTGAAGAAATTTCTAAGGGAAGAATTAGAGCTGCTCAGTTGGAGGTTGGAATGTCTGCCTCTTGTGCCCTTTAGGGGGAAGCCAGGCCTGGGATTAGTTCCTTGCATGTTCATCCTTGAGGAAAACCAGCCAGGGTTCTAGCCTCATCATACCCACAGGCAGCCGTCATATTCATGGTAGAACCCAGTGGGAAACAGACCTGCATATACAAGTGTAATTATTATGTACTTTTAACTTATTTCAATTCAACTAAATGTGAATAACTAGAAATTTGAGAAAAAATGATTTAAGTACCTGCCATTCTACTCAGTAGGAACATTTTCCAGACAGTGACATAGGAGACATTCATTTAGTAATATGGTAGGTCTCAAGTCTCAGTTCCTTCAAGCTTTTTCATGGTTTGATCATCACATTGTATTGCATATGACTTGAATATTTAAAGATGTGTTTAAAATTATATTTTAAAAAATAAAGTAGTTATTTTGTGTGCTTAATTTGATTTCTGTATAGAGGAAGACTTTTTGTGATAGATTCATTGTAAAATATTATAACACTTTTCTAGGGGTTTTTCAAGAGTCGATTTTGAATATATGTGAATTTTGCCTCAAATACAAAAGGTTCTATAGTCTAAACCTCATGTAAGATGATTCCATTATAAAATAGCAGAGGAGTTTGTATGTTCCAGCAGAAATAGTTAACTCACTCTCTCCACTTGATTTTACAATCAGCATTAGTGAAATATATATATGCAATAAAATAGATCTTAAATTCAAAACCAAAAACTCACTGCTCTTGAGTCAATTCTGATTCATAGCAACCCTATAATTTGTCTATAGAGCAGAGCTCTCCCATGGGATTGCCAAGGCTGTAATCTTTACAGAAGCAGACTGCCACATCTTTCTGTGGCAGTGGATTCAAACTGTAGACCTTTTGGTTAGTAGAAAGGTACTTTAAGTACTGCATCACTAGGGCTTCACAGATTTTAAGAATAATGTGCATATTGAACAAATGTATGATTCCTGTAACCACCAAAACAATCAGTGTAGAACATTGCTGTCATGATTATATACACTATTGTCTCAGTCTTCTTTAATTCAACATGTTTTTGAGATTCATCAGTTTTCTTGATTCCTCATTTATCATTACCACATTCACTTTTATTTTTCACAAGCATCATTGAATAAATGAATCATAATTTCACCTGTTAAAAATCTGGCTTTTTTCAGTTTAAGACTGTTAAGAATCATGATATTATGAATGTTCATGAATAAATTTTTATGTAGCCCTACTGTTTAATTTTCTTTGGGTAAATATTGATGAGTGGAATTGCTGAATAACAGGGTAGGGGTGTGTGTGTGTGCATGTGTATGTATGTGTGTGTGTGTGTGTGTGTATAGTTGTTGTTATGTGCCATTGAGTGCCATACATACATACATACATACACATACCAAACCAAACTCACTGCCGCTGAGTCATCTCTGACTCATAGTAACCAGAGCTCCCATGTATATATTTGCATGCACACACACACACACACACACACATATATATGAAACTACCAAAGTGTTCTTCAGAGTGTTTTGTTTCTACTTATTTTCTTGTAGGAGCTCTGGTGGCATAGTGCCTAAGGCACTTGAGTGCTAACCAAAAGGCTGGCGATTCAAAGCCACCAGCCACTCCTCAGAGGGAAGATTGAGCAATCTACTTCTGTAGTGATACCACCTCAGAAACCCAAGGAGGGGTTGCTATGAGTCAGATCCAACTTGACGGCAGTGAATTTGTTGTTGTTGTTGTTGCTACATGCTTGTAAGCAATGTTTGAGAGATTCAAGTCTTCCATTTTCATGCCTACACTTGGTATTATTGGTCTTTTTTATTTTAACCATTCTGTTGAGTGTGAAGTAGTATATTGTTTTAATTTCCATTTTCCTGATGGCTAATAATGTTAGGCTGTGCTATTGGCCATTTATATAACTTTTATGAAGAGTCTGTTCAAATATTCTGCCTAATTTTTTATTATGCTCTTTATTATTCTGTTGAGTTGTAAGAGCTTTTTTAATATTCTAGATACAAGTTGTGTTTATACTAACTTTTTCTTATAGTCTGATTTGCCTTATCATTTTCTTATGTTGTCTTTTGCAGAGCAGAAGTTTTTATTTTGATGAAGCTTAATTTATTCACATTTTTATTTCATGATTTGGACTTTTTGTGTCCAACCTATCTGCCTAACTCCAAATCACAAAGCTATTCTTTTAAGTTTTCTTCTAGAAGTTTTATAGTTCTAGCTTTTACATTTAGGATTATGATGTATCATGAATTGATTTTTGCATTTTTGGCCCTTCTAATTTAAAATCCAACATGTTAGCCTATAGGTTAATCAAAAGTTTGGCTAATTGTTCCTAGTTGAAGAGAAGGACATACTCCTCTGGCAATCTTGTCTCCAACCCCAACAACTATCCCCAGGTATGAGAACATCCTCTATCTTTTGCTCACCTAGGGAGGAATTATCTTTCTTGATTTTGAATATTTTAGATTTTCTTAAATCTACAGTTCTCATTGTCTTTAAGAAAATGTATGTATTTGGATTGTGATTATTTTTTTATAGCTTTAGTAGTAGTAAAGGTTGCTAATGTTGTTCTATATCCTAACCATAGATGGAATATTTACATCCCATTCTTAAGTAAGAAATAATAATCAGACTTACAAAGAAAACCAGTAGCATAGAAGAGAAAGACATAATCATGAAAGTAAGTTATGACAAATAAATATCACCCATGGAAAATAATTTTAGGAAGAGAAAATATATTTAAAATCCTTTTACTGGTATTCCTGTTGTTGTTAGGTGCCATTGAGTCAGCTCCAACTCATAGTGACCCCATGTACAGCAGAAATAAACACTCCCTGGCCATGTACCATCCTCACAATCCTTGTTATACCTGAGCCCATGGTTGCAGCCACTGTGTCATTCCATCTTGTTGAGGGTCTACCCCTTTTTGGCTATGCCTTCACTTTACCAAACATGATATCCTTTTCCAGGGAATGATCTTTTCTGACTCCATGACGAAAGTAGGTGAGACTAAGTCTGGCAATTCTGCTTTCAAGGCACATTCTGGCTACACCTCTTCCAGGACACTCTTCTGGAAGTCCATGGTACTTTCAGTGTTCTTTGCCAGCAACACAACTCAAAAGCATCAACTCTTCTTCAGTCTTCCTTATTCATTGACCAAATTTCACCAATTCTTTCAGTACAACTTCAACTTTTTCCTTCAGTACAATAGGTTCTTGTTTATATGCCACTTCCTGAAATAGATAAACATTCTTTTTGGTACAGTCATTCTATGTATTCCTTCCATCTTTGGTTTATGCTTCCTGCATCATTCACTATTTTGCACATAGAATCTTTCAGTATTGTAACATGAGGCTTGGATTTTTTTCTTCAGTTCTTTCAGCTGGAGAAATGCCAAGCATGTTCTTCCCTTTTGGTTTTCTAACTCCAGGTCTTTGCACACTTAATTATAATAATTGATTTTGTCTTCTCAACCTTCTCTTTGAAATCTGTTCAGCTCTTTTATCTTGTCATTTCTTCCATTTGCTTTAGCTACTGTTGGATCAAGAGCAAGTTTCATAGTATCTTCTGACATCCCTTTTGGTCTTTTCTTCCTTTCCTGTCCATTTTATGACCTTTTGATTTCTTCATGTTTGATGTTCTTGATGTCATCCCACAATTTGTCCGGTTTTCGGTCATTCATGTTCAGTGCATCAAATCTGTGTTTAAGATGGTCTTTAAATTCAGTTGGCATATAATCAGGGTCATATTTTGGCTTTCATGGACTTGTTTTAAGCTTCAGCTTGAACTTTCCTGTGAGCAATAGATGTTCCACAGTCAGCTCCTGACCTTGTTTTGGCTGAAGATACTGAGCTTCTCCATTGCCTCTTTCCACAGACGTAATACATCTGATTACTGTGTAGCAACTGTTTATGTTGCTCAAAAAAAAAAAAAGTATTTGCAATGAAAAAGTTGTTGATCTTGCACAATTCTATCATGTGATCTCTAGCATCATTTCTATCACCAATGCCATATTTTCCAACTACTCACTCTCACATTCACGCACTGCCATTGAGTCAGTTAATCTCATAGTGACCCCTCTTTGGGTTCCTAAGGCAGGTATCTGTATGGAAGTAGATTGCCCAGTCTTCCCTCTGAGGAGTGGCTAGTATGTTTGAACCACCAGCCTCTGGTTAGCAGTCAAATGCCTTAGGCACTATGCCAACAGAGCTCCCTTCCAACTACTAGTGATTCTCTTTTGTTTCCAACTTTCACCTTCCAGTCACCAGTAGTAATCAATATATCTTGATTGCATGTTTGGTTAATTTCAGACAGCAGAAGTTGGTAGAAATCATCAACTTTCTGCTCTTTGTCTTCAGTGGTTGGTGTGTAAATTTTAATAATAGTAATATTAACTGGTCTTCTTTGTAGGCATATGAATATTATCCTATCACTGACAGCATTGTACTTCAGGATAGATCTTTAAATATTTTTTGTGATGATGAATATGATGTCATTCCTCTTCAAGTTGTCATTCCTGGCATAGATCATATGATTGTCTGATTCAAATGGACAAAACCAGTCCATTTCAGCCCAGTAATTCTGAGGATACCAATCTTGACATGTTCCATTTCATTTTTGACAACTTCCAATTTTCCTTCATTCATACTTCATACATTCCAGGTTCCAATTATTAATGGATGTTTGCAGCTGTTTCTTCCCTTTTTCAGTCATACCTCATTAACAAATAGAGGTCCTGAAAGCTTTACTGCATCCACATCATTAAGATCACCTCTACTTTGAGTAGGCAGCACTTCTCCAATTGTATTTTGAGTGCCTTCTAACCTGAGGGGCTCGTGTTCCAGCACTATATGAGACAATGTTTCAGGGCTATTCATAAAGTTTTCTAGTACTGTATCAGACAGTGTTTCATTGCTCTTCATGAGGTTTTCACTGACCAATTATTTGAGATTTGAATGGCCCCTTCCTTTTTCCAAGTCTGTCTTAGTCCAGAAGCACCACAGAAACCTGTCCATGATGGGTGACCCTGCTTTCATGTGAAATACCAGTGGCAGAGCTTCCCGCCTCACAGCAACACACAAGCCACCACAGCACAGCAAAGTTGCAGATGAGTGGTAGACTAGTATTCTTGGTTATAGTGAAAAAGGATAATACATCCATTAAACAAGTACACAAAATATGAAAAAGGAATAATTTGAGAATAGCAAATATCCCTTATAAATAAAATATGATTTTTTAATTAACGGAAGGATTACAGAAGTAGAAATCTAAAAAAGAGAGTATTTAGTAAAAATAAAAAAGATAAAAGTAGTACATCAGGGCAGGATTTCCTCATTCCATTAAAAAGAAACACAAGAGACAACAGGTAAAATGGAGTGGATTATAAACAGAATAAAATTTAGATTAAGCTGAAGAGAGACAAAGGTCTATAGATTTTTACACTTCAAGAGAAAAAAAAGAAAGCGAGAGAGAGAAAATACTCCTGATGCTTCATCTTCAATTTTCAGAATGTTAAGAATAAAAGCAGTTTAAAATCTAGAAGGAGAGAATACAAACCTCAGGTGTCAGAAAATCATTTTTAAACTCATATTAAGTTTTCATTCAACAGCATGAGATGCAGGAAGGCAAAGAAGCAGTTTCATCCATGTTCTGAGGAAACACTGTTCAGAGCCTGGAATTCAATTAAAAGCCAAAGAATTGAGTGAGGACAAGATAAAGGCATTTTTAAGTATGAAAATATCTAGACCTCCCATATAGCCTTTCTAAATATGTCTCGCAAACTGAAAGTGAAATTTAACCACCACAACAAAAAAAAACCTCATTGCCATTGAGTCAATTCCGACTCATAGTGGCCCTTCCTTGGGTTTCCGAGGCAATATCTCTATGGAGGTAGATTGCCCCATCTTCCTTCCAAGGAGTGGCTGGTGGGTCTGAATTGCCAGCCTTCTGGTTAGCAGTCAAATGCCTTAGGCACTATACCACCAGAGCTCTATGAAGTTCAACAAAGGATTTGTAAAGATATTAAGAAATGGTGACATCAATGAGGAGTCCAGAGAAAAGCTCCATGATCATACCTATGTAGCCTAGGAAGCATTTAATTGTTTAAATTAGAGAAGTTTAAAAACTACAGGAAGGATATCTTCAATAATAAAAGTGGGACCAATTACTGCAAATAGAGATCTTGGCCACTGGGCTGAATGGTGTGCAGAAAGTATGTGTCTTCTTTTAAGAAGGGGGGTGGAAAATCAAAGATAAATAGAAATTATGAAATGAACAGCTACAACTATAGAATGAGATCATGGTCCAAATAAGAAGCATGACACAATGAGTTATGAGATTGAGCAATAGATGTAGTACTAAAAAGAGAGAGAGAGCGCACCTTTTTTACTTCTGTGGTTTAGAGGTTGTCATTGTATCCAAAGAGAAATAAACATGATCCTAGTAAACTACCTGTCTATACAATGAGCAATTTATATAGTCATAATAAATTCTGTTCTCTAAGTTTAGAATCAACCTATAAAGCAAACATGAATACAGTATTAACCAAATACTATAAATCTTAACAAAGAAAGCAAGGGCATGGTTGACAGATGATGGTAGGTAAGAGTGCAAAGAAGTTTAGGTGAAGAAAAGCTGGAGCCATATCTTTAATAGAATAAAAAGATGATTTTTTTTCTGAGATTAATAAAATAAGACTTACAAGTTACAAATATAAACAAAATAGAATGAAATAAAGTTGAGAGAGGGAAAAGTACTGTGTAAGTAAGTTAAATCCTTATATTTCACTGAGGACATAAATAGATAATATTCAAGAAAGGTAAATTAAGAAAGACTAATATAAGCTTTAAAAGGACAGTTAATGATGTATCCACTAGGGAATTAAGTACAGAACTATTTAAATATGATTGGTTACATCTACAGCCTGAGTCCAGGTAGGGAGGGTAGATAAGGGGGCTATAGTAATTTCAACAGTATTTTATTTCTTGCTGTATAATTTGTTCCTTCAGAAGCAAGACTGGACAATCAACTTCTGTAAAGATTTATTGCCTCAGAAACCCAGTGGGAGTTGTTGAGTTGGAATCGACTCGATGGCAGTGGGTTTGGTTGTTTTAATGTGTTCCTTTGGGGAAAATATTTAAAAAGAGGTGTCCACCCTGACCTTTTGGTAGACTCCCACTCATCTTTAAAGTCTGACTTTACTAAAATATATTCCAAAAGTAAACTGGAATCTCATAAAATATTATAATGAGTATATATATCAAAGGTGTTATTCAACTTACTAATTAATGGACATGATAGAATGAGCATGTGATAGTTAATGTTGGGTGTCAACTTGCCTGGACCATGGTTCTGAGTGGTTTAAGCAGTTGTGCTGTGGTCATTCCCGTGATGAGATCTGATGTATATGTTTTGAGAAGCCAATCAGTTGAAAGGGAGTTCATTGAGAGTACGGCCTGCTTTGTGTGTGTATGTGTGTCTGTGTGTATATAATTACATGTATGTGGTGTGTGTGTGTCTGTATGTGCTTTATATATATATGAACCAAACTCAATGCCATTGAGTTGTTTCCAACTCATAGCAACTCCTCCTTGGGCTTCTGAGGAGGTCACTCTATGGAAATAGATTGCTCAGTCTTCCTTCTGAGGTGCGTATGTGTGCATGTATATGTATGATATGGATGTCCTGGGAAATTTGAGGACCTTCTGTGTATCTGGATCCTGTTTTGCTGCCTACAACTGTCCTGTAAGCTAATAATGCACTATTTTGCCTGCTGATCTTGGATTCATCATCCACAGAAGTGAGCAGCCCTGCCTGGAGGATTTTCTTAACTCAAACAGCTGCTGGCTGCTGAGGCTGACAAACTCAAGACCAATAAATAAAATGGCATGGTCCTAAGATTGCCAAACCATGTAGCAGGCCACTAGTTCAAGTCCAGAGATAGTCCTAAGATTGGCAGGATAATGGCAGGCTTCTGAATGAAGACTTGGCTACATGCATGGCCCAAGTGTGCCAAAAAGCTCAGAGACTTTTCTCAACACTTCTCCTTATATTCTGGAAGCAGACCAAATCCCTAAGGCAGCTACTCAGCTGCTCCAGTAGATTCCACTGTGGAGTTTATTACCAGTCTCATCATGGGGAATAAATACATCCAGCTGCTCAGCCACTCAAAACTTGGCTCAGCCAAGTTGACATACAACTTAACTACCACAGTTGTACCCCTTGTCAACTTGGAATCTGTGCATATCTCCTTCAGTGGGTGGCTCCAATCCTGTTGTTCATCTGAGTGGCAACCTCACCCCTTTGGCTTGCCAGGCCCCTTTCCTCTGGCTCTTGGGCATGACATCCCTGCCCTCTCATTTTTTGGCCATAAATATGACCCCATCAAACTGGCCCTCATGAATAACAAGTTGGTGAAGATCTGACTCTTTGAAACCTAGGGGGCTATCGTAGTTCTACCCACAGAGGCCATTGTCCTACCCCTTGAGGCTGAGGCAGCTCTGCTTCCTGTTTCTGTTATCTCTCAGTTTCTGCCAATTATTGCAAGAATGCAACCCATTCCACCAGGAGTCTTCCTGGACAAAAGGCACTTAGCTTTCTTGCTCTGTGGGCTGGTAAGCTTGTCGCTGTCTCAGGCTGGTCTCTCAGCTCTGCTGCTGCCATCTCTCTTCCGGAGTCTTCCTACTGGGGTCTCTCCCGAGGTCTGGGGCCAAGGACACACTCTACTCCTGTTTCTACATTTTAGGTATCTATCAGAGCAGTACCCCCTTCTTTTGGTACTAAATTCTCTTTCAGTCCTCCAGTGCTCCTGTAACAGAAAACACTACAAGTGCAAGGCTTTAGCAAACAGGGATTTATTCTCTTACAGTTTAGGAGGCTAGAAGTCTGAGTTCAAAGTGCCAGCTCTAGGGTCTGGGTGAAAGCCCCTTGAGCTGGGGCTTTAGCTCTGCCTCTTGCTTCTGGCCCACTGAAGCTTGAGACTTCTCTTAACTCAGATAGCTTTTGGCTGCTAAGGCTGACAAATCCAAGATCAACAAATGAAAGAGTACAGTCCCATGATTACCAAACAACATGGCAAGCCACTTGTTAAAATCCAGAGACAGTCCCAACGTTGGCAGGAAACATGGCAGGCTACTGAATGAAGACTCGGCTATATGCAGAGTTCAAAGCTCAGAGAACTTTTGTGCTAGTTGAGGTATAATATCCATATGACGTTGCATATGAAGATATGCCTCTAGCTTCAGTGGGCTGGGAGCAAGAGGCATAGCTGAAGATAAAGTTCGAGGGGCTTTCACCCAGCCCTAGAGCCTGGCACTTGGAACTTGGATTACTAGTCCATAACTTTAAGAGTATAAATTCTTGTTTATTAAAGCCATCCCATCTGTGGTATATTTCCCCATCAGAGCAGCACTAGGTAACCAAAACAGAATGTGGAACCAAGAGAGTGGGGTGTTGCTCTAATAGATACCTAAAATGTGGAAACAAGAGTGGAGTGTGTCATTGACTCAAGATCCCTGTGCTGAGACACCTCCTGGGAGATACCTGCAGGGAGACACTTGCAGGGAGACACTGGCAGAGAGACACTGGCAGAGAGACATCAGCAGCAGATCTGAGAGACTGACATTAGACAGCAACAGGCTTACCAGTCCACGGAGAAGAAAGCTGGATGTCGTTGGGTATGTGGCTTCCTAGCAGAGTCAGTTGCTTTTGGGAATTAATTGGTAGAAGATACCTGCATGAAATAGAGTAGCAGGTTGGCCAGCCCACAGAGCAGGAAAGCGGAGTGCTTTTTGGGCAAGAAGATGAAATGGAGTGGGTTGCCTTTTGCATTAATCAGCAGAAGTGGAGGGACCAAGAAGACAGGAAGCAGAGCTGCATCAGCCTCAAAGGGTAGGACCAAGGCCACTGGGGGTGGAAACACCATAGATTCCTAGGTTTCAAAGAGTCAGACCTTCACCAACTTGGTTCTGGAGTGTGGGGCTGCTCGTTCATATGAGCCAGTGGGATGGACCCATAGCTGCTGCCCAAAAGTGAAGGAGCAGGGCTTCCATGTCCAAGAGGTAGAGAAACAGGGCCTGCCATCCCAAGGGGGTGAGGTCCCCACTCAGATGAACTAAGGGACTGGAGCCACCCAATGAAGAAGATCTGTACAGATGCCATCCAATGATGATCAATACAAGTTCCAAGTTGAGAGGGGGTGGAATTGTGGTAGTGAAGGCTGTGTGTCAGCTTGGCTAGGCCTGATTGATTTGCTGGGCAGCTGGATGTGGTTATTTCCCAAGACAAGAGTGGTAACAAACTCCATGGTGGAATCTACTGGAGCAGCTGAGCAGCTGCTGTGGGGATGTGGTCTGCTTCCAGTATATAAGAAGCAGCTTTGAGGAGGTCTCTGGATTTTTGGCACACTTGGACCATTCATGTAGCTGAATCTTCATTCAGCAGCCTTCCAAGCTCTGCCTATCTTGGGACTTCTAATGGACTTGAATCAATGGCCTGCCATGTGGTTTGGTAATATCAGTACTATGCCTTTTCACTTGTTGACCTTGGATTTGTCAGCCTCAGCAGCCAGCAGCTGCCTGAGTGAAGAGATGCCTCTGGGTTCATTGAGCTGGAGAAAGAGGCAGAGCTGAACCCAAAGGTCAAAGGGCTTTCACCTAGCCCCTAAAGCCTGGCACTTGGAACTCAGACTTCTAGTCCAAAGCTGTAAGAGAAAAAACTTCTCTTTGTTAAAGCCATTCCATTTGTGGCTTCTTCTGTTAGAGCAACACTAGGTGACCAAAATACCTTTCTTAACACTGCTCCTTATATAGTGGAAGTGGACCACGTTCCTAAGGCAGCTGCTACTCAGCTGCTCACAGCAGTCCACCATGGAGTTGATTACCAATCTCATCACAAGGAATAGTGACATCCAGTTGTCCAGCCACTCAGAACTAGGCCCAGCTAAGCTGACACACAACTTCACTACCACAGAGGTTATAGCTGGATCAAAGAACATTTTAAAAAGCATAATATCTATAGTCTATCACCAAAGAATTACTTTGAACTAAATTTGAAATCAGAGACAAAATGGATTAATGTTCTATAACTTTAACTTTGGAAGTTATCTTTTCTACAGGAGAAATATATGCATGCTAGCAAACAGCTTCACAAAGATTGAGCTCTAATGAAGTAGTAAGTACCAAAGTCAAACATTGGTGAATTTTCCTGGAGAGTTAAATAATCCTTGGGTAAGCTTGTTAAAAGTGTTCCAATCTAACATTGAAAGGACACATTTTACAGTCTTGATTGTTTTACTGTGTTGGTTAGATATCTTTTGTTTCTGAAATAGCTCAAGTATTTTATGCAGGCTTCCTTGACCCTTTCAACATCTGATTTTATTTCTACTTGTCTACATTTCCATAGGATTTCTCTATTACAACAATAACCATATTTAAACAAAATAGTTCATTGTGCCTTGCTGGTTTCACTCCCCCACTAGAAGGCAAGATTTCAGTGCATAGAACTGGCACTCAGAAAATTCTCAAGATATTTGTTGAATTAATGATTCAACTTTAAAATGTTATTGGCTGTGTTTATAATGCAGACACAAGAAGTTAGAGATAAGAGCATGGGATAAGAAAGATCAGTAAATGAATAGCTAGAAGGGAAAAACTTAAATCTTTTACAAAATCTGTTGATGTGGCAATTTGCAAGTTGTCCAATAAATAGCTGAGAGAAATTCTACTGTCTTTTAATGCAGCTATATTCAGATGTTAAAGGAAATAGAATTCACATAAACTACTGCCAGGTTAAATGACTTATTGAAGCCCGTTCTCTTCCTCAGATCTTCAGTAATCCTTTCATCTTAATGCCAAACATACTCCTGATTGAACTCAAAGGGAAAGTTTCAGGGAGAAGATGCCCTTCTCTTTATTTTATACCTGAGGTTACAAAGTGGTGCCACTCATATTGGTTTAAATGACCATAATCAGAAACCCCTGTTTTTCTAGTGCTAGAATGACCTAAGGGAACCCTGATGGCACAGTGGTCAAAGTACTTGGCTGCTAGTTGAAAAGTCAGCAGTTGGAACCCACTATCTGCTCCATGAAAGAAAGATGTGGCAATCTGCTTCTGTAAAGATTCACAGCCTTGGAAACTTTATAGGGCAGTACTACTTTGACCTATAGGGTCACTAAGTGATGGAATTAACTCTATGGCAATGGTTTTCATTTAGGTTCGGTTTAGAATGACTGATCTCTCATGCAGACCACATGCAAGTATATCTTCCATAAACCAGGAGCCTTTTGGCAAGTCTACTTAGAAGGGCATTGGAGTTTCTGTCCAGCCTCATGAATCTGTCCAGTCAAGAGAAGATGAGTGATCCTGGCCACTGGTTGATATCTATATTTTTATTTGTCTTGCCAGCCTGCGTAAGTCTTTTCCCCATTCTGAACTCAGAATCAAAGGTCTTAATTTAAAACTGCTTAAAATGGACTCTTATTGGTGTAACAACAACATAGTCTTTCAAATTGTGTTTGTAGTATGCTTTGATACCCTATATAAATAGTATAAGCTATATACTACATCGGATGAATTTCTTCTTATATGGGACTTTTCCCAGGAGCTCTGGTCTCCCAGACTTTCTTACATCATCCTTGAATCAAGCCATTCTGATACCTAAAGATGTTAAAACCTCTGATTTGCTCTCTGGCCTCCCTTTTCCCCATTAAATATCCTGTGTTGGGTTGTTCACTCCTTTACCTTTGAAGCCCTCTAACTTCTCCCTATGTTGACTTTTTCACAAATTGGTTCTAATCAGTAAGTCAGGTTCCCTAGTGCCTATAGGAGTTAGTGAAGGGACCAGATCTCAGGAGGCATGGGAAGGTGGGCCTTTGGAAAGCAGGAGAGCATGTTACTGAGCTCCAGCTGATGACTGCTGTGTACCTCAGTGAGCCAAGGGTTCATGAGATACTGGAAATTCTGATTTTCTATGAAATGGCCTTCTCATTTTTAAAATGCTCTCTGGGGCCCACTAGAATGTGTTGGAAGGTTCCCTTCACCAGAGAACCAGTTTACAACCCAAGCCTGGGCCTTTAAACAAGGGCCCTCTTAGCCTCCTACTTGGTTTCCTTGCAACCATCCCTGCTGTCTCATCTGCTCTCTACATTATAGCTAGAATGAGGCCTCATTGTCTAGCCAGTTCTTTCAGCATGCTTGACCTCAATCTCCTTATTCATTCTCTTTGTGACTCCTTATGTTTCCCCTATACTACCACACTGGCCTCTTCAGCCTTTGCAAATGCTGATGTACCTGCTTTGAATACTTTTTAATCCTCCCCACCCACAAACTTTATTTTCATTTAGCAATCTTTCAAACAACTTTCAAGGCTCAACCTGTGCTATAAGAGACCTTCATAAATCCCTCTCAGCTGGTCTGGTTCCATCCTTTTTATATGTGGCTGATGTGCCCAGATACTCACTCCTATGTCATATTGTACATCCAACTCTAAATTATAATTACCTGCTTAGCAGTTACCTTCCCCAATGGGAAATATTTTGTTTAATGGAAAGAACCATTCTGGACCTATCCAGTGGTCTATCTCCCACACTTGGCTCAGTTTCAAGTTCATAGTGTTGATTGTTGTTAAATAGGCTCTTGGTCATAGCGAACTTATGTATAACAGAAAAAAAAGTTACTTTATCGTGTGCCATCTCCATGATTATTGGTATATTTGAGTCCATTGTTTGGCTATTTCACTGACCCTGTACTTCCAATCTCTATATAGTATAGAGCTTAATAAATATTAATTGATTCAACATTAAATTTACATGTCCTTTTAACATGGAGTGCTGAAAGGATGTGTGATTTCATAAAGAGAGAGGCTGTGACTTGCCTATGTTGATCATTTGACTACCGTTTTTTCTATTTGTGTCTGTAAAAATCTAGGCTTTCTGAGAAAGGGATGAAGTTCTATGAAGTGATTTTACTTTTTTCTATAATGAACTTATTTTGTTTTCTAAAGATAGGTCATTAATTGTTTACTGTTTGTCTTGAAATCCTTTCCAGGAAAAAGTCTGTAGATTTCTTATGTGACATAATGAAGAATTGAAAGCGCTCTTAAAAAGTCAAGTTTATATCCTAATTTCATGTAGTTTAAAGGAGTTCTCCCCTACTCGTCTATCTGTTTGTTGTACCATGGTGGCTTATGTGTTGCTGTGAGGCTGGAGGATATGCCACGGGTATTTCAAATACCTGCAGGGTCACCCATCATAGCCAGGTTTCAGTGGAGCTTCCAGACTAAAACTGACTTAGAAGATGGAAGGTTCCATCTACTTCTCAAAGAATTGGCCGATGAAAACCTTAGGAATAGCAGTGAAACAGTGTCTGATATATTACTGGAAAACTTTATGAATAGATTTGAAACATTGTCCCATATAGTGTCATAAGATGAGCCCCTCAGGTCAGAAGGCACTCAAAATATGACTAAGGAAGAGCTGTTTCCTCAGAGTAGAGCTGATATTAATTATGTGGAAGGAGTAAATCTTTCAGAACCTCCATTTGCTGATGTGGCATGACTCAAAATGAGAAGAAACAGCTGCAAACACTCATTAATAATCAGAGCATGGAATGTACAAAGTATGAATCTAGGAAAATTGGAAGTTGTAAAAAATGAAATGGAATGCATAAAGATTGATATCCTAGGCATTAGTGAGCTAAACTGGACCTATTTTGGCCATTTTGAATCAGACAACCATATGATCTACCATGCCAGGAATGACAAATTGAAGAGGAATGGTGTGGCATTCATCATCACAAAGAATGTTTCAAGATCTATGCTTGATCTGTGATATGATAATATCCATAGACCTACAAGGAAGGCCAATTAATAATACTATTCAAATTTTTACACGAAACATCTATGCCAAAGATGAGGAAGTTGAAGATTTTTACCAACTTCTGCAGTCTGAAATTGATGAAACATGCAATCAAGATATGTTGATTACCACTGATGACTGGAATGCAAAAGTTGGAAATGAAGAGTCACTGGTAGTTGGAAGATATGGCACTGGTGATAGATATAATGCTGGAGATCACATGATAGAATTTTGTAAGACCAACTACTTATTCATTGCAAATACCTTTTTTAAACAACACTAATGGCATCTATATATGTCGACTTCAACATGGAGTACACAGGAATCAGATCAACAACATCTGTAGCAAGAGGCAGTGGAGAAGCTCAGCATCTTCAGCCAAAACAAGGCCAGGAGTTGACTGTGGAACAGACCATTAACTGCTCATATACAAGTTTGAGGTGAAGTGGGACAATTAAATGAAGTCCATGAGAGCCAAAATATGACCTTGATTCTATCCCTCCTGAATTTAGAGACCATCTAAAGAATAGATTTGATGCATTGAATACCAATGACTGAAAACCAGATGAATTATTGGATGATATCAAGAACCTCATCCATGAAGAAAGCAAAAAGTCATTAAAAAGACAGGCAAGGAAGAAAAGACCAAATGGATGTCAGAAGAGACTCTGAAACTTGCCCTTGATGGAAAGTAGCTAAAGCAAATAGAAGAAATGACAAGATAAAAAAGCTGAACAGATTTCAAAGAGCAGCTCGAGAAGACAAAGTCAATTATTATAATGAAATGTGCGAAGACCTGGAGTTAGAAAACCAAAAGAGAAGAACATACTCAGTACTCCTCAAGCTGAAAGAACTGAAAACTTCAAGCCTCAAGTTGCAATATCTTAAGATTCTATGCACAAAATATTTAATGATGTAGGAAACAACAAAAGAAGATGGAAATAATACACAGAGTCACTGTACCAAAAAGAATTTGTCAAAGTTCATGCATTTCAGGAAGTGGCATATGATCAAAAATGAGTGCTATTGAAAGAACATGTTGAAGTTGTACTGATGGAAATAGCAAAGAACAAGGTTACAGGAATTGACAGAATACCCATTGAGATGTTTCAGCAAATGGATGCCACACTGAAGGCACTCACTTGTCTATGCCAAGAAATTTGGAAGAGAGCAACATGGCCAACTGACTGGAAGAGATTCATATTTGTACCCATTCCAAAGAAAGGTGATCCCACAGAATGTGGAAATTACCCAACAATATCATTAATATCACATGCAAGTAAAATCTTGCTGAAGATAATTAAAAAAAGGGGGCAGCAGTATATTGACAGAGAACTTCCAGAAATGCAAACTGGATTCAGAAGAGGATGTGGAATGAGGGATATCATTGCTGATGTCAGAGGGATCTTGGCTCAAAGCAAAGAATACCAGAAAGATGTTTACCTGTGTTTTATTGAGTATGCAAAAGCATTTAATTGTGTGGATCATAACAAATTGTAGATAACATAGAGAAGAATAGGAATTCAAGAACATTTAATTGTGCTCATGAAGAACTTTTACATAGACCAGGAGGCTGTCATTTGAACAGAACAAGGGGATACTGCCTGGTTTAAAATCAGAAGGGAGTTCGTCAGGGTTGTATCTATTCACCATACTTATTCAATTTGTATGCTAAGCAAATAATCTAAGAAGCTGGAGTATATGAAGAAGCACATAGCATCAGGATTGGAGGAAGACTCCTTAACAACCTGCTGCAATATGAGGACAAGATATCTTTGTTTGCTGAAAGTGAGGATAACTTGAAGCACTTACTGGTGAAGATTAAAGACTCCAGTCTGCAGTATGGATTACATCTCAACATAAAGGAAACAGAAATCCTTACAACTGGACCAAGTCAACAGTTTCATAAATGGAGAAAAGATTGAAGTTGGCAAAGATTTCATA
>NW_006921747.1:2340706-2341714 GCF_000298275.1 Orycteropus afer afer | reverse complement strand
TTTAAAAAAAAAAAAAAAATTCATTATTCTGCATTTAAGCTAAGAAAAGAGAAGAACATTAAACCATCCAGTAACACAACTCTGTATATAAATATAGGTAAAACAGAGACTTGAATTGGGGATAGATGGTAAATAGAAAAATGAGAGCCAGAAAGAGAGACTGGAAGATAGAGACTAGAGATTATGCTTTCTTCCATTTTCTGTCTTCATTCCTCCCACAAATGACACAGAAGGAAGGAAACTAAGATATAAACTTTCTTATACCCATGCATTCCTCCTCATTTTCCCCAGTTTGCCTTAGTCTAGAAGCTCCACTGAAACCTGCCCACCATGGGTGACCCTGCTGGTATTTGAAATACTGGTAGCATAGCTTCCAGCATCACAGCAACATCCAAGCCACCACAGTATGATGAAGATGGTGCAGGACTGAGCAGTGTTTCATTCTGTTGTATATAGGGTTGCTATGAGTCAGAGGAGGAGCTCTGGTAGCATAGTGCCTAAAGCACTTGACTCCCCTAACCAGAAGGCTGGTGGTTCAAACCCATCAGCCACTTCTCAGAAGGAAGGTTGGGCAATCTACTTCCATAGTGATACTGCCTTGGAAATCCACAATAATACTCATGCATTAATATCTATGAATACTACTATTAAAAGCAAAACCAAGCCTTCCTTTTGGATGTGTTATACAATTGTGGATCAATCTCATCTCTCAATGCTTGCTCTATGTGCACTGGAGAAGAATGTATATTGTGTTGCTGTTGGGTGAAGTGCTCTGTAGATGTCTATAAGGCCAAGTTGGTGGATTGAATTGTTTAGCTCTTCTGCATCTTTGTTGAGTTTCTTTCCAATTGTTCTATCTTTCAAAGAAAGTGGTGGATTAAAGTCTCCCACTGTGACTGTGGAGTCATCTATTTGGCTTTTTAATTCTTTTAAACTCTGATTTATGTATTTTGGGGCTCTTTCATTGGGTCCATAGATATTTATTATGGTTATATCTTCATGTTCAAT
>NW_006921747.1:2335671-2339374 GCF_000298275.1 Orycteropus afer afer | reverse complement strand
CTGTCTCTTTAAATATTCAAAATAGTCAGACTGCTTTTAAACCTTTAAAATGGCAGCATCCTCCGGACCGGCAAAAGTCCACTGCTTGGCCCACCTTTCTCTTCACCTTCTCCATTTATTCCCCAGTCACCATGCACAGCCCTCCGTGCAGTCCCTGGCTAGCAGGACTGATTTTTTAGGTTAATTCTTAGGTCCTACCACCACTTGGGAATCTCCAAGCTGTCTGTGCCGTGCTGTCAGGATTGCTCAGGATAGCTGCCAGACCGCAGCTACATATGTCTCCTTTTTTGGTATTTTCACGCAAATTCTTCTGCTAGTTGAGGTTTAGTTCACTTCTATGTCCTTACCTTCAGGGCTTAGGTGTCCAGGATTATCTTCTGTGTCTGTGTTAATTGTTTTCCCTTTTCTTTGTTGAAGAGGGTCTGTGCAGTCTTTCTGCCTAGTCCAACATCTTGCCGGTCTCCCCTATCCTGGTGGCTTTAGATTAATAACAATTGTTGTTGCTGTTGTTGTGTGCCATTGAGTCAGTTTCCACTCATAGTGTCCCAATATGATAGAGTAGAACTGCCCATATGCTTTTCTTGCCTGTAATCTTAATAGAAGCTGGTCTCCAGGTGTTTCTTCTGCAGAGCCACTGGATGGGTTCAAACTGTTAACCTTGTGGTTAGCAGCCAAGAACTTAGCCTTTTACACATCATTAGGTTTCCTAATTCAAAAACTAACTCACTGCCTTCAAGTTGGATCTGACTCATAGCAACCCCTCCTTGGGTTTCCAAGGTGGTATCACTCTGGAAGGAGATTGTCCAACCTTACTTCCGAGGAGTGGCTGGTGGGTGTAAACTGCCAACCTTCTGGTTAACAGTCAAAATGGGAAGAAAATTATCAATCTCTATTTTCCAAAAAGGCTTAACTTCTCAATTTCAGCACATATCAGCATGTATTTATACCACTTACTTTCTCCTATGTCAGTGTAGTTAAGTCATTGTATTTTCTTGTTTAAATGTTTTAAACTATGTGCTGGTACCCATCTTTGAATAATATAACTTTCTTTTTTCTCTATGTACTGAAATTTTCAGATCCTATCAAAAAGTCATATATAAATAACCACTTGCAGGAACTGTCACATAGAAGTGCATCAAAAATTCATTTTTCTTTCTAGCAAAATCAGAACTTCTGTTCCCTTGATTGACTGTGTGGAGGAATTCAGGCTATGATTTTTTTTTCCTCCTTTTTTTTTCATGTGGACCTTGGTTTTATGTAACTCTTTTAAAGCTGCACTTACATTTTCTTTTAGTATCTTCATGAAGAAAAGTAATTAGAAATCAAGTCTTTGAGACTATAAGTAAACATCACTGGCATTCTTTTAATGATCTGATCGCTCCTGAAATTCTGTTCCTCAAGGGATTGAAATTTTTATTCCCTTATGCTTCATGGGGTCTTTGCTTTAAATAGACTGAGAGAAGATTGTGTGGCAACCTCGGTCTTATTTTGGTTGATATTTTCATTAGAAGCACAACCAAGGGCAGGAAGCTTTTAATTATGTCTCCCTTAGTATCCTCTCTTTGGGCTGTTGTTGGTAGGTACACTCACGTTGGCTTAGACATGTGGAAACTTTCTGTATGGCAGAACTTGGCATTGTCTGATCCTGTGCCATCTCTGTTGTTGGTTTGGTTGAGTCCATTTTGGGGACTTTTGTATCAATTCATCTCATTGAGGATTTCCCATATTTTTTCTGACCCTTCTCTTTACCAAACATAATATCCCTTTCTAATGATTGTTATTTCCTGATGATGTCCAAAGTAAGTTGAGGTCTCACCATCCTCACTTTTAGGGAGCATTCTGGTTATATTTCTTTTAAGATTGATTGTTCTTCTGAAAGTCCACAGTATATTTGATATTCTTTGCAAACACCACAGCCCTTCATTTAGAAACAGAGTCAGTAGGGGCTTGAGGAGACTCTGAGGCAGGAATCCTCAAAGTCATCTACATTTCAGTATCGACTCAGGAGGGTTTGTAGATCTGTCTGTGGAAGGCCACATTCAATACCAATTAAATCAGTCTCTGGGCTATGACTCCCTGCCCCACTATTTTTAAAATTCCTCCAAGTGGTTCAGCAAAGGCAAGCATGAGGATCAATGCTTTAAAGAGTAGCTAGCCCAATTGTTGTAAACACTTGGTAAGCAGCAAAATGTATATTTTTTAATGCATGAAGTATATGAAACCTCAAATAAGCTGTGTTGCACTCAAAGGTAGGGATAGATGTTAAGGCCACCTTCTTGGGCTGCTCTCTGATCCCTACTCTTGTGTGGTCTCTGAGGTACTTTTGCAAAAAGCACAAGACTCCTTGAAACATTGACTGACGACCACAGATCTAGTCTAAAATCCTCTCTTCACAGCTCTGACACTCAGACTTCTTCAGTGACTTGCTCTAGGGCACAGTTATCTTCTCTACTTTTCTTCAGGTATTCTCCACCCTTCTCCACACTCAACCTGCATTTCACTCTCACCTCTAGCTTCTTTTTGCCCTGAGGTGTGTGTAGCTAGTCTAGGAGAAGAATCATAATTCAAGCCCACATGTCCTGGACTTGAGTAGTGATATTCCCTTTCACATACCACCCTCTTCACCTTAGAGTGAAGATTCCCTTTCACATACCACCCTCTTCACCTCTTCACATAGAGTGATATTCCCTTTCACATACCACCCTCTTCACCTCTTCACTCTTGGAGGCAGGGAGAAAGACAGCTTGAAACTCCCTAAGCACAAATATTGTCAATGGACTGGAAAATAGTGTCTGACAAATATACATGCTATTATATTTCATATCCATGCAGATGCCACTGTAATTAATTAAATATAAATTCATTTCAAAGTGATAATATATACATACTAGCTTTTTGTCTTCATGCATTTTATCAGTCAATAAAGGTAATATTAATAACCTGTATTGAGCATTTCCTATGAGCCAGCAGCTGTACTGAGTGCTTTGTGTGCATATTTTATTTGAGCATTATAAGAATCCTAGAAGGCAATGATTATTTGCTTGATGTAAGAAGTGGAGAGGCTGAGAGGTTAAGTAACTGGACCATTTTTATGTAACCATGGCTGACTTTAAAACCTTGCACTTAACCAATTAACTCTGCCACCTCTCAAGGATAAACAATGGTAGAAACATTTTTGTTTTGTTTTGTTTTTTAGTATATCACTTTTTCTATTTAAAAGGGATCCTCATTTAAAGATAGCTAAAATCCATTGCCTGCAATGTCTAGTTCATTAGTGAGCTCTGGCTATAACTCAGTTTTCCTTTTAATAAAGGAATTACAAATCCATCATTTTCAGTAACAAGACAGGTAATACTAAGGAGTTAAATAGGTCAGGTTTGCATTTTCAGCATCTAAGAAAAGTCTATGTGCTTATAAAACAATGTACTATATTAATTTTTCTGCATTTCTGGAACTATTCTTCCCACTCTTTTTTCTGCTTTTTCTGGCTTCTGTTAGAGATGTAGCTACCAAAATATCTCTCCCTCTGTCTGTCTGTCTCCATCTCCCTCCTTTCCACCCCACCTCTCAAACCTTGATTTATATGGATATATATAAAGATATATAATAGGTTATATATGGAGAGAGAATGATTTATATATATTGTTTTGATATATATAGAGAGAAGTTGTTATAATATATATTTGTTACCTTGATAAATATA
>NW_006921747.1:2319845-2335512 GCF_000298275.1 Orycteropus afer afer | reverse complement strand
GTAAATCTTTACAGAAGTAGATCTCCCCATCTTCTTTCTGTGGAGCAGCTAGTGGGTTTGAACTGCTGACCTTCTGGTTAGCAGCCAAATACCTTATCCAGTACATACTACCAGACCTCAATATATGTATGTAGCAAGAGACAGACAGACACATAGAGAGAGGATCAAAGTAATAAACAACTATAGACCTCAGATTTTAGGGAGATGACAAAGAGTGGTGGAGTCTGGGTTAGCCTCAAGAATCACTGTTCCTTCTATATGAGGCAGCCAATAATTTAGCTCTGAAAATTGTGACTGATCCTGTATTGCCAGACCTTCAGTGTTTTTCAAAAGAATCTTGGAAATTGCATCTAGTTTTTTTAATGTTGACTTAAATGATATGAAAACATTGCAGAGACCAAGCGAATTATATCTTCAATCTATTTCTAACTGTCAGACTTCCAGGTCACAGTGTTTATTTTAAATGGGGGAAGAAACAAACAAATAGTGGAAGACAGGACAAACATAGCAACAAGGAGAGATTGGAGCTTTGCCTATAATACTATGAGCTGCACCTAGAATTGAAAGTACATAGGTATGGCTTGTGGATAATTCCTGCACCTTCCAGTATGGTGGCTTCTTGGCTGCTCTGTGTTAGTGTCAATGAGAGCTGAAAGAGCCATGTGGCTCTCCTCCCTCTTCATCAACTCACTTGTGCTCTCTTGCCTGTGATCAGGAGAGTTGAGGCAGCAGTGGGCTTCCTTCCCGGTCTCAGTTTCTCATTAACTTTAACTTGATCAACAGTTCAATATGCGGAAGTCTGGCAGCTTTGCTGCAGAGGCATTATGCCTCTGAGATAAGAGGAAACAGAAGGTTGTGGATAATGTTTTTGCTTCATATGGCAGGAGAGCCTTGCAGACAGCTATCAAAAATTCAATTGGCCTGCCAAAATTCCACCTGATTAGCCAAATGTGCATTGACCTTTTCCACATTTACTAGACATATTCCTTCCTCTTTCTAGCTATTTCCATTTATTTTAGCTAGTCTACTCTCACCAAGTAAGAACTGCAGGATATCAGACTAGCAGATTCCAGAGGAGGTCTTAAACATGCTCTCGAAGCCCTTTCACATTAAAAATTTGCAAATCAAGACCTAGAAAGTAAAGAGAAGTTTCAAAAGGACACTCTGTACAATTAACTAGAGGAAAACCAAGGCTTCCTGACTCATAGTCCGTTAGCCAGAGATTCCGAAAGCTGGCTGTGCGGGAGAATCCCATGAAGGTCATTAAAGTACAGATGTCGAGCACCCTTCTCCTGAAACAAAACCCGTTACTGTTGACTTCATTCTGACTCATGGCAACACCGTATATTTCATACTGGAACTGTTCCATGGTGTTTTCTTGGCTGTTATTTTTAGGAAGCAGATCACCAGGCCTTTCTTCCAGGAGAACACTGGGTGAGTTTGAATCTTTAGGTTAGTAGTGGAGTGCACCCAGCGACTCAGCATACTCAAGCCCTACTGAATTAGAATGTCTAGGGGTGAGCATAGTGCCTAAGGCACTTAACTGCTAACCAGAAGGCTGGTGGTTCAAACCCACCAGCCACTCCTTGGAAGGAAGTTTGGGCAATCTACTTCCCTAGTGATACTGCCTCTGAAACCCAAGGAGAGGTCACTATGAGCCAGTCCAATTCAATGGTGCATAACAACAACAACAACAACAACAGGGGTGAGAATTAGGAAATGCACATTTTACACTGTCTCTGGGACATTTGAAGGTTGTCCTTCAATGGACTGCTCATTGGGAATTGCTTCCTACTTTCTACTGTGACTCCACATTTGGATTGGTCAAAACAGAATTCCAGTGAGGCATTCTTAGTAGAACTCTTGATTTTCACATTTTTTGGCAGTATTTGATTCTGAAGTAAGATGGTTTACTTTTGCCTCCTGAGACAAATCAAAGAAAGTAGAAATTGTTATACATTGAATAGAAATTGTTTATTGTCATGGATTCCTGATGCTTTACAAATTTTGCTTAAAATATGATTGGGATTTATTGAATTTGAGATTCTAAGTGATTATGTGAACAGTATTCCCAGGATCTCTCTCAGGCAGGCAGAATGATAGTGAAATTACTAGAAAGAAGATTTTTGATAATGAGCTTAACTTGAGTCATTGAGTTCTTTATTGTCTTTCTCGGCCATAGACAAATAGCTGTCATCACTGTAATAATTATCAGTATCATTAAGTAAGTAGTGACTTTGTGCTAGAAATTAGACAAAAGGCTTTCATGTATATCTCACTTAGTCGTCACAAGCGCTATAAAGAGTATTTTTGTCACCATTTTCCAATGGGAAAATTAATGCTCAGGTTATAAAACTTACCCAGGAAACACAGTTAAGAATAAGCAGAGCCAAACATTGAATTTGATTCTTCAGTCAGTATCCTTTAAAAAGTCCATAAATCTCACCTGCTTAAAGTCTCCATCTTACATTCTGTTCCCTCACCTCGACTTTGCAATGGACTCTACAAATACTAGAATGTAGTTTTTAGTCGGGGAAAATATTCTTCCTCTAAGTATATAATCAAAAAATAAAACTACTTTCTATAGCTTATAAACAACAGACTTTCTTCACTCTAGGTCTCTTCTCTTTTGTGTCAAGAGAAAGCATTTTTTGGTAGCTTTGTTTCAATAAAATATGCATACTTTTGATTATTCATGCTGCACCACAGTGGATTTTGGAAGTGGAACTCTTTTTAAGGATATAATAAGAGGAACTATAATTAGTAAAACAGTTAAGTGCTTGGAATGGGTTCCTCCAGCTGCTTAACTTCTCATTGTTTGATAGGAAATACAGTATAATCACATAGTTGTTTTTTACATATTTCAATTTTATGATTTTGAAGCAATGTGATATCAAAATGTTAACTTCTAAATTAATGTTCAATTTTTTAAATAATATGAATACTCCCAAGTTACTCTTCCTTAAGAAGTGCATAGTATCGAAGTTGGTAATCCAAATGAATGGGAACTTGTACATTTGTTATATCTGTGTGATGGTGCCAGTATAACCAGTAAGGCAAACAAATCTTTCCATTATTTGTAAGGTTGCTTTTCAGTTATAATTGCGTGAAACCTGTGATAGGCATCCTTCTCTAGGCACTTTTTAATTCACTGATAGAACTTATGAGGTACCTTGGGTAAACTCTTATGTTTTAGGCTAGGTTCTCTAGAGAAGCAAAACTAGTTAAGCTTGTATGTGTGCATGTATGTGTGTGTGTGTGTGTGTGTAGAGAGAGAGAGAGAGAGAGAAAGCAAGTCCCAAGTCTGTGGCTCAGATGCCAAGCTGGAGGCTTCTCCTGACTGATGAAGCTTTGGAGCTGATGAACCCAAGATCAGCAGACAATATAGCAGGATGCTGGCTTTGGAGGCTGATGAATCCAAGAAATTCCCTTTCAACTGATTGGCTACTCGTAGCCCATCTTATCATGAAGGTGATTATATTATATCAGATCTCATCATGGGGATGACTACATCATAACTACTAAACCACTGAGAATCATGGCTTAGCCAAATAGACACACAACTTTAACTATCACACTTTAGGTACCCAGTGATATAAAGGACTATTCATTGGGTATTGGGGATTCATATACTAAAGCTAGGGATCTTGAGTGAAATATTAACAATTGCTGTATCTATAGAGCAAAGGAGTTAAATTTATAGGATGGTTTCAGACTCATCCTTTCTCTAAATTTCTATAAGCCTAATTGTTATGTACCAATAAGAGACATTTTTAGAAGCCCCACTTTGGGAAAAAATGACTTTTTTCTGTGGTGTTATATTGGTAAGAAAAAGATATTTCACTTATTTTCCCCTCTTATCTGCCAGGAAACAGCATATGTAATCTAAGTATATAGGAGTGTTTAGAGAAATCCTGGATATTGTTGTATGTTGGTCCAGCAAAAGCAGGAGATAGAATGACCTTTAGTCCAGAAGATGTAAGGGCACACAGCACTTACCAGAACCACCTGTCAGAGAGGGAGCCAAAGGAATAAGTAACCTGACACAACTGACCTCCTGCTCTCTGATCTACTTCAGATGCTCCATAATGGCCAAACTCCAAAATAAGTGTTGAGAACAAGAGAGTCTATTTATGCAGTCCATAGTGACCAGGTACTGGGCATCTTAGAGGAGGAAAGGGTCAACCTGGAAGGACAAATGGAAGAGTGTTTACAAGTATATTAATAATGTATATTAGAATCATAAAGCTGGAAGGGCTTTCATAAACTTACACTTGGAGCTAGTCAGTGGAGAAGGATATCATGCTTGATAAAGCAGAGAGCCAGTGAAAAAGAAGATCCTTCACAAGATGGATTGACACAGTGGCTGCAACAATGGGCTCAAGCATAGCAATTATTATAAGGATGGTGCAGGACTGGCAGAGTTTCGTTCTATTGTACATAAGATCTCTTTGAGTTGGAACTGACTTGATGTCCTAACAACAACTAACAATAGACTTGGGAGTCAATAAAAATCACACAGCACACTAGAATATATAATGGAAACCTCCTAACTTGGCCTGCAAGTCTTGATAAAAGATAATACATTTCTCATTGTATTTCATATCATCTCTTTTATGCACATGGATGTGTGTGATGTCCTTTTTCTTTAATAGTTCACCAAGTTTCCATCATGATTTCAAGAAGCAGTATGCTGCCTTTGAAAGAGAATAGGATTTGAAGTTTCCATTCTAATTCTACAAGTTAGGTGACTTTTGAGCATTGGTTTCCACATCTGTGGAATGGTGGTATCAGTCCTGCCTATTTCACAGGATTGCTATAAGGATCAAATAAGGTAATCAGAGAGTCTTATAAACCATAAAGCATTATTTAGTGGGAAAAACAAAACAACTCTGTAAATCATCAGAGGACATTCATAAGTAAAAACTAAGAATCTTACTTGAGTAATAAAAATATGTATGCTTTTTTTTGCATAATCTGAATATCTTTTGAATAGTTGGAATAATGTAAAATTTAAATTTTAAAGAGATATGACTAATCTTTAATTATCAATTCTTTAAGATTCAAAAAAAAAAAAAAAAAACAACTCACTGCCATTGAGTCAATTATGACTCATAGTGACCCCCTTTGGATTTCTGAGGTGGTAAATCTACATTGCCCAGTCTTCCTCCTATGGAGTGGTTTTGAACCACCAACCTTCTAGTTAGTAGTCAAATTCCATAGACATTACACTATACCACCAGAGCTTCTGGACTCTAATGTTCTGGATCAATTTTAAATATCTAACCACAAAAGTAGTAGAATCGCAAATATCATGTATATTATATGCACTATCCCCCAACTACATGTTAAAAATAAAACATATCACAGCTCTAAATTCAGATCAGTTTTATTTCTGGAGGTTATTATAACAAAGCCAATTGTTTTATATTTAAATACTGTATGTGAAATACTTAATATCAGTAATTCTGTTAATTACAGGAAGAATATGCATGGAATAAATAAAACTTGTAAAATAAGGAAAAGTATCTAAGGGAAAATAAAAATCACTCATCTCCCAACTCCAGAAAAAAAATTGTTGTGTATTTTTATAAGGCGGCAGGGAGCAGCGGCAGTTAGGGCCAGTGGCCAGAATAGTTAAGGAGGGTGGGAGACAGCCCCAGGTGGCAGGGAGAAGCGGCAGACAGAGCCAGCAGGAACAGGTAGGAGGAAGCCAGGAAGTGAGCGAAGTGGTTGGAACAGCTAAGGGAGATGAACTTATCTGTTGGTTTGTCATACTGTGGTGGCTTGCATGTTGCTGTGAACCTGGAGGCTGTGCCATCAGTGGTGCCCATGGTGGACCAGTTTCGGTGCAGCTTCCAGAATGAGAAAGACTTGGAAGAAGGAAGAATCCATTCACTTCTCAAAGAATTAGACAGTGAAAACTGCATAAATGATAGTGAAACACTGTCTGTTATATTACTGGAAAATTTTATGAATAGCCCTGAAACATTGTCTGATACAGTACCAGAAGATGAGCCCTTCAGGTCAGAAACACTCAAAATATGACTGGGAAAGAGCTGCCTCATCAGAGTAGAGCCTACCTTAATAACATGGAAAAAGTAGAGCTTTTGGGACCTCCGTTTGCTGAAGTGGTATGGCTCAATATGAGAAGAAGCAGCTGCAAACATCCACTGATAACTGGAATATGGAATGTATGAAGTGTGAATCTAGGAAAATTGGAAGTTGTCAAAAATGAAATGTTCATCCATTTCAGGAGATGGTATGTGATCAAGAACCAATGGTATTGAAGGAAGAAGTTGCAGCTGCACTGAGGGAAGTGGCGAAAAACAAGACTCCAGGAATTGAAGGGATACTCATTGAGATATTTCAACAAATGGATGTCTCATGAGAGGCACTCATTTGGCTATACCAGAAGATTTGGAAGACAACTACCTGGCCAGCTGACTGGAAAAGATCCATATTTGTACCCATTCCAAAGAAAGGTGATCCCATAGAATGTGGAAAATACCCAACGATATCATTAATATCGCACACAAGTAAAATCTTACTGAAGATAATTCAAAACTGGTTACAGAGTATATTGACAGAGAACTTCCAGAAATGCAAGCCGGATTCAGAAGAGGATGTGGAACAAGGGGTATTATTGCTGATGTCAGATGGATCTTGGCTGAAAGCAAAGAATACCAGAAAGATGTTTACTTGTGTTTTATTGAGTATGCAAAAGCATTTGATTGTGTGGATCATAACAAATTGTAGATAACATTGAAAATAATGGGAACTCCAGAACACTTAATTTTGCTTATGAAGAACATGTACATAGACCAGGAGGCTGTCGTTTGAAAAGAACAAGGGGACACTGCATGGTTTAAAATCAAGAAGGAAGTGTGTCAGGGTTGTATCCTTTCACCATAATTATTCAATCTGTATGCTGAATAAATAATCTGAGAAGCTGGACTATATAAAGAAGAATGTGGCATCAGGATTGGAGGAAGACTCATTAACAACTTTCAATATGCTGATAACACAACTTTGCTCACTGAAATTGAAGATGACGAAATACTTACTGGTGAAGATTAAAGACTACAGTCTGCAGTATGGATTACAACTCAATATAAAGAAAACAAAAATCCTCACAACAGGACCAATAAGCAGCATTGTGATAAATGGAGAAAAATTTGAAGTTGTCAAAGACTTCATATTACTTAGTTCTACAATCAAGACCAATGGAAGCATCAGTCAAGATATCAGACATCGTATAGCATTGGGCAAATCTGCTGCAAAGGATCTCTTTCAAGTGCTGAAGAGCAAAGATGTTTCCTTAAAGACAAAGGTATGCTTGACATAAGCCATGGTATTTTCAATCACCTCATATGCATGTGAGAGCTGGACAATAAAAATGGAAGACCAAAGAAGAGATGATGCTTTTGAGTTGTGGTATTGGCAAAGAATGCTGAAAGTCCCATGGATTGCTAAAAGAACAAATCTGTCCTTAAAAAGTGCAGCCAGAATCCTCCTTGGAAGTGAGAATGGCCAAACTTCATCTCACCTACTTTGGTCTTGTTGTAAGAAGGGACCATTCCTTGGAGAAGGATATCATGGTTGATAGAGTGGAAGAACAAAAAAAAAAAAAGGGGGAAGGACCCTAATGAGATGGATTGATACAGTGGCTGCAATGATGGGCTCAGGTATAGCAAGGATTGGGGGCTGGCACAGGACCAGAAAGTGTTTTGTTCTGCTGTACATGAGGTCACTGTAAGTTGGAGATGACTTGACGGCACCTAAAAGCAACAATATTTTTATAAGTACGTGTGCAGATTTTTTTCCTCTACAATTGGAGCCCATTCTTGAAGTGTTTTCATATAATATACTGTGAACATATTTTCCATATCATGAGATATTTTAACATAATTTTTAATCCTATATTGCTAAATATTTGAAGTATTTGAAAAGTAATTTGATTATCAACAGAAAGTGACATTTTTTACTTTACTAAGAACTCATGTGAAAATGGTATCTGAGAGATAATTGGCTATTTGTATTTTCTTGTAAATGAAATGAATTCTTCAGCAATATACTTTTCAGTAAATACTTAAGTTGATATAGCTCACTTCATTAAATCAGTTTATTCATTTAAATTATTATTATTATTTTTATTTAACAAGTGCTGCAGTAGTTAAGGTTGAGTGTCAGCTTGGCTTGGCTATGGGTCTGAATGAAATAGTAGCTGAGTGTGTTATTCCTCATGATTAGATTGGATGTGGTGTAATCAACTCCATGGTGGAATTTGCTGTGAGCAGCTAATTAGTTGCCTTCAGGGTGTGGCCTGCCTCCAGTATATATGTTGTTGTTGTTGTTATTGTTATGTGCCTTCAAGTTGGACCAACTCATAGCAACCCCTCGCTGGGTTTCCAAAGTGGTGTATCACTATGGAAGTAGATTGCCCAACCTTCCTTCTGAGGAGTGGCTGGGGAAACCAAAAAAAACCACACCAAATTTATTGTGGTTGAGTTTGTTCCAGCTCATAGCGACCCCTCCTTGTGTTTCCGAGGAGGTATCTCTATGGAAGTAGATTTCCCAGTCTTCCTACCAAGCAGTGGCTGGTGGGTTTGAACTGCTAGCTTGCTGGTTAACAGTCAAATGCCTTAGGCGCTATGCTGCCAGAGATATGTGGAGAAGGTTTGAGAAAGGTCTGTAGCTTTTTGGCACATTTGGACCCTGCATTTGGCCAAGTCTTTATCTCCAGTTCCAGGATTTGAATCAGTGATCTGCTGTGCTGCCTGCTTTTCTTGGGATTGTACCATTTTATCTGTCCATCTTGGGTTCCTAAGCCTTAGCAGCCAGAAGCCAGCATCTACATGAGTCAAAAGAAGCCTCTAGCTTATTCCATTGGGTCTGGAATAATAGGAAGAGCTGAATCCTAAGGTTGAAGCCAGCCCCTAGAGGTGGCACTCTGAATTCTGGCCTCCTAAAATGTAAGAGAATAAATTTCTGTTTGCTAAATCCACCCACATGTTGTGTATCTGTTATAGCAGCACTAGATAACCAAGACAAGTGTGGTACAGTAAAATATAATATATAATGAATAAACTATCTGGGAATAGGAAATATATCATCTAACAGAAAAAAAAAAAATAAAGAAAAACACTGCCATCAAGTCGATTCCAACTCATAGCAACCCCAGTTGGTTTTCCAAGGTGGTAAATCTTTATAGAAGTAGATTTCCCCATCTCCCTTCCATGGAACAACAACTGGTGGGTTCAAACTGCCATCCTTCTGGTTAGCAGTCAAATGCCCTAGGCACTGTGCCACCAGAGCTCCTCATATAATCTAAAATAAGCTAAATTAAAAAATATATATATATCATGAAACTAAGATTATATATATATATATATGTGTGTGTGTGTGTGTATGTATCTATATGTATGTATGTATATATATATGTTGTTAATGTTATGTGCCCTCAAGTCGTACCCAACTCATCGTGACCCCTCCTGGGTTTCCTGAGTGGTATCACCACGGAAGTAGATTGTCCAACCTTCCTTCCGAGGAGTGGCTGGGGAAACCAAAAAAAAAAAACTGATTGCCACTGAGTTTGTTCCAACTCATAGCGACCCCTCCTTGTATTTTACTATTTTTATATGTATTTTACTGTGAATCAATGCACAGAAAAACATCTAACATTAGTCTTATATATGTTGTTATTTGCCGTCGAGTCAGCCCCGACTCATAGCGACCCCTTCTTGGGTTTCCAAAGCAGTATCACTACGGAAGTAGGATTGCCCAACCTTCCTTCAGAGGAGTGACTGGTGGATTTGAACCGCCAGCCTTCTGGTTAGCAGTCAACTGCTGTAGCCACTATGCTACCGGAGCTCCCAGTCTTATATATATCAACCTGAAATTTTTAAATAACTGATCTCTCTAGTTTTTCTTTAAAAAAAAAAAAAAGGTGCTTTACTTCTCATATTTCATTTCTTCATTTCATTTATCAAAATGATAAAGTGAAAAGGCCTCAGATTCACATTTATGGAAAAATATTCTTTATAGTCTCAAAGTGTTTCAGCAACAATATTAACTAACACCATAGCAAATTAAATCCAATTATTGTTCTGTTTACTTCATACAAGAGGCTGTCTTTTAACTATATGTGCTTTCTTTAACTGTATTTCCTAAGATTAAGAATTTTTATTTTAAATCTTGGTTGGAGGAGATGCATGTGTATTCTTGGTTTCAACATCTAGCCTAAAGGAGGAGCATTGATGTCTTTAATCCTTTGCTAACATTGTGTTTGAATTAAATTTATTGTTTCTCTGGCTCTTCTTCATTTCCAATCATCCCCACATAATAAATATTAGCTTATCATTTGAAGCCATTTCACTTGACATTTTCTGAGTTTTTCCTTGCAGATTCTATCATTTCTTCTTTCTGAATTTCTTCTATTACATTAGGGGTCTGTAAACATTTTCTTTAAAGAGGCAGATTGTAAATATTTTAGTATGTGAAGCCTATCAAGTGTCTATTGCAGCTACTAACTGACATTATAGTGCAAAGCAGCCATCGACAATATTTAAATGAATGAGCCTGGCTGTGTTCCAGTAAACTTTACTTATAGAAATAGGCAATAGGCTGAATTTTGTCCTTGGGCCAAACCCATCTTAGATGTTGACATTCTTTATCATGTTTCTTTTTTTTTAATTTATGAATACCTATATGTTTCTTTCTAGACATGTTATGAATGTTTTTGAAACCAAAGAATCAACACTATATTTTTTGAATGATTGAGAGTTTCTGTTTTATCTTAAAGCTGTACTGGTGGCACAGTGGTTAAGTGATGGGCTGCTAACCAGAAGGTGAGTAGTTCAAACCCAACAGCAAGAGAAAGGTGTGGCAATCTGCTCCTGTAAAGATTATAGAGCCTAAGAAATCTTATACGGCAGTTCTATTCTGTCCTAAAGGATCTCTGTGAGTCAGAATTGACTTCAGAGCAAGCAACAGCAATAATTTTACCTTAAAGATACTCTATTGTCTATTTTACTATATCTATGTGTGTGTGTGTGTGTATGTGTATACACACACATATATCTGTGTGTATATGTATACATATGTGTGTGTGTGTGTGTGTGTGTGTGTATATATATATATATATATATATATATATAAACTCCATTGTCATTGAGACAATTCCAGCTCATAGTGGCCCTATAGGACAAAATAGAGTTTCTAAGGCTGTAATGTTTTTGGACACAGACTACCACAGCTATCTCCTGTAGTGCTTCTGGTGTGTTCCAACTGCTGATATTTCAGTTAGCATTTAGTGCTTAACTGCTGCACTACTGGGGCTCCTATTGTGCCAAAGAGAGGAGGGAAAGATAGAAAATGACAGGATAAAAGTTACATTCTTCTAATTTAGTAGTAAATTTTTCTTTCTTGTTACTTGCAAAAGGAGCTCTGTTGATGCTCAGCTCCTAACCAAAAGATTGGAGGTTTTAACCCACCAGCAAAGGAGAAATACATGGCAGTGTGCTTCTGCAGAGTTACAGCCTTGGGAATCTTATGAGGCAGTTCTGCTGTCCTATAAGGATGCTATGAATTGGAATTGACTCAAAAGCAAAAGGTTATTGTTACAGACTGGATTTCAACTTGGCTTTGACTCATGGCAACCCCTGTGCCATCTTCTTGATCATTGGTATTCTTGAGTCTATTGTGACCCTTGTATGTTTTGAGTGCCTGATTATAAACCCCTTTATAGTATTGAGGGGGGCTACTTTTAGTTGATAAATTCCTCAAATTACATCCAAACAATTCCTTGATGATAATAACCATAAAGCCAATAAAATTAAAACCAGTTGCCATCAAGTAGACTCTGACTCTTGGTGACCCCATGTGTTTCAGAGTAGAATATGCTCCATAGGGTTTTCAATAGGGGTGATCTTTTCGACACGGATCACCAGGCCTATCTTTGAATGTACTTTTGGGTAGAGCTGAACATCTAATCTTTTATTTAGTAGTTAGGTACTCAACAATTTGTACCCCTCACATACTCCTAAATAATAATCATATGTCATATTTATTAAGTTCTCACTATTTTCCAGTCACATTACTAAGAAGTGCATATTTTGTTCTCACAGCAGATCCCACAAGTATGTAATCTTTTTTTGTGTGTGTGTATTGCGATTGGGGTGAAAGTTTACAGAGCAAATTCACTTTTCATACAGCAGCTCACATACACATGACATTGACTGCAATTTCCCACAAAGCAACAGCTCCCCTCCCACTTCCTCCCCATAGTTACCTCTTCACTGTGTCCTTCCTTCCCATGCACTCCTGCTCTCTGAGCTATTTTCATGTGCATACACAGCCCTTCTATTCTCCCATGATTGTTCTCTCCAAGGAGTGTATCTACCTATTGTAAGTGTTCAGCTCATATGCCTGTCTTTTGTTTGTCTTGAAGCCACAGGTGTGGGTTTAATTCCAGCAAACATAGTCCCTCCCCCCGCCTTTTTTTTTTTTTTTTTTTTAATGATTTTGAGTTTTATTCTACATCGTTCTCCCGCTCTATCTAGGACCTACATAGATCCCCCTCCGAATGGTTGGCAGTGGTAGCTGGACAACATCTAGTTCTTCTGGTCTCATAGTTGTATAAGGTGAGGATTAAATTTTGAACCAGTCCCTTGGACTAATTTTTTCCATGCATCTTTGGTTTTCTTCATTCTTCTTTGCTCTGGACAAGGAGTGACCCATTGTTGCATCCAGATGGCTGCTTGCAAGCTTTTAAGATCCCAGTTGCTACTCGACAAAGTAGTATGTGGAACAATGTTTTGTGCCAGTTTGAGCTTGATGGCCCCTGAGACTGTGGTCCTGAGCCTACAGGTCCAACTACTTGCTCCCTCTGCATAGCTGGCTGTGGCCAACTTTATCCCTTGTCAGGTTTAGTATATACCTGGTAATTCTTACAGAACATAAAAATACACTTGTAGAAACACTGTCTGCCAATCCTACATATGGTCATGGGCACACTCCTCCCTGCATAAACATACCTAATAGTTCAGCCTGTCCACCCATCTATCCACCTGTATTTCAGTGTTTGTCATCACTGACAGTACGGTACTGTATGTGTAAAAGGGTACATTTTTGTTGTCTGTACCTCCCATGCACCTCTGTATGTCTTCCTCTTCCTCAATGCCACTGTGTTAATCAATCACATTTGGTACATTGCCCTTCCTTTCACCTTAATCAATACTTGACTCTACCTATCTAGCAGCGTTCCCTTCCCTCCACTCTCACCCCTGGTAACCAACAAAGAAAATTCCCTTCCATATATAAACCTTTCCTTGACTTTTTGCCATAACATACTAATACTATATTTTTCCTTTGATTGACTTATTTCACTCTGTATAATGTCCTCCAAGTTCCACAGTGGTTGTACCATTTTACAGTCCCACCAGCAGTGTATGAAAGTCCCAATCTCTCTACATCCTCACCTGCTTTTGTTATTTTCTGTCTTGTTGAACTTTTCTACTAGTGCTGGGGCAAGATGATACCCTATTGTTTTGATTTGCATCTCTCTAATGGCTAATGATTGTGACCATTTCTTCATGTGTTTGCTGGCCACCTGATTTTCCTCTTTGGTATAGTGTCTATTCATATGTTCTGCCCATTTTTGAGTTGGATTATTTTTCTTTTTGTCGTTGAGGTGTTGGAGTTTTCTGTAAACTCTAGAGGTAAGTCCCTTGTCAGATATGTCATTGCCAAATATTTTTTTCCCAATCTGTAGGTTCTTTTTCGACTCTTTTGGAAAAGTCTTTGGAGGCACTAAAAATTTAATTTTTAGAAGGTCCCATTCATCTACTTTCTTTTCTGTTGTTTGTGTATTTTGGGTTATGCTTGATTGTTTATGCCATATATTAAAAAATGCAACCACTGCTGTGGAGTCAGATCTGACTCATAACAACCCCTCCTTGGGTTTCCTAAGCTATATCACTACAGAAGTAGATTTCCCAACCTTCCTTCTGAGGAGTGGCTCGGGGGTTTGAACCACCAGCCTTCTGGTTAGCAGTCAAATGCCTTAGTAACTACACCACCAGAGCTTCCATGCCCCTAAATTTGACGCTAGTTTTTCCTTGAGAAACTATATAGTTTTAGGTTTCACATTTAAGTGCTTGATCCATCTAGAGTTAGTTTCTATGTATGATGTGAGGTGTGGATTTTGTTTAATTTTTTTGCAAACAGATATCCCGTTTTGCCAGCATCATTTGTTAAACAGACAATTTCTTCCCCATTTAGTGGATTTTGGTCATTTGTCAAAGATCATTGACCATAGGTTGATGGATCTATTTCTCAGTTCTCAATTCTATTCCATTGTTCTATGTGTCTGTTGTTGTACCAATACCAGGGAATTTTCTACTGTGGCTGTATAGCAGGTTTTCAGATCAGGGAGAGTGAGACCTCCTACTTTGTTCTTCTTCGTTGGTAGTACTTTGGTTATCTGAGGTCTCTTTCCTTTCCTTATAAAGTTAGTGATTCATTTTTCCATATCCTTAAGAATGTTGATGGGGGGAGAGCTGGGAAGATGGCGGACTAGACAGAAAGACTGCACAGACCCTCTTCAACAAAGAAAAGGGAAACCAATTGACACAGACACAGAAGTTAATCTTGGACCCCTGAGCCTTGAAGAGAAGGATTCAGAAGTAGACTAAACCCCAACTAGCAGAAGAATTTGCATGAAAATACCAAAAAAGGAGATATACTGAGCTGCGGTCTGGCAGGGACCTGAGCGCCCCTGATGGCACAAACGACCTGGACATTCCCGAGTGGTGGTAGGACTTAAGAATTAACCTAAAAATCCCCTGCTAGCCATGGTCCGTGTGGAGAACTGTGTACAGTGGCAAGAGAACAAACTGGGGAAGGTGAAGAGAAAGGTGGGCTGAGTGGTGGTCTTTTGCCAGTCCAGAGGGCACTGCCATGTTGTATGTTTAAAAAAAAAAAGCGGCTTGGCTATTTTGGGTATTTAAAGAGACAGCGCTCTCACAGAATCCGGTGGTCGTAAGACTTAAGAATTAACCTAAAAAACCCCTGCTAGCCAGGGTCTGCGCGAAGGACTGTGTACAGTGACAGTGGCTAGGGAACGGGGAAAGTGAAGAGAAAGGTGAGCTGAGTGGTAGACTTTTGCCGGTCCGGAGGACACTGCCATGTTGTACGTTTAAGCTGCATGACTATCTTGGATATTTAAAGAGACAGTGCTCTCGCAGATTTCTGGGGCTTAAGATCACGTTCGGCTTTCCGGCAGACCCGGGGACACTTGGGGCCTACGGGACTGAAGGGGTGCGACATTCTTCTTGTTGCTGCACCCTGCACCCGCTTGGTGGGCGGGGCTGTGGCCGTCCCCGCTCCCACCTACCTTCTGCACACAGGGGTTTGATCGCAGTCTCGGTGCTCAGACGGAGTCTGGGTGCTCAGATGGAGCCTGGGTGCCCTAAGCAGTCCTCCTCCGATTTTTTTTTTTCTTTCTTTTTAATTTTTTTTCTTTTTCACTCCCTTTTTCCCGGTGATTAGTTTGCTTGTATTTGTCCGTTCCAAACCAACTAATATTATTGATACATTTGTTCTTTTTATTATTGTTCTTGATCTTCCCCTACCAGGTCCTAGTTTTCAATAGTTTTCTTTTCCC
>NW_006921747.1:2308001-2313983 GCF_000298275.1 Orycteropus afer afer | reverse complement strand
AAGGTTGGGCAATCCTACTTCCGTAGTGATACTGCCTCGGAAACCCAAGGAGGGGTCGCTAGGAGTCGGGGCCGACTCGACGGCACATGACAACAACAACAACAACAACAAAGATATAAAAGTTCCCCATATTGATCTACAGAATTAATACAATCTATCAAAATTTCAGCTGGCATTTGCTTTCAGTAATTAACAAGTTGATCTTTAAAATCATACAGAAATCAAGGGACTCATAATAGTCTAAACAACCTAGAAAACGAGGAACAGAGTTTGAGGACTCACACTTTCCAATTTGTAAGCTTACTATAAAACTACAATAATTTTGATAAGGATCCCTGGATGTCACAAGTGTTTTGCAATCAGCTGCTAACCTAAAGGCTGTCAGTTCAAACCCACCTAGGAGTACTGTGGAAAAAGGCTTTGTGATCTGTTTCCATATATATTATAGCCAAGAAAATGATATGGAGTGGTTCTATTCTGTAACACATGGCATTGCCATAAGTAAGAATTGACTCAATAGAAACCGGTTTTTGTTGTTGTTTTGTTTTGGTTTTGTACCTCCATAAGGGTAAACATATATACCAATAGAAACGAACAGGCTGGCAATACCTCCAAATGTTAAACACAAAAGTTACAATGTGACCCAGCAGTCCTACTCCTAGGGTATACCCAAGAGAAATGAAAACATCATAAAAACGTGAGGTGCCATACCAGTACTATCCATAATGCCTCAAAAGTTTCTACGGCACAATGGAACAATATGCTACCTGCTCCTGCCCATCTATAGGGGGAAACCCATTTATAGGGTTTTCATTAGCTGATTTTCAGAATTTGATTTCCAGGCCTTTATTTCTAGTCCTTCTTAGTATGACTGCTCCACTGTAATCTATTCAGCACGATGGCAACATTCAGGCTTCCACTGACAGAGAGCTGACAGCTGTGCATGAGATGCATCAGCTAGAATAAAACCTGGGTCTCCTGCATGGAGGTCAAGAATTTTACCACTGAACCACTAATGGCTCAATTTATATATTACCTCCTCCGTAATGGATTTTCATGCTAGCCCAGCACTGAATCAACTTTACCTCTTTGAATACCTTTAGCATTTGCTGTTTGCCTCATCAATCTAAAGATAATATTGTTTAACACTAAACAACCTTCCAGAGTCAAATGAATATCCATAAATATTCCTAGACCACACAAGTCTAGAAGGATTTAGCTCTTCTTTAAATACCCACATCTGTCATTTAGCTTGTAGTGTTGAACTCATTTGAAACAAGTTTTAAATGATTATTAACATACACACAATTCATGGCAAGCCCGTGCACAAGAGTTGATACTCTTGAGTTGTGGTGTTGGTGAAGAATACTGAGCGTACCATGGAGTGCTAAAAGAACTAACAAATCTGGAAGAAGTGCAGCCAGAATGGCCAGAATTTGTCTCACCTACTTTGGTAATGTTGTCAGAAGGGATCATTTCTTGAAGAAAGATATCATGCTAGGTAAAGTAAAGGCTCAAGGAAAAAGGGCAAGGCTCTTAATGAGATGGATTGAAACAGTGATTTCAACAATGGGCTCAGGTATAGCAAGGATTGTGAGTATGGCACAGGACCAGGCAGTGATTTGTTCTGCTGTACAGAGGGTCAGTATGAATTGGAGGCAATTCAACAGCACCTAACAACAATATTTTATATATCTTTTATAACAATCTTATTTATCTATCTAACCTGCATTTATTTGCATTTCCATGAACTTTTAAACCTGATAAATCTTCAACAAATATTGGTCAAATGGATATCATATAGTCCATTAAACACTTGTGTTATCAAAACCACATTAATGTTTTGACAATGTACCCAACTCTTTTTCTTCTATGTCCTGTAGAACACATACTATTTTCAAAGATGAGGGATATGAATTGAGAGCATTAAATTAGTCAGTATTATCAAGTTAATAATCACAGCTGCAAAGTCAGCAGCAAGGTAGTCTAGGTACTAAGAGTTTGCAGAACACCAGTCCACCTGAGATTGAGATACAACTTTTGATTTCCTTTTATTCATTCTTTTTCTATTTGACCATTCTGTTTCAATGGTTAACTGTTTCAGCTCTGATTTCTTACAATCACAGAACCACACAATTTTTAGCTATTCTTGAGGTAATTCAGACCTATACTTCTCATTTTGAAGGTGAACAAAGAAAAAATTAATCTCAACCAAGTTCTTGTAGTGAACTTGTACTGGTACTGTAGTTAAACCTTCCCAGTTGTGTTCTATTGATTGAACATGTGGACTATGCTCTACTCTCTTTGCTTTCCCCTTCTCATTCAAGTCTTTTCACTTAATGAACTGGTTCTTGAGATTTGAATTACTGCCATTCCTTGGGCTGCTGAGTTAAAAATATCCAAGCTTTAACAATAAGAATTATAGAGCTGAATTCAAAATGGAATCTCATCAGTAATCACCATGCTAATTCCCCCTAGCATCTTAGTGCTTGAAAAACTAGGTACAGCAGTTTGAATTAGGGATTCTGGTGCTCTGAGCAGCTCACTGAGACAGAGTGCACCAAACTCGGGGAGTAGAATTAGAAAGGAGAAAGGGACAGAGGGAAAAAATAACAAGATCAGAAGATCTATCCTGCTGAGCATGGAGAGGCAGTTGAGAAAGGCCATCTGAGACCTCCCTGAGTTAAGGAAGAAGACACACCACACCAGCATACCAGCGACCACACTAGCATACCAGCTATCACCCCAAGGATCCACCTTCAGTACCTGATTTTATTGGTAACTTGGGTTGGCTAGGTGCAAATGGGCACATCTAGCACTATTGAAACCTGAGCAGAGAGTCCATTGGTGCTGCAAGAGGGCAGACCCGGTGAGGTGCCTCCCACAGCGGGTCACCAATCAGGCTTGGGTCAGCTTAGTGGCACTGAGGGCCCCGCACTTGACTTTTTCAGTAATATTGGGACCACAGGGTATGAGTGGGCTCTGGCCTGACTCCAGAGTCACTGAAAATGAGCAGATCTTAGGTGTTGGGGATCGGCAGATCCAGAGAAGAACTCTTGCAGTGGATCGCAGAGCCAGGCAGTTGTCTTTGGTCAGCTTTTTGGCACCAAGGGGCCTCAGGAGCAGGGTTTTTGCATGTGTCTGAACCTGGTGCAAAGTGGCAACCCTCTAACAACTGGAGTCTTTGCTGAAATTGAGCTGCAGGCCTGTGAATAACAGTACAACATCATCATTAGCAGCCCACTCAAAGCCCTAGAAACTGCCCCTAGCAATGGGGAGCTCCCCTTCTTCCTCTCTTCCGCTCTCATCTTCTCTACCAATAACCTCACTCATCAGATAGAAGAAACCACATTCAGCCACCATAACACCTCCCAGTTAAAATTCTAAACCCTCTTTATGACAAACAGAAACCCATTTCCACATTCCACACAGTGATTCCACCATCACAAAGAAAACTGCAGAGCAACCCAGCATACCTGAATTAATAACTAAAAAAATAAAATACACAAGTTTCACCTTTTCAAAATATTAAATCATAAAAACAAGACAAAACAAATCAATACATAACCAAGAGTTAAAGACAACCTCAAAATGTCTAGGAAACAACAGGCAACCTAAAATCAAACAAACAAACAAACAAACAAACAAAAAACAGAACAAGGCATTAGAAGCAAAACCACAAAGGTCTCATTAAACATGAGGAAAAGAAGGCAATAGGATTATCTGAGAAGGAAATGGGAGCTCTGGTAGCGTAGTGCCTAAGGCACTTGACTGCTAACCAGAAGGCTGGTGGTTCAAACGCGCCAGCCACTCCTTGGAAGGAAGATGGGCCAATCTACTTCCATAGTAATACTGCCTCAAAAACCCAAGTAGGGGTCACTATGAGTCAGGTCCAACTTGACAGCACATAACAATAACAACAAGAAGGAATTTAGAAGATATGTTTATAGAGCTTTACAAGAGCCTAAGGAAACCCCAAACAGAAGCAAGGAGAACACAGACAGTTCCCTGGAAGAACTCAGGAAAATCATTCAAGAACAAAATAACAAGATTAATGCACAATCAGAACTCATACAAAAACAGCAGTTAGAAACACAGAAGATGAATACCAAAATTACAGAATTATAAAACACAGTAGAAGCACAAAAGAGTAGGTTAGAACTGGCTGAAGAATACATATCCCAACTAGAAGACAAATCCCTGGACACCAGCTTGTATGAAAAAAAAAATAATAACAAATATTTAAGAGAAATGAATAGAACCTAAGAATTATATGGGATCACACACACACACACACACACACAAAACGTAAGACTCATTGGAATTCCAGAACAAGAAGAGGCAAAAAAAAATAAAAACAACTGAGAAAATTGTGGAAGACCTGCTAACAGAAAACTTCCCCCATATCATGAAGGAAGAAAAGATATTTGTCCAAGAGCTCATAGAACCCCACACAAGATAGATCCCAAGAGAAAAACACCGAGGTATATTATAATCAAACTCTCCAAAACCAAAGGCAAAGAAGAAATTTTGAGAGCTGCCCAGGACAAAAAAAAAATATTACTTATAATAATAAAACAGTTAGGCTGAGCTCTGATTACTCAGTAGAAGCCATGCAGGCAAGAAGGCATTGGGACGGCATATATAAAACACTGAAGGAAAAGAACGTCCAACCAAGAAGCCTATATCCAGACAAATTATCCATCAAATGTTGTTTGTTGTTGTTATGTGCCATTGAGTCGGACCCGACTCATAGTGACCCCTCCTTGGGTTTCCGAGGCAGTATCACTATGGAAGTAGATTGCCCAACCTTCCTTTTGAAGAGTGGCTGGGGGGTTTGAAGCTTCAGCTTTCTGGTTAGCAGTCAAGTGCCTTAGGCACTACACTACCAGAGCTCCTGTATGAAGGTGAAATCAAGGCATTCTCAGACAAACAGAAGTTAAGGGATTTTGTGAAAACCAGACCGACCCTATAAGAAATGCTTAAGAAAGTCCTTCCAATAGAGAAACCACAACAGAGATCAACAAAATCAGGATACGTGGCATCAACACTAAAACCAAATCAGAAATAGAACCTCAAAATAAGACCATAAAACACTGTACAATAAAACCAAGTAAGCCAATCAGCACACGACAACAGCAACTAACCTATTAGAGGGAATAAAACTTCTAGGTACACACTTCCAAATGGAGAGGAAAACAGGACAATGTCTTCACAGAATGTACTGTTCTAAAAAGGTAGAGACAAGAATGTGCTCCAAGGTAACCACAGAGAAAATTAACAATTCCCCTAAGCAAATCCAGAAGGAAAGAAAACCTATGGGTTTAATAACCACAAAACCAACAATAAAGAAGAAAAGGGAGGAAGCATTAGGCAACAAACCAAACTCAGCACAAAAAAGTATATGGACCAAGGAAACACCAAAAACACGACAAAAAAAAACACAATAGAATGACAGCAATCAATTCATACCTACCACTAATTATAGTCAATGTGAATGGACTAAATGCACCTATCAAGAGAAAGAGAGTGGCAGACTGGATAATAAAAGGAAACCCATCGATACGCTGCCTACAAGAGACCCACCTTAGAGACAAAGATAAAAACAAATTAAGAGTTAAGGGAATGGAAAAATATATACCAAGCCAATGGTAACCAAAAAAAGAGCAGGAGTGGCAATATTAATTTCTGACAAAATAGACATTAAGGTGAAGAACATCATAAAGGGACAAAGAAGGACATTATATGATGCTGAAAGGGTTAGTTGACAAAGAAGATGTTACAATAATAAAGATTTATACACCCAATGAAAGGGCTCCAAAATATGTGAAGTAAATATTAACTGAATTAAAAGAGACAATAGACAACTCTACAATATTAGTAGGAGACTTTAACATACTATTTCCAAAGAGAGACAGGTCAACTAGAAAAAAACTCAACAAAGATACAGAAGAACTCAACAATACAATCAACCAACATGAC
>NW_006921747.1:2305970-2306996 GCF_000298275.1 Orycteropus afer afer | reverse complement strand
GTGCTGCTCTGACAGATACCTAAAATGTGGAAACAGGAGTGGAGTGTGTCCTTGACCCAAGACCCTGGCAGAGAGACTCCGGCGTACAGCCTGACAGACGGCAGGAGCAGAGCAAAAGACCAGCATGAGAGATGGTAGGAACAGAGCCGAGAGAACCAACATGAGACAGCAAAGCTTGATGCCTTTGGTTAGACGGCTTACCGGTGGAGTGGGTTGCCTTCAGGCATTAATTGGTAGAAGAGACTGGCTTGAAATGGAGTAGCAGTTTGGCCGGCCCACAGAGCAAGAAAGCTACGTGTCTTTTGGGGCAAGATGATTCCTGGTGGAGTGGATTGCCCTCGGGCATTAATCGGCAGAAGCAGAGACCAAGGAAACGAAGCAGAGCTGCCTCAGCCTGAAAGGGTAGAAACATGGCCTTTGGGAGCAGAACAATCACAGCCTTCTAGGTGTCAAAGAGCCAGGCCTTCACCAACTTGGTTCTGGAGTGTAGGGCTGCTCATTCATGTGAGCCAGTGAGATGGAGCCATAGCTGCTGCCCAAGAGTGAGGGGGTGGGGCTGCCAGGCCAAAGAGGGAGAGGAATGGGCCCACCAGGCCCAGGAGATGAGGTCACCAGTCAGGAACTAGGAGACTGGAGCCACCCAGTAGAGGAGACATGTACAGTAGAGTGTGTCCTACTGGAACGAATGGAGAGGTTCAGTAAAGTGACAGGATACAAGGTCAACATACAAAAATCAGTTGGATTCCTCTACACCAACAAAGAGTCCTCTGATAAAGAAATAAGAAAAACAATATCATTTACAACAGCTACTAAAAAGATAAAACAACCAGGAATAAACCTCACCAGAGACACAAAAGACCTATACAAAGAAAACAGTAAAACACTGCTACAAGAGAAAACATGGGCTCTACATAAATGGAAGAATGTGCCTTGCTCATGGATAGGTAAACTGAATATTGTGAAAATGTCAATACTACCTAAAGCAATCTACACATTTAATGCAATACCAATCCAGATTCCAACAAA
>NW_006921747.1:2296584-2303305 GCF_000298275.1 Orycteropus afer afer | reverse complement strand
TATCGCACGCAAGTAAGATCTTACTGAAAATAATTCAAAAACAGTTGCAGCAGTATATTGACAGAGAACTTCCAGAGGTGCAAGCTGGATTCTGAAGAGGATGTGGAACAAGGGATATCATAGCTGCAGTCAGTTGGATCTTGGCTCAAGGCAAAGAATACCAGAAAGATGCTTACTTGTGCTTTATTGACTATGCAAAGGCATTTGATTGTGTGAATCATGACAAATTATGGAAAACATTGAGAAGAATGGGAATTCTCGAACACTTGATTGTACTCATGAGGAACCTGAACCTTGACCAGGAGGCTGTCATTCAACTGGCACAAGGGGACACTGCATGGTTTAATATCCGGAAGGGAGTGTGTTAGGGTTGTATCCTTTCCCCATACTTATTCAATTTATGCTGAGCAAATAATCCGAGAAGCTGGACTATATGAAGAAAAACGTGGCATCAGGATTGGAGAAAGAATCATTAACAACCTGAGATATGCTGATGATACAACTTTGCTTGCTGAAAGTGAGGATGACTTGAGGCACTTACTGATGAAGATTGAAGAACAGTCTGCAGTATGGATTACATCTCAATATAAAGAAGACAACAATCCTCACAACTGGACCAATTAGCAGCATCACGATAAATGGAGAAAGGATTGAAGTTGTCAAAGAATTCACGTTGCTTGGTTCTACAATCGACACCAATGGAAGCAGCAGTCAGGACATTAGACGACGTGTAGCACTGGGCAGGTTGGCTGTGAAGGAACTCTTTCAAGTGCTGAGGAGCAAGGATGTCTTCCTGAGGACTAAGGTGTGCCTGACACTGGCCATGATTTATTTCCAATCGCCTCATATGCATGTGAGAGCTGGACAATGAATAAGGAAGACCATAGAAGAGTTGATGCTTTTGAGTTGTGGTGCTGGCGAAGAATGCTGAAGGTACCATGGACTGCCAAGAGAACTAACAGGTCTGTCCTGGAGGAAGTGCAGCCGAGATGGTCCTTGGAGGTGAGGATGACCAGACTTTGTCTCACCTACTTTGGTCAGGTTGTCAGAGGGGACCATTCCCTGGAGAAGGATGTCATGCTTGGTAAGGTGGAGAATCAATGAAAGAGGGGAAGGCCCCCAATGAGATGAATTGACTGTGGCTGCGACAATAGGCTCCAGTATAGCAAGGATCATGAGCTGGTGCGTGATCAGGCAGTGTTTTGTTCTGCTGCGCATAGGGTCACTATGAGTCAGAAGTGACTCAACGGCACCTAACAACAACAACATACAGCCACAGTAGTCAAAACAGCATGGTATTGGTATAATGACAGACAGAAAGATGAATGGAACCAAATTGAAAGTCCAGATATAGACCCATCCATCTATGGACAACTGATCTTTGACAAAGGCCTGTTGTTGTTGTTGTTGTTATGTGCCGTCGAGTCGGCCCCGACTCATAGCAACCCCTCCTTGGGTTTCCGAGGCAGTATCACTACGGAAGTAGGATTGCCCAACGTTCCTTCTGATGACAAAGGCCTAAAGCCCATTAAATGGGGAAGAGACAGCCTCATTTGCAAATGGTGCTGGCAAACCTGGATATACACCTGCAGAAAAATGAAACAAGACCCATATCTCACCCCATATATAAAAACAAATTCAAGCTGGATCAAAGACTTAAATGTAAAACCCAAAGCTATAAAATTCATCAAAGATAAAATAGGGGCAAATCTGGGAGTCCTAATTTATGGCATAAATAGACTATCAAGCAAAACCCAGAATATGCAGGAGGTAGAAGAGGAGCTAGATGACTGGGGCTTTTTAAAAATTAAATTCTTATGTGGCTCAAAAGCCTTCATCAAAAGGGTAAAAAGAGAACCTACAGATTGGGAGAAAATATTTGCCTATGACATATCTGATAAAGGACTTATCTCCAAACTCTATAGAAAACTTCAACACCAAAAAGACAAATAACCCAATTTACAAATGGGCAAAAGACCTGAACAGATACTTCACCAAAGAAGATATATAGGCAGCCAACAAACTCATGAGAAATTGCTCGCAATCATTAATCATTAGAGAGATGCAAATCAAAACAACAATGAGATATCACCTTACCCCAGCAATAGCAGCAAAGTTCAACAGGTCAGAAAATAACAAATGCTGGTGAGGTTGTGGAGAGATTGGAACTCTTGTACACTACTGTTGGGATTGTAAAATGGTACAACCATTGTGGCAAATGGTATGGTGTTCCCTTAAAAAACTTAAAGTAGAAGTACCATTTGACCCAGCAATTCCATTACTAGGAATATATCCTAAAGAGGTGAGAGATAGCACATGAACAGACATATGTACACATATGTTCATCACAGCACAATTCACTACAGCAAAGAGACGGACACAACCTAAATGCCCATCAATGGATGAGTGGATAACCAAATTATAGTACATGTACACAATGGAATACTATGCCACATTAAAGAAGAATGAGGGATACGCGAATCATCTCACAACGTGGATGAACCTGGAGGATGTTATGTTGAGTAAAATAAGTCAATTGCAGAAGGACAAGTACTGCATGAGTCCATTACGGTAAAAAGACAAAGACAGGTTTGCTTGGGAAAAGGAACTCACTTTGTAGGTTACTGGGATGGGGAGGAGAGGGGAGGGATTAATTTCAGTCTAGTTGGGGCCCACACGCTGACATGGGTAAGGGGAGGGATATAAAGAAAGGATCTTTGACCACCATGATAACATTAGGAAATGGAAAGACACTGAATTGAGCACGTAAGAGATAGATGACAGAGGCTAATACTAACCAATGTGTCCACAATACTGCATTACCATTAACACCAAACACCAGGCTACAGACAAACACCTGAGAGGATCAGATGGGGGTCAGTGAATAAGGGTATACTCTAGACTAAGGATAGATTCAGCTGAGGCTAATCTTGCACACACACCAGTGATACAAAATACCTGCAATCTTTATAGAAACAATAGAAGACAGACACAGAGTAATCCCTCACAGACAACCAGACACTATGGTAGAGAGATCCAATAGATCTACAGTCTCAGGACCATAGTATAGGGGACACCAGACTCAACTGGCACAAGAAAATACATAAAAGCCTTGCCAGAAGAACTAGATGGTGCCTGGCTACCAATGCCAACCACTCAGGAGAGGATCAGATCTGGAGATCCTGGATAGAGTGGGAGGAAAAACGTCAAACAAAATCCAAAAACTCAATAATGACCAGAATTACTGTTCAGATGAAGTCTGATGAGATCCCCAAAACTATCGTCCTGGAATCCATTCTGCGCCTGGAATAAAACTCACCCCCAGGGGCTGGCTTTCAGCCCAATAGTTAACACGATGTACTGCAGACCACTCAACCCAGGATGACACACCCAAATACTCTATGGTAATACATCTTTTAGAGAAATAGACCACGGGGTACCAGAGGACTGACACTCAAATCGAGGAAATGCAGACAAACAGGAGTGCATAAATAGGAGGGGCACAGGAGGAGGGTTACTGGGTAGGGAGGGGAGGAGACTGGGTTAGGTTGGACATGGTAAATGGGGAATGAAACTAAATGTACACGTAACATTGAATGTAAAACAAGCTCTTAAAAAATAATATTAAAAAAAAAGAATTATAGAGCTAGAGTTTTTCAAGTTTGCCAGTGTCATCATAAAAATGAGAATAACATCTTTAGATCAAATAGTACATAAAAGAAACTTTAGCAATAAAAATTAATAGAGTATCCATTTACTGCCTTATGGTCTGCTGCTTATTGAATTAGTACAGTTGCTGAGGATAAAACCATAAAGCTTACTAAAGAAAAATAACATAAAAATGTATTTGTTTATGGTCTTTCAATACCAAGAGAAGAATCAAATCTGTGATTTGAAAAACCACTGTCCAAAAATGCAAAGGAATATAGGATAAAAACAATTTACCTTTACAAAGTAGGGTATGTAAAGACTACAAGAATAAGGCAAAGAAACTCTCCACTATGTGCAGTTTTTCAAGGTGAAAGAAAATCCTTGTCAAACCCCAACAGTGAAAGGAAATGAGAAAGGATGATTAATAACACTGTTGGCAGAACAAAATAAATCTTGAAATCTAAACAATCTACCATCACACAGAAAGCACATGAATCTATTATATCTCTGCATTTTAATTGTCAGTTTGCTATTTCCAAAGTACTGTATAACTCTGCTTAAGTATGTGTAAATATTTTCAGCACTAAAGTGGAATTATGGAAATTATTAGTGAGCCATATAAATGTAGTCATTTAGCAATTCCTAAATCAACATTGCTCACACTCTGTGCTTCTCACAGTTATAGGTGGGAGTAAAGTTTCAAGGTACAAAACTAAATATCATTACTGCTTGGGGTGCCCTATTCCAGATCATTATGTGGATTACTATGCCTATCCTTTAAAACAAACATAAAGCAAATATAATCATAAATGTATTTTATTATGTGGATATAGCTATCTTAAATGAACCAAAAAAGACAAAAAGAGAAACACATGAAAACCCTAACATTAACCACCCCAGGAGTCTTTCACCTAATTAATAAATTTCTAAATATTACTTTTCTTTTTCACCTTGATTTTTAATCAAGTTTTAGCCCTTGAGGCACAGTGGTTAAAATGCTCAGTTGCTAACAGAAAAGTCAGTGCCTCAAACCCACACCCACTCCATGGAAGAGAGATGAGGTAGCCTGCTTCTATAAAGATTTCCACCTTAGAAACCCTCTGTGCTATAGGGTTGGAATCAAATTGGCAGCAACAAGTTTGGTTTAGTTCAAGGGATGATAAATTATGTCCTCTCAGAAATAGGATATTTCTTTTCTATTTGGGATTGCTCACATTTGAACATTCTTTTCTCCTCATAATTATAGCAATGTTAAGAGAGACCTCTTGGCCTGTATAACTGCATAAATTAGAGTAAATTATCTGTTGTTAACAAGTGTATCCCCAAATGATTCAAATACATTAGATTATTTTGCTACTTTTTACATAACATTACCAGACAGGTAAATATGTTCACAGGGCAGCTTTTGTCCAAGCAATAATTCAGGGATCTGATTGGTACTATAGAAGCACTAAAAAGATTACAGAGATGATTGAAAAATGTGGGAGAAAGTGGCCAATATTTTATGTATATAATGTTGTTGTTAGGTGTCGTTGAGTTAGCTCCGACTCATAGTGACCCTGTGTATCACAGAATGAAACACTGCCTGGTCCTGTGCCAGCCTCACAATCCTTGCTATACCGGAGCCCATTGTTGCAGGCACAATGTCTATCCATCTTGTTGAGGGCCTTCCCCTTTTTCATTGATCCTCCACTCTACCAAGCATGATATCCTTCTCCCAGGAACGGTTTCTTTTGACATGCCCAAACAGGTGAGATGAAGTTTGGTCATTCTCATTTCCAATGAGCATTAGCCTAAACTTCTTCCAAGACAGATTTGTTAGTTCTTTTAGCAGTCCACAGTACTCTCAGTATTCTTCATGAACACCACAAATCAAAAGCATCAACTCTTCTTCAGTCTTCGTTATTCATTGTCCAGCTCTCACATTTATAAAAGGTGACTGAAAATACCATGGCTTGAGTCAGGCTTACCTGTTTTCAAGGCGACATCTTTGCTCTTCATCACTTGAAACAGGTCTTTTGCAGCAGATTTGCCCAATGCAATACATTGTCTGATGTCTTAACTGCTGCTTCCATTGGTGTTGATTATAAAAAAACAAAAAACAAACTCACCGCCATCGAGTTGATTTCTACTCATAGTGACCCCTTCATGGGTTTCTGAGGCAGTATCACCACAGAAGTAGATTGCCCCATCTTCCTTCTAAGGAGTGGCTGGTGGGTTTGAATGCCAGAACCACATAATATGAAGTTTTTGACAATGGCAATCTTTTCTCCATTTATCGTGATGCTGATTATTGGTCCAGTTGTGAGGACTTTTGTTTTCTTTATATTGAGCTGTAATCCATACTGCAGACTGTAGTCTTCAATCTTCATCAGTAAGTGCTTCTAGTCAGCCTCACTTTCAGCAGGCAAAGTTGTGTCATCTGCATATCACAGGTTGTTAATGAGTCTTCCTCCAATTCTGATGCCACTTTCTTCTTCATATAATCCAGCTTCTAGGATTATTTGCTCAGCATTCAAAGTGAGTTGAATAAGTATGGTAAAAGGATACAACCCCGACGTACTCCCTTGTTTTATTTGAATGGCAGCCTCCTTGTCTATGTACAGGTACCTCATGAGTACAATTGAGTGTTTTGGAATTCTCATTCTTCTCAATGTTATCCATTTGACTGCTAACCAGAAGCTGGCAGTTCAAACTCACCAGCCACTCCTCGGAAGGAAGGAAGGGCAATCTTCTTCCATAGAGATACCACCTTGGAAACTGTGAGTCGGATCTGACTTGATGGCAGTGAGTTTGTTTTTTTGGTTTTCAATTTCATTCCTTAAAGGATCATTCAGAAATTTCAACAAAGAAAAATTCAAGTCTAGACCATTTCACTGCTGAATTCTTCCCAATATCCAAATATGTCAGGACAAAATAATGCTAATTATACACAATACCTTCCAAAAAATAAAAAACAGAGGACACTTGCCATATCATGTTTTGAGAAGCTAGCTTTCTATAAAGACAAAAAGTAGGGAAAAATATTACAGAAAAAATTACAGATTAATATCCTTCACATACATAGGGG
>NW_006921747.1:2294342-2296484 GCF_000298275.1 Orycteropus afer afer | reverse complement strand
TTAGCATCGATTGTAGAACCAAGCAACATGAATTCCTTGACAACTTCAATCTTCTCTCCATTTATTGTGATGCTGCTCATTGGTCCTGCCTTAGAATAGAGCTGTCATATTGGTCTTTTTGACTGACAAAGATTTATGCCCAAAATGTCAGTTGATTTGAGAAACACAGCCTATGTGACATTTTGGGGTAGAATTTTAAAAAAACAATTTTGAACTTTTTCTGTACCTAGTGCTATCCATCTTTGGCTTTAGAGGTTGGTGCTTTAGTGTTCATTGGTCATTATACCAGTGATCAAAGACCAGATGAGTTTTGGGATGACATCAAGAACATCATACATAAAGAAAGCAGAAGGTTATTCGAAGAGAGGAAAGAAAGAATAGATCAAAGTGGGTGTCAGAATAGACTCTGAACCTTGCTCTTGAATGGAGAGTAACTAAAGTGAATGGAAGAAATGATGATGTAAAAGAGCTGAATAGAAGATTTCAAAGGATGGCTTGAGAAGACAGAATAAAGTATTATAATGAAATGTGTGAAGACCTGGATTTAGAAAACCAAAATGGAAGAACACTGTTGACATTTCCCAAGCTGAAAAAACTGAAGGAAAAAATTCAAGCCTTGAGTTACAACATTGCAGGATTCTGTGGGGAGAATATTAAATGATGCAGGAAGCATGGAAGTAAGATAGAAGGTATACACAGAATCACTGAACCAAAACGTTTGGGTTGACATTCAACCATTTCAGGAGGTAGCATATGATCAAGAAACAATGATATTGAAGGAAGAAGTCCAATTCGACGTGAAGGAATTGGAGAAAAACAAGCTTCCAGGGGTTGATGGAATACCTATTGATTTATTTCAACAAATAAATACAACACCAGGAGACCTCACTAGCTTATGCCAAGAAATTTGGAAGACAGCTGTTGAGCCCACTGACTGGAAGAGATCTGTGTTAATGCCTATTTAAAATAAAGATACTCCAAAGGAATGCAGGAATTATCAGACAATATCATATAACATGCAAGTAAAATATTGCTGAAGATAATTCAAAAGTGTTTTCTGCAGTATTTTGACATGGAACTGCCAGAAATTCAAAACAGATTCAGACAAAAGTGTTGAAGGAGGGATATCATTGTTAATGTCAGATAGATCGTCGCTAGAAACAAAGAATACCAGAAAGATGTTTAATTGTGTTTTATTGACTATGCAAATGCATTCAACTGTATGGATCATAATAAATTCTGGTTAAAGTTGGGAAGAATGGGAATTCCAGAACACTTAATTGTACTCATGAGGAACCTGTATATAGACCAATGGGCAGTCATTCCAACAGAATAAGGTGATACTACATGGTTTAAAATCAGGAAAGATGTGGGTCAGAGTTGTATCCTTTCATCATATTTATTTAACATGTATTATGAGCAAACGACCTGAGAAGCTGGATTATATAAAGAAGCTGATGGCATCAGGATTGGAGGAAGACTCATTAACAACCTGTGATATGCAAATAACACAACCTTGCTTGCTGCAAACAAAGAAGACTCAAAGTACTTACTGATGAAGATCAAACGCTAAAGCTTTCCGTATGGATTACATCTCAATATAAAGAAAACCAAAATCCTCACAAGTCGACCAATAAGCAACAACATGATAAAGGAGAAAAGACTGAAGTTGACAGGGACTTCATTTTACTTAGCATCATAATCGACATCCATGGAGGCAGCACTGGGCAAATATGCTGCAAAAGACCTCTTTAAAGTGTTAAAGAGCCAAGATGTCACTTTGAAGTTGTACCTGACCCAAGCCATGGTATTTTCAACAGCCTGATATGCATGTGAAATCTGGACAACGGATAAGGACGACCAAAGAAGAAATGACACATTTGAAGCATGGTGTTGGTGAAGAATATTGAAAATACCATGGACTGCAAAAACAAACAAACAAATCTTTCTTAGAAGAAGTACATCCAGAATGGTCCTTAGAAACAAGAATGGCTAGACTTCATCTCACCTACTTTGATCCTGTTGTCAGAATGGACTATTTCCTGGACAAGGATATCATGCTTAGTAAAGTAGAAGGTCAACAAAAAAGGGAGGAACCCACAGGGAGATGGATTAACACAGTAACTGCAATGATTGGCTCAA
>NW_006921747.1:2279798-2294242 GCF_000298275.1 Orycteropus afer afer | reverse complement strand
AGCATATATAAGTAAAATGTAGCTGAAGTGATTTTAAACCAGTTGCAGCAGTGCAAAGACAGGGAACTGCCAGAAATTCAAGCTGGGTTCAGAAGATGTCATGGAATGAGGCATATCATTACTGCTGTCAGATGGCTCTTGCCTGAAAGCAAAGAATACCAGAATACCTGTGTTTTATTGACTGTGCAAAAGCATTCAACTGTATAGATTATAAACAGATTATAGATAGTGTTTTGGTCCTCTACTGCTGCTCTAGCAGAAACTAAAACAAATGTATGGCTTTAACAAACAGAGATTTATTTTCTTACAGTTTAGAAGGCTAGAAGTCCAAGTTCAGAGTGCCTGCTCAAGGTCTGGGTGAAAACCACTTGACCTTGGGCTTCAGCTCTCCCTCTTGCTCTTGGCCCACTGAAGCTGGAGGCTTCTCTTGACTCAGACAGCTACTGGCTGCTGAGGCTGACAAACTCAAGGTCAGCAAGTAAATGGCACAGTCCCCAAATTATCAAGCAACATGGTAGGCCACTAATTCAAGTCCAAAAATAGTCCCAAGATTGGCAGCCAATTTGGCAGTCTGTTGAATGAAGCCTCAATTACATGCAGAGTCCAAGCATGCCAAAAAGCTCAGAGACCTTTCTCAATGTTTTCTCCTTATATACTGGAAGTAGACCACATACCTAAGGCACCTACTGAGCTGCTCCAGTGGATTCCCCCATGAAGTTGATTACCAGTCTCTTCATGAGGAATGACTACATCCAGCTGCCCAGCCACTCAAAACCAGGCCCAGCCAAGTTGACACATAACCTTAACTACCACAGATAGTTTTCAAAGAGTAGACCTTTCAGAACACTTAATAATGCTCATGTGGAACCTGTCTACAGACCAAGAGGCTGTCGTTGGGACAGAACAAAGATATACTGCAGTTAATCTGAGAAGCTGGACTATATGAAGAGGAACACAGCATCAGGGTCAGAGAAAGGCTAACAATCTGCAATTTGCAGATAATACAACCTTGTTTGCTGAAAGTGAAAAAGACTTGAAGTACTTTGTGGTGGAAACCAATCACTATAGATTACACCTCAACGTAAGGAAAACAAAAATCCTCACAACTGGACCAATGAGCAACATCATGATAAATGGAGAAAACATTGAAGTTGTCAGTGATTTCATTTTTACTTGGATTAATAATCAACACGCATGAAGTAGCAGTCAAGAAATCACATGTAATATTGCACTGGCAAACTGCTGCAAAGAGCTCTTTAAAGTGTTAAGGAGCAAAGGTGTCATTTTGAAGACGAAGGTACGTCTGACCCAAGCCATGGTATTTTCAATTGCCTCATATGCATGTGACAGCTTCACAATGAATAAAGAAGACCAAAGAAGAGTTAATGCCTTTGAATTGCTGTGTTGACAGAGAATACTGAAAAAAATCCTGGATTGTCAGAAGAATGAACAAATCTGTGCTGGAAGAAGTGCAGCTGAAATGCTCTTTGAAAGTGATAATTGCCAGACTTTGTCTCACCTATTTTGGTCATGTTGTCAGAAGGGACCATTCCCTGGAGAAGGATAATGTGCTTGATAAAGTAGAGGGTCAGCGAAAAAGGGGAAGACCCTCAATGAGAAGGATTGACACAGTGGCTGCAATGATTGCCTCAAACATGGCATTGATTGTGAAGATGTCATTGGACTGGGCAGTGTTTCATTCTGTTGTGCATGGGGTCGCTGTGAGTTAAAACAAACTCCATAGCAAATAACAACAGCAAGAGTGCTATTATCCATACATTACTCAAAACTTTTACACTAAAAAAGAACTCAGTTGTATCCACCAAGTGCCTGTTCTCCCTTATTATGTTACTCATCTCTTTAACTTATAAACAGTTTGCACACCTGCATAGAGGAGACAGGTATACCCTATGTTGATCCAGTAATTATAAAACTTTTCTCAGTAAACTCTCTCTGTTTCTCCAGCTTGGCATTTTCACTCTTTCTCAGCTCTCCAATTTCTGATTTCTCTTCCACTCATTCTCATGTCTGGCTCTTTCTCCAGTTTAACATCTCCACAAACTCTTGGCCGTAACAGTCCAACCTCCACCCACTCACCCCCTACCCCTGGCTGTCCCTTTATCTCTTAGCTCATATGTCAGTTTCATTTCAGAGGAGACTTCACTGACTTCTCTTTCCCAATAATTCATGTTTGCTCTCCAATCATTCTCTCTTACAATCCCTAGTATTCTGTTGTTGTCAGCTGCCACTGAATCAGCCCTGCACTGATGGCAATCCCATGCATAACAGGATCAGAACATTGTGGTCTGTAAGAGTTTTATTGGCTGATTTTTAGGAAGTAGACCCCCAGGCCTATTCTGTATTAGTCTGGAACACTCTGCCGAGACCTACTCACAATAAAAGCAACTTGGAAACCTCCAATGACAGAGGAGTGGTGGCTGTGCAGAGATGCATTAGGCTGGAGTCAAACCCGGGTCTCCTCCATGGAAGGCAAGAATTCTACTACTCCACCACCATTTTCCTTCTGTATTCTCCTGTTGATATGAGTTGTCATCGAATGGATTCTGACTCATGGAGACCTCATGTTTCAGAGTAGAACTGTTCTCCATGGGTTTTCAAAGCTATAACCTTTCAGAAGCAGATTGCCAGGCCTGTCTTCTGAAGTACATCTGGGTAGGTTTAAACTATCAGCCTTTGGTCTAGTAGTGAAGCACATAACCACTTGTGACCACCAGGGACCCCACATACTCCTAAAAAGTAAAAGAAAAGTAAACCCACTGCCATTGGGTCAATTTTGACTCATAGAAACTCTTTAGAATGAAGTAGAACTGCCTCACAGGGTTATATGCTCCTAATGTCCTGCATATAAATCTTCCTGGAACTTACAGCAATTTGCAATTATGTATTTATTTGTGTGATTACTTTTTTGATTTTATTGTCTTAGGCTGGATTTCAAGCTCTCTCAGTCCTTTTTCTTCCCAGTATATTCCCCAGAAAATACCATACGGCCGAGTATAAATATTTCTTACATGGATGGCTGGATTGTTGTTGTTGTTGTGTGCCGTCGAGTCGGCCCCAACTCATAGCGACCCCTCCTTGGGTTTCCGAGGCAGTATCACTATGGAAGTGGGATTGCCCAACCTTCCTTCCGAGGAGTGGCTGGTGGGTTTGAACCGCCAGCCTTCTGGTTAGCAGTCAAGTGCTTTAGCCACTATGCTACCAGAGCTACTGGATGGCTGGATAGATAATTCAATTTGGTTGATTTCAGGGAGGCATATAGTGTGTGTTTGTTACAGTATATACCAAAAAACAAAAAAACAAACTCATTGCTGTTGAGTCAGATCCAACTCACAGTAACCACTCCTTGGGTTTCTGAGGTAGTTATCACTATGGAAGTAGATTGCCCAACCTTCCTTCCTAGGAGTGGCTGGTGGGTTTGAACTGCCAGCCTTCTGGTTAACAGTCCAATGCCTTAGGCACTCCACCACCAGCAATATTTTTAATTCCTTTGCAATATATTTTTTAATCAGATTGAGAAAAATTGAATATTTATTAACCCCTTGAGTGAGTATAGAATCTTAATTTCCTTCCTCTACTACATGTCACCCTTTTTTAAATAAATAAGTAGTGTCAATGAAAACCTAAACTTTTATATCTCTAGAGCTGTATTCCAAGACAAATTAAGTAACAGCACATCATCCTTTTTTTTTTTTTTTTTTTAAATGTTTCAAAATTAGGGAAGACCAATACATCTAGTATGTGGCATTAAGAAAACAATCCATTTGATTTCATTTGTTCATCCTCATAATCCTTGTAGAGGGCTTCCCTTTTCCCATGTGACAGATAAGTAAACCAGGCCTGGGCTGATAAAGTGAACTGCCAATTCAATTTAACAGAGATTTATTGAACATCTATTCTATGCCAGGTGCTCTGGGAGATAGAAGAGTAATACTTGTGCTGAGCTCTCAAAGTTGAGGTTCAGCAAGAAAAAAAATACACATGGTTGATCAGCAGTCACTTGGCTGCTTACCAGGGGCCCTTCCACCGACACTGGGCCTGAACTGGCAGTGATGAGCAGGCTCATTGAGGAAAGAAAGCTGAAGATTTTAGCCCATGGAAGTAGGTATCAGAAGGGCTAACTTGAGGTACATCTGAACTGTAGGCCTAATAAAGAACCTCCTGAGTGTGACAGAAATGCCTAAAATGCTGAGGCTTTTCCACTTTCTCACTGTCAAAACATTAAAACTAATTGCCCCTAGGCTTCTTGATTATCTGCAACACAGCTGCCACTTGGACCATTTGAAAAATGAACAGGCCTTCCCGAAGGAGGTTTGTTTACAGGAAACTGTGGAATTATTGCTGTGTAGTCACAGGCCTACTTACTGTACTCATTCAGGCCTCACATGTTTTCTGGTCACTGGTAACGTGCTACACAGACTTCTTGTTGTGTTTCCTGCTCTAAGTATAATCACATATTTAGTAAACTTTTTTTTCTCCTTTGAGATAGAAACACAACCGTTTTCAAGGTTGGAGCTTCTGTAAATCACTTAAACTCATTTAACTTAATTTCATCATCTGACCCAACTGTAGCTAACAACAGCAGCAACAACTTCAAAGATTGACAGTGAATCAAAACTGAGGATCTGAGTATCTTCTGTAATTGAATTGATAGCCTAGTTGGAAAGACAAAGTATAAACAAATGCATAACTATATAAGATGCAAGGTGATGAAAGAACTGTGAAGAAAAATGAAGCCGGGGCTGGAGAGAATGTAGATGGGGTTCTAAATAAGGGTGAATAGACGGTTACCTCAAGGGGCTCTGGTGATGTGGTGGATAAGGCATCTATCTGGCTGCTAACCCCAAGGTCAATGGTTCAAGCCTACCAGCTGTTCCATGGAAAGAAGATGGGGCAATCAACTTCCGTAAAGATTTACAGCCTCAGAAACCCAATGGGGATAGCTATGAGTTGGAATCCACTCAAAGACGGTGAGTTCAGAGTTTTTGAGAAGGTTACCCCAAGACAATGACATGTCAACAGATGCTTGAATGTATGTGAGTTTGGGAGCGAAATGTTCAATGTGAATTGAATAGGAAAATAGTACATGTGAAGGCTTCAAGGGTAAGAGTGTGTTGCAAGAACAAGAAGTGGTTGGTGTGACAGGAATGAGCAAAGAGAAGTTAATAAGTTAGTATTCGGGGAGCTCTGGTGGCGTAGTGCCTAAGGCATTGGACTGCTAACCAGAAGACTGGTGATTCAAACCCACCAGCCACTCCTTGGAAGGAAGGCTGGGCAATCTACTTCTGAAATGATACCACCTTGGAAACACAAGGAGAGGTCACTATGAGTTGGACATGACTCGATGGCAGTGTGCTTGGTTTTTGGTTTTGGTCTGGAGTAGGGGGAGGGGAGTCAAACCACAGGGCCTTACATGCCTTAGCAGGAGTAGGTTTCATTTCAAAGAAAATGAAGAGCCATGAAGGGCTTTTGGCAGTGGTGTGGCCTGTTCTGATTGACGTTATCAAGGGATCACTCTGCTTGTTGAGTAGGAAATGTATTGTAAGGAGGTGGAATGGAGCCAGGAAAAGAAATGAAAGAATAGAGGGAGAGGGAGATGCCACTAATTTTTCAATACATCTGCCAGGGAGCCAGTGCTTTTGTGATAGAACTTAAAGAATTTGGTCTCATTAGTGTCCTCTCCTTCTAACTTGTGACAATCAAGTGGTCCCAGAAAGCTATTTGTAGTCCATTTTGTTACTTTGCATGGGTAGTATGGTGCTAGGTAAAAGGTATTAGGAGGAGGGGCTAGGAAACATCTATCACCTCCTGAGGGTCATTCCTTAGTGAAGGTGGAGAACATCACTCTCTTAGCCTCTTGTCCTGGCTGAGCCCCAGGCTGTGTTCACATCCCATCTCCCCATAAGTCCCCATGTGGCTTTTGCAGGAGAAGAGGATGCTGCTTTTCCATAGTTCTCCATGAACGCTTTATCTTTGTAATGTTTGGAAGTAATTCCTGGAAGAATATGGCACCTGTAAAATGTTCCCAGACACTGTCCATGAGGCACCCACCACTCTTAGGTCATTTTCAAGCTGTAGAATAATCTTCTTCTTCCTCTGTTAGTAACTGGGCTATCTTAGGATTTGATTTCTGTTGGCACAATACTCCCCTATGCCTTAATTTAAAGCTTCTTTCTTTGTAACATGGACATTAGAAATGTGAAATGTCCCAAGGAAAAAGATAAGATACCAAAGCATAGTAATCAAATTATCTGTTTTTTTTTTTTTTTTTTTCACTTGATATGTGTCTTTAGTTCTCTAGTGCTTCTATAACAGAAATACCACAAATGGATGGCTTTCACAACAGAAATTTATTCTCTCACAATTTAGGAGGATAGAAGTCTGAGTTCAGAGTGCTGGCTCTAGGGAGAGATTAGGCTAGATGTCTGAGTTCAGCAAGCCAGCTCTAAGGGCTGGGTGGAAGCCTCTTGAAATTGGGCTTCAGCTCTGCCTCTTGTTCCAGGCCCACTGAAGTTGGAGACATCTCCTGACTCACACAGCTGCTGGCTGCTGAAGCTGACAAATCCAAGATCAGCAGGTAAAATGGCAGATTGTTGGCTTATAGGCTGCACAGGCAACAGTCTCAAGGTTGGCAGGCAGTAAGGAAGGCCACTGTTTCAAGTCAAGAACTGGAGATGATGAATGAGCCAAATGCAGGATCCTTTTTGTATACATACTGGAAGCAGACCACACCCTGAAAGCAACTGTCCTTCAACTTATTAACTGCTTACAGCAGACTCCACAATGTAGGTGATTATACCATATCTAATTTCATCATGAGGAATAATTACATGCAGCTGCCAAGGTACTAAAAATGACAGTCCAGTCAAGTTGACATACAGTCTTAACTAACACTATATGTTAAGCTTTAAAAACATAAAGCAGCGGGTATCATCTATACTATGCTAAGTTATCTTGGATGAACTAATAACATTTCAATTTCAATTACTGGACTTAAGCACTTGGCTTAACCATAGTTAGGTGTGCTCAGTTCAAAGTCATCCAGCGGTTCTGTGGGACAAAGACCTGGCAATATACTCCTGTAAATATTATAGCCTAGAATAACCGATAGGGCAGATCTATTCTGTTAGATGGGTTTGTTATGATTCAAAAGCATCTCCAGGGCACCCAACAAAAAACACCTTATATGATAGGTTCAATTTAATTAACATTGTGTAAGTGGGAAGACTAAGGCTTAGAATTGTGAAGTAACTCATCCAAAATCAGCAGTTGATGCTAGAATCAGAACTTTATCTCTGATTGATTTCACAGGTTCTTGATTTCACAGCCATGCTCTTAACCAGGGAGCAGGGAAGTATTCATTTCATTCATGGACTTGGCTTTATTAACTGTGATCTTGGCAAATCCCTAAACGTCTCTGGTTTTCAGTTTCTTCATTTATAAAATAAGGATATTGGATTTGAGGACCATAAGGCTTCTTCTAGTTTGAAATCCTTTAACTTGATGACCTACATATAAAGTATATTTTAATTGAAATGTTACCATTAAACTTTTTTATCAAATGGAATCCTTTAAAGATTCGTGGAAAATAACCTTTTTGATCTAAAAGAGGCTTATGTGACATTGGAGTTCTCATCTTCATTCCTTTTTCTAAATAATCCTGCCAACTCCTTACTTCTACCTAAACATTTACTCATCCTGGGAAGGTGACTACTTGTGAGGGAAATTTAATAGGAAAAAAAAAAAAATCAGTGCCATGGAGTCAGACCTGACTCATTGCGACCCCTCCATGGGTTTACGAAGCAGTATCACTGTGGAAGTAGATTGCTCAACCTTCCTTCCAAGGAGTGGCTGGTGGGTTTGAACTTCTAGCCTTCTGGTTAGCAGTCAAGTGCCTTAGGCACTATGTCACCAGAGCTCCTTTATCATCAATAATTGATTATAAATTTTTGAATACCAATTATTTATTTTTTAACTTGCTATATATTATCTCCAGTACAGGAATAATTAGAGCCTAACAATGATAAACCACCTTGAAAGTACCTATCTTGAAAGTAATTGCATATCATAGGTATGCATCTAAGAGTAAAATAATCATCCCCTTACCAAAATTTATGTATGAAATAATGAGAAAATGATTTTCTAATCCATAGATTAGCAGAGTTTGATCGTATTTATTATAGTTCAAATATCACTTTAGTGACCTATTTATAAATATCGATATTTATAAATATTGGTGGGATCAGCAAATCAATATTAAGCAAAATAGAATAGACTAGTAATAAAAATGGAGATTTCTGAATCCTGGAGGAAATTCAGCCAATGTGAATAGACTTTTTTTAATTTCAATACTGCTTGATTGTATTCACTTTATTATATGAAATCAACATAAATGGACATAAAAGAACCATGTACATTTGCCAAAAATGATCATTTCCTGGTATCCAGTGTAAAATCATTTAAAATGTTTTTTACTAACTTCTTTTGCAAGATATTGATGATAGCTATAGTGCTTCAATGCATTGGTGCACATACAAATACACAAACATCCAAATTAATGATATTTCTATCTTGACAAAGTAAAAGAAAAAGACAGATAAGCAGCTATTCAACTGAAAGGAATAAAGTTGAAAAGGAAAATAATTGTCATTTTGCTAAAAGCTGCTATATCCAGAAGAAAGAGGGTAGAAACTCAGTAAGTACACAACCATTTGCATCTGTTTCAGTAGACAGATTAAACTGATGTCTTTATATGTTATTACTTCATGCATAGAATCATATTTTTATTTCCTGAATTCCAATGTCTTTTTAAAAAATTTTGATGCAGAAAAATCTTTAGTGAAATCCTAAAATTCCCCAAAACATGTTAAACATCTAAATTTATTTCCTTTTCTTTAGAATAATGAAGTAATAACTTACTTTATAGTTAACTTGACCTTTAATGGTTATTCCTTTGATAGCAAATTAGATTTAAAAAAAAACAGTGTCTGAGTATTTTTAATGATGATCAATCATATGGAAAATTAAGTTCTTTGTATTGGACCTGAAATTACTAGTTATGTGACTTTGCAAAGTCAGAGAACCTTGTTGTTAGTTTTCTTATGCATAAAATGAGCATAATTATTATTGCTGAACTTACATCACAGGATTAATGGATTTGAAATCTCATTATAATGTATACAGAGTTATCTTCTGGAAAGTTAGAATTATTTACTCAGTCAATGTTTATTGAGTGCTTACTATGTGCTAGGCACTGTATTTGCAGTGAACAAGGCAAAAGATATCTCTATGTTTATGGAGTTGATATTTTAATTAGGGAGACAACCAATGAAAAATCAAATAAGATACTGTCAGAGATCAAAAATTATATAATAAATTGAAGTGAGAAATAGCTTGGCAGAGGAAAAGAGGGCTACTTTAGATATCAAAAAAAAAAAAAAAAAACCACTCACTGCCATTGAGTCATTTCCAACTCATAGTGACGCCCATCAGGTTCCCAAGGCTGTAAATCTTTATGGAAGTAGATCTTCCTTCTGGGAAGCAGCTGGGGAGTTTGAACCACCTTTCTGAGGAGTGATGTTTGAACTAAGATGTGAACAACAGCAAGGAGCTAGCACTAGGAGAACCTAAGGAAAGGACATTTACTGGAGGAATTAGCTAAGTATCTGTAAGAAGCAAACAGTATGTAAATGTGGCTGGAGCATGGTGAACTATGGAAAATGGTACAAGATGGTGTAGAATTATAGGCAGAGGTGAGATCATGCTGGAGCCTGTACACCATGCTGTCTTGGAGTACTAAGTAAGCTTTCTGATCTGTTTTAAGGGCTGACCTTATTCTGTACAAGTTCCTTAAAAGCACAGAAGTGATCATCATGTGAGGCAATGGGCTCTCTCACTTTTCTCAAGAGTTATATTCTATTAAGAGTTTCTTTCATAATAGCCATAAAGCTTGTCAGAGACAGAATATATACATGAAAGAAGAATATTCTAAAACAAACACTTGGCATCTTCCTAGACTCCTTCCTCATGTAATTGTTGTTAGGTGTTGTTGAATTGGTTCTGACTCATAGCAATCCCATGGACAACAGAACAAAACACTGCCCAGTGCTGTATCATCTTCACGATCACTGCTAAGTTTGAGCCCATTTTTGTAGCCACTTTGTCAGTTCATTCCCTTGTGGGACTTCCTCCTTTTTGCTTACCTTTGACTTTACCATGTATCATATCCTTCTCTAGGGATTGATCCTTCCTGATAACATATTCAAAGTATGTGGAACAAAGTCACACTGTCCTCACTTCTAAGGAGCATTCTGGCTGTATTTCTAAGTCATATTTGTTAATTCTTCTGGTAGTCCATGTCATATTTGGTTATCTTGACCAGTATTTCTACCTCCTAAATATCTCTTTCACTGGCTTTCTTCCCACTGCCAATATTTTAGTTTAGAACATTGTCGTTTCTCTCCTGGATCAATACAACAGACTCCAAAGTTGCCCCTTGCAAGGTCTGAATGGCCTCTAAAGTGCTTGTTTTTGTAATCAAAACTGATCACATCATTATCTTCCCTTTTTTATCTCCTCCTACCCTACTTCTAGCTACTTAAAAACTTTTTGTGACTTCCCTTCACGAGTGAAAAATCAAATATCTTCTCGTGATACACGAGGCCCTTGATTATTTTTCTTCTTCCCACTTCAGACTCATCACCACTAATCCCCAGATGTTTCATATGGCATTTCATCCTTAAAAAAACATATGCCATTGTCATACTCTTCTGTACTTCTACCCATGTTCTTTCTATTTAGAATGCTTTGTAAATATCCATTCACCCCTCAAAACTCAGATTTTCTCTGTTTCTATCACTTCAGGGATCTAATGTGGCAGTAATCAGAATACTTTTGTTATTTGGTTATATTTTTATTTTCTAAGGTGCTTGAGTGAAAGAAATGATTTTCACTAGACTACTAACCTAAAGGTTGGCAGTTCAAACCCTCCTGACAATGCCATGGAAGGAAAAAAAGCCTGGTCACGTCTGTAAAAATTATAACCACAAAACCCTTTGGAGCAATTCTACCCTGTAACATGTGAATGTGACCTCCATGAATTGGAATCAACTTGATGGCAATGGGTTTGGGGTTTTATTTATTTATTTATCTTGCTAATTAAAACCATGAACCTGTCAAGGTCAGAGACCATGTCCTGTTTATAGCTATAGTACCTGGCACAGTGCTTTCACAAAACAAGCTGTTAGAAAATGATTGGTGAACCTAAAAGTCACTATTTACCCTTGACCATAGATGAGAAGGTAAAGATGAACAAGGAAGCCAAATTAACAGAAACAGAACAACCAGAATGGAAATAACAGTGCTGACATTGTGAAAAATGAATTATCACTGAATATTAGGTATCAACAATCAAGCCCACTGCCATTGAATTGATTTTGACTAATACTGACCCCACTGGATTTCCAAGGCTGTAAATCTTTATGGAAGCAGACTGCCTCATGTTTCTCCCACAGAGCAGCTGGTGGGTTTGAACTGCATACCTAGTTAGCAGCCATTTGTTTTACCCACCAAGTCACCAAGCTCCATGAATAATATGTTGTTGTTGTTGTTATGTGCCATCGAGTCGGCCCCGACTCATAGCAACCCCACCTTGGGTTTCTGAGGCAGTATCACTACAGAAGTAGGATTGCCCAACCTTCCTTCCGAGGTGTGGCTGGTGGGTTTCAACTGCCAGCCTTCTGGTTAGCAGTCAAGTGCTTTAGCTACTATGCTAATAGGAATTATTAAATGAGAACTTAATTTTATATGTAAATTTTCTTCAAAACTCAATATATATATATATATATATATATATATATGTTTGAGAATAGAATACAGTTTAGATCATGCCATAGCGTAGAGAGGGCCAGTGGCTGGAAGGGGGAAGGAGGGCAGGGGACAGTAGGCAGCAGGGAGCAGCAGCAGACAGGGCCAGTGGCCAGAACAGGTAAGGAGAGTGGGGGAGCAGTGGCAGACAGGGCTGGCAGGTACAGGAAGGGAGAAGCCTAGGAAGTGAGTGGAGTGGTTGGAACAGCTAAGGGAGACAAGCTTGTCTGTAGGTTTGTCATACTGTGGTGGCTTGAATGTTGCTGTGAGGCTGGAGGCTGTGCCAGCAGGAGTGCTCATGGTGGACCAGTTTTGGTGGAGCTTCCAGACTCAGACAGACCCAGAAGAAGGAAGAAGCCATCCATTTCTCTAAGAATTGGCCAGTGAAAATCTTATGAATAGGAGTGAAACACTGTCTTGATATATTACTGGAAAATTATATGAGTAGCCCTGAAACGTTGTCAGATACAGTGCTGGAAGATGAGCTCCTCGGGTCAGAAGGCACTCGAAATATGACTGGGAGAGAGCTGCCTCATCAGAGTAGAGTCTACCTTAATGATATGGATAAAGTAGAGCTTCTGGGGCCTCCATTTACTGAAGTGGCATGACTCAATATGAGAAGAAACAGCTGGAAATGTCCATTGGTAATCAGAAGATGGAATGTGCGAAGTATGGAACTAAGAAAATTGGAAGTTATCAAAAATGAAATGGAACACATAAAGATTGATATCCTAGTCATTAGTGAGCTGAAATGGACCAGTTTTGGCCATTTTGAATCAGATAACCATATGATTTACTATGCTGGAAATGACAAATTGAAGAGAAATGATGTGGCATTCATTGTTACAAAGAATATTTCAAGATCTACCCTGAAGTGCAGTGCTGTCAATGATAGAATAATATCCATATGCCTACAAGGAAAGCTGGTTAATACTACTATTATTCAAATTTATGCACCCACCACCAAAGCCAAAGATGAAGAAATTGAAGATTTTTTACCAACTTCTGCAGTCTGAAATTGACCAAACATGCAGTCAAGATGTGCTGATTATTACTGGTGACTGAAATTTAAAAGGCAGAAACAAAGAAGAATCACTGGTAGCTGGAAAATTTGGCCTTGGAAATAGAAATAATGCTGGAGATTGCATGATAGAATTTTGCAAGACCAGCAACTTACTCATTGCAAATACCTTTTTTTACAGCAACACAGATGGTATCTATACATGTGGACCTTGCCAGATGGAGTATACAGGAATCAGATTGACTACATCTGTAGCAAGAGGTGATGGAGAAACACAATTTCTTCAGCCAAAACAAGGCCAGTAGCTGATTGTGGAACTGACCATCAACTTCTCATTTGCAAGTTGAAGTTGAAGACAATTAAAACAAGTCCATGAGAGCCAAAATATGACCTTGATTATATCCCTCCATCTAAAGAATAGATTTGATGCATTGAACATCAGTGACAGAAAACCAGAGGAATTGTGGGATGACATTAAGAATATCATCAACGAAGAAAGCAAAAAGTCATTAAAAAGACGGGAAAGGAAGAAAATACAATATATATCAGAAGAGACTCTGAAACTTGCCCTTGAATGGAGAGTAGCTAAAGCAAAGGGAGGAAATGACAAGATAAAAAAGATAAACAGAAGATTTCAAGGAGCAGCTCAAGAAGACAAAGTCAATTATTATAATGAAATGTGCAAAGACATGGAGTTGGGAAGCCAAAAAAGAAGAATGCACTCAACATTTCTCAAGCTGACAGAACTGAAGAGAAAATTTAAGCCTCGAGTTTCAATATTGAAAGACTCTATGGGCAATATGTTGAATGATGCAGAAAACATCAAAGGAAGATGGAAGGAATACACAGGGTCACTGTACCAAAAATAATTGGTTGATGTTCATCCATTTCAGGAGGTGTCATATGATCAAGAACCAGTGCTATAGAAGGAAGAAGTCAAAGCTGCACAGAGGGAAGTGGCAAAAAACAAAGCTCTGGGAATTAACAGGATACTCATTGAGATGTTTCAACAAACAGATGCTGCACTAGAGGCACTCACTCAGCTATGCCAGGAGATTTGGAAGACAACTATCTGGCCAACTGACTGGGAAAGATCCATATTTGTACCCATTCCAAAGAAAGGTGATCCCATAGAATGTGAACATTATCGAATGGTATCATTAATATCACATGAAGGAAAATATATATTTTTTTTAACTGTGAGTTGGGTGAAAATTTACACAGCAAATTCAGTTCCCGTACAGCAGTTTACATACACTTTGTCTCAAGACATTGACTACAGTTTACCACAATGCAACAGCTCCTCTCCCACTTGCTTCCCACAGTTACCTCTTTCCAGTGTCTTTCCCTCCATGCACTCTTGTCTCCTGAGCTATATCCCTGTGCATACACAGGCCTTCTATTCTCCTATGATTGTTCTCTGCAAGGAGTGTATGTACCTAGTGTAAATGTTTACCCCATATCCCTGTCTTCTGTTTGGCTAGAAGCCACAGGCGTGAGTTCAATTCCAGACCTGAAGGACAGCTAGGGGCCATAGTCT
>NW_006921747.1:2277747-2279510 GCF_000298275.1 Orycteropus afer afer | reverse complement strand
TTGCAAGCTTTTAAGATCCTAGTCACTACTCACCAAAGTAGGAGGTGGAACAATGTTTTGTGTAATGTGTTATGCCAATTGAGCATAATGTCCCCTGTGACTATGGTCCCGAGCCTTGGTTCAACTACTTGCTCCCTCTGGGTAGCTGGCTGTGGCCAAGAAGTGATTACAACCTTGTCCCTTGTCAGCTCTACTATACACCTGGCAATTCTTACAGAACATACAAATATACTTGTACAAATATTGTCTGCCAACCCTGTACATGGTCTTGGGCACACTCCTCCTTGTGTACCTAATAGTTTAATCTGTCCAACTATCTATCCACCTGTATAGCCATGTTTTCCTTCACTGACAATGCAGTACTGTATATGCAAAAGGGTTCATCTTTGTTGTCTGTACCTCGTATGTACCTCTCTGTGTCTTCCTCTTCCTTGATGCCACCATAATGATCACTCACATTTGGTACAGTGCCCTTCATACAAGTCAATACTTGTCTCTACCTATCTAATGGTGTTCCCTCTCCTTCTCTCCTACACCTGGTAACAAATAGAGAAAATTTCCTTCCATATATAAACCTTTCCTTGACTTTTTACAGTAACAGTCTGATACAGTATTTGTCCTTCTGTGTGATAGACTTATTTTACTAAGCATAATTTCCTCCAAGTTCATCCACATTATGTGGTATTTTGCAGATTGTACATTATTCTTTAGGATTGCATAGTATTCCCTTGTGTGTATGTATGAAAGTTTGGTTGTCCATTCTTCAGTTGATGGACACCTACTTTGTTTACATCTTTTGGCTATTGTAAATAGTGCTTGCATGCAAGTAACATCTTACTGAAGATAATTCAACAACGTTACAGTAGTATATTGACAGAGAACTTCCAAAAATACAAGCTGGATTCAGAAGAGGATGTGGAATGAGGGATATCATTGCTGATGTCATATAGATCATAGCTTAAAGCAAGGGATATCAAAAAGATGTTTACTTCTGTTTTATTGACTATGCAAAAACATTCAATTATGTGGATCATAACAAATTATGGATAACACTGAGAAGAATAGGAATTCCAGAATACTTAATTGTGCTCATTAGGAATTTGTACATAGACCAGGAGGCTGATGTTCGAACAGAACAAGGGGACACTGAATGGTTTAAAATCAAGAAAGGAGTGTGTCAGGGTTGTATCCTTTACCATACTTACTGAATCTGTATGCAGAACAAATAATCCAAGAAGCTGGACAATATGAAGAAGAATGTTGCATCAGGATTGTAGAAAGACTCATTAACAACCTACGTTATGCAGATGACACACCTTTGCTCACTGAAAGTGAGTATTACTTGAAACACTGTTGAAGATTGAAGACTACAATCTGCAGTATGCAGTACATTTCAATATAAAGAAAACAAAAATCCTCACAATGGGACCAGTAAGCAACATCATGATAAATGGAGAAAAGATTGAAGTTGTCAAAGACTTCATATTACTTGCTTCTACATTCAACACCAATGGAAGCAGTAGTCAAGATAACAGATGTCATATATCATTGGACAAGTCTGCTGCGACGACGTGTAGCATTGGGAAAGTCAACTGCGAAGGAACTGTTTCAAGTGCTGAGGAGCAAGGATATCTCGTTGAGGACTAAGGTGCGCCTGACACAAGCCATGATATTTCCAATCACCTGGTATGCATGTGAGAGCTGGACAATGAATAAGGAAGACCGAAGAAGAGTTGATGCTTTTGAGTTGTGGTGCTGGCAGA
>NW_006921747.1:2272480-2277462 GCF_000298275.1 Orycteropus afer afer | reverse complement strand
TGTGGGGCTGGCACGGGATCGGGCAGTGTTTCGTTCTGCTGTGCATGGGGTCGCTATGAGTCGGAAACGACTCGACGGCACTTAACAACAACAACAACAAAGAGCAAAGACTTTTCCTTGAAGGTGTGCTTGACACAAGCCATGGTATTTCTGATCATCTCATATGCATGTGAGAGCTGGACAATGTAAAGGGAAGACTGAAGAAAAGCCCATGCTTTTGAGTTGTGGTGTTGGCAAAGAATGCTGAAAGTACCATGGACTGCTAAAAGTACTAACGAATCTGTACTGGAATAAGTGCAGCTGGAATGCTCCTTGGAAATGAGAATGGCCAAACTTCATCTCATCTACTTTGGTCATTTTGTAAAAAGGGACCATTCCCTGGAAAAGGACATCATGCTTGGCAAAGTGAAGGAACAATGAAAAAGGGGAAGACCCTCAATGCTATGGATTGGCACAGTGGGTATAACAATGATCTCAGGTATAGCAAGTATCGTGGGGCTGGCAGAGGACCGGGCAGTGTTTCCTTCTGCTGTACATGAGGTCTCTATGAGTTGGAGACAACTAGATGGCACGTAACAACAACAACAACAAAGTATTTTTGGCTCCAGCACAGTTATTGAATTAAATTTAAAAAGAATGCACTCACCTGTACATTTCTCTTGTTTTCTAACCCATTCACTTTTGTTTATCTCTTAAATGGAGAGTTAGTGATACCTATCTAGTAGCATTATAAAGACTGCCTATATAAAACATAGATAAATTGATAAGCACCATGTGATATTAACATAGTAGTTTATATTCCACTGAATGGTTGGGGTGGCAGTTATGGCAACACTAATAATTAGAAGCTGCAAATAATTGAGAGGTTACTGCCTTTAAATTTTTTAATCAAGCTGGCAAACCAAAACATATGCACAAAAGTTAACTAGCAGCCTACCTAATTTTGAATTAATGAGCTCCAGTATGTTTTGAAAGTTTTGATATACAGCAATTTAGATAAGAAGAAAAAAAGAAATCACAAAATAGTAGGGGAAAAAAAAAACAACAATACTAATCATAATGGCTAACATAGATTGAACTTACATTCTTTGCCAGACCCTGTGCTTAGCATTTTATATGGATTATCTCACTGAAGACTTTAGGTAGTCCTGAGAGTTGAGTATTTTGGTTTCCCTTTTCTACAGACTCTGAGATATAGAAAAGTCCAATAATTTCCCTAATACCACTCTGTAGGATATTAGAGAAGTCAGATTTTGAGTCTATGCTTTTCAACTGCAATGCTCTGACTTGTAACATCTATGCTAGATGTTTTGCTTTTTGCAAAAATAAATAGATAAATAAATAATAATCCTAAAGGAATTTGAGATTTGACATAGGGAATGAGAAAATGTAGGAACTGAAGTTTCCATTAACAAAAATTACAAATTACCATGGAAAGGAAGGGCATTCCACATGAATAGGTGGAAGGTAAATGACTATGGTGATTATAACAGAGGAATTAATATGATTCTGGTATGTCAGTATTAGGGAATCAATTTGGATAGAGCACAGAGGTCATATGCGGCAATGGTGAAAATAAAGATGGACCTAAAATTCATATTCAATCACAGGAGCAGCCTGAAAGGCTTTACCCATGAGTTAAAGAAATAGGCAGTAGGAAGACACAGTAGTAATTTTTGCATGAGCTCAATATTTTGAGAATGACATGTTTGGAAAATCTAACCATCCATCCGGGTATATAGAATTAATGACAAGTGGCACATGAAACTTCTAAAGGAGTTTAGACATAAAATGATGAGGGCTAGATGATAATGTTTAATGACTCTGTTTTCCATCTATAACTTCAACTTTTTTCTGACATTCTGTGGTAACTTCAAGTGTGAGACAGACTGAGAAATGCAATTCAAAGCCTGAAATCTTAGCATTTCTAGACTATTCTGTGTTTAGAAGACAGCACAGTAGAGGATTTATTATATGGAAGGTAAAGGCAGTGGGAATGGCAAGAGCAAGATCTAAACAGCATTTGAAGGACCCAACAAGAGAACTTTATAATTGCTTATGTGCATGGCAGGAAAAATATGTCAAAAAAAGACTTCATGGTTTCTCATCTCAAGTTCCATTATGGCATTAATAATGGTTAAGATTGTGAGAACAAAATACTTCTCAGAGGGAAGGAATATACACAAAAACTTACACCTGAAACATTGACTCTGTGGACATGTCTACTGTCAGAGATTTGAGGGGAATATTTGACACTTCTTCCCTATGTCCATCCCTCCATGCACTCCTGCCTCCTGAGCTGTCTCCCTGTGCAGAAGCAGCCCTTCTTTCTCTGATGATTGTTCTTTCCAAGGAGTGTATCTCCCTGAGGTAAATGTTCAGGTCATATGCCTGTCTTTTGTTTGGCTGGAAAACATGGGTGTGGGTTCAATTCCAGACCTGAAGGCAGCTAGAGGCCATAGTCACAGTGGTTCCACCAGGCTCTATTGGACCAGCAAACCTGGTCCCCCCTGCCTTTTTTTTCTCCAAATGATTTTGAGTTTTGTTCCACATTGGAACAGATAAGATTTGATTTGAAAAGGAAGTATTAAATGAAACAGCAGTGTAAAGGCAGTTGGAGACTATTAAATTTCACTAATACTAATATAATTGGTAATTGGAATATGAAAGTTGGAAACAAAGAATAAGGCTCAGTTGGAAAATATGGCCTTAGTAATAGAAATGACATTAGAGATCACATAATACAATTTTGCTAGAGACCAGCAACGTATTCATTGGAAATACTTGCTTCAACAACATAGATGGCAATTATACACTTGAATTTTGCTAGATGGAATACAGAGGAATCAAATTGATCACATCAGTGGAATGATGAAGAGGCTCGATATCATTAGTTAGAACCAGGCCAGGGACCAAATGCAGGAAAGATCATCAATTCCTCATATGTAATTTCAAAATTAAGCTGAAGAAAATGAAAAGACCATGAGAGGAAATGTATGGCCTTTAGTATGTCCTACTTGAATTTAGAAACCATCTTAAAAATAGATTTGACACACTGAACACTAATAACCAGAGACAAGATTAATTTTGGGAGGATATCATGCATGAAAAGAGCAAAAGGTCATTAAAAAGACAGGAAAGACCAAAATGTATATAAGAAGAGACTATGAAACTTGTTTTTGAACATGGAGAAGCTAAAGAAAATGGAAGAAACAGTGAAAAAAAGATCAGAACAGAAGATTTCAAAGGGTGGCTTGAGAAGACAAAGTAAAGAATTACAATGAAAAGTGCAAAAACCTGGAATTAGAAAACCAAAAGGGAAGAACAAACTTGACATTTCTCAAGCTGAGAGAAATGAAAAATTCAAGCCTCAAGTTCGGTTGTTAATGGATTTTCTGAGCAAAATATTGAATGTGGGAGGAAACATCAAAAGAAGATAGAAGGAATACAGTAATTTTGCCAAAAAGAAATAATTGGTTGACATTCAACCATTTTAGAAAGTAACATATGGTCAAGAACCAATAGTATTGAAGGAAGAACTCCAATCTTCACTGAAGGCACTAGCAAAAAGCAAGACTCCAGGAACTGATGAAATAACCATTGAGATGTTTCAACAAATTGAGGCAACATTGCAAGCACTTACTTAAGTAGGATATGCCAAGAAATTCAGAAGACAACTACCTGGCCAACTGACTGGAACACATCCATATATGTGTCTGTTCCAAAGAAAGGTGTTCAAACAAAATGCAGATATTATCAAACAGTATTAATATCACACATAAGTAAAATTTTGCTGAGGATAATTAAAAAATGGGTGCATTGACAGAACTAAGAGAAATTCAAGCTGGTTTCAGAAGAGAGTGTGGAACATAGGAAATTATTGCTGAACGAGGGATATCATTGCTGATGTCAGATGGATTTTGGCTGAAAGCAGAGAATACCAGAAAGATACCAATCTCTGTTTTACTAACTATGCAAAGGCATTCAACTGTGTGAATCACAAGAAATTATGGATAACATTGCAAAGAGTGACATTTCCAGAACACTTAATTATGCTTATGCAGAACATGTATATAGACAAAAAAGCAGTTGTTCAAACAAAACAAAGGGATACTGAGTGGTTTAAAATCATGAAAGATGTGTGTCAGTGTTGTTACCATATTTATTCAATCTGTAAATTGAGCATATAATACAAGAAGATAGACTATATGAAGAAGAACATGATGTTAGTATTGGTGGAAGATTTATTAACAATTTGTGATATGCATATGAAAATAGAGTTACTTACTGATGAAGATAAAAAATGGCAGTCTTTAGTATGGATTACATCTCAACATAAAGAAAACAAAAATCATTTTAACTGGACCAAAAAAGCACTATCATGATAAATGGGAAAAAGAGTTGAAATTGTCAAGGCTTTCATTTTAATTGGACCCACAATCACTGCCCATGGAAGTAGCATTCAAGAAGTCAGATGTCATATTTCTGGCAAGTCTGCTGCAAAAGACCTCCTTAAAGTGTTAAGAAGCAAAGATGCTGACAAATCAGCAACTAGGTTTTTACCACCAATATATATAGTCTTTTCTCTGTTATGCATACAAAGCCAGTATTGATCAATCATGTCTTTTACTTGCCCTCTTACAAGTTCAAATAGCAATATACTATAGGTATGATTATATAAAAATTAAACTAGAAAAATATATCATTCTGAGAAACTATGACTCAAAAGAAAATGGAACACAAGGATTTTCTGATTTTAGTATATCTTTAGAAATATAGAGTCAGTAGTTGTAAATTAAGAAAAAATGGAAATATACTCTAAATAAATTCATTTTGAAGTCATTGGCTTGGAAAGATATGCTGTTATTAGACTTCTTTAGAAGTTGGATTAATATACGGTTTATCGTACTAATCAATTTGTGGAACGCAAATAAGATTATAATTTAAGGAAACAAGATTACTGTGTCCTCAGTTACTCTGAA
>NW_006921747.1:2267183-2272280 GCF_000298275.1 Orycteropus afer afer | reverse complement strand
GGTTGAAGGGTTTGAACTGCCAGCCTCCTGGTTAGCAGTCAAATGCCTTAGGAAGTATGTACCAGATCTTCATTGGATATTCATCTTTTATTTTGAAATAAGTAGAATAATTCCCTTGACCATCCTAATATGAAAAGAATCACTACCCTATGCCACATTGACTACATTTGGAAAGTTAGTTGAAATCCTTTTAATTCCTCTTGGTTTTAGGTTAGTTTTAGGTTTTAGATTAGTTTTGGTTTTAGGGTAGATAGAGTACAGAGTCCCTGAGTGCTACAGATGGTCAGTGTGCTTGGCTACTAATTGAAAAGTAGGATGTTCCAGTCCACCTGTGTGGAATCTGTGGGTGATCTACTTCTGACAAAATCAGCCATTGAAACCTTTATAAGTTCCACTCTGAAACACATGGGGTTGCTGTGAGTTGGAATCGACTCAATGGCAATTGATTCTGTTTGTGTGTGTGTATGTGTGTGGTTGTGTATGAAATTCAGTTCTTTTTTTTTTAAGTGCTTGTGATGGGCTCAGCACTTGGTAATAACATGACTGAGTCTACTGAATTCATAGAATTGGAATGCCATTATGCATTCTCCTATTTTATCAACTGCAGCCAGGCAAAACTATCTAGTTTTTGCATTTCAATATGTCATATTCAATTCCAAGGGCAAAGTGTATAGACTAATATAGACTTTATTTAAATAGCAATATACTATAGATGTGATGAATGGGAAGAAAAATAGGTTAGGAACATCTCCAAGAAAAACCTTATGCTTTTTTTTTTTTTTTTTTTTTTAAATGTGCCAGGAGATGAAGAATCTTGGAAAGACTTAAAAAAAAAAAAAAAAAAAAAAAAGCAATTTGTATCTATCCCATAGCAAGTTATATTCATTTTGAAATCTCAATTTCTAAAAGATCATAGAAATATGTTCTGGTGCTAGTGTCTTAGCTATTTGTGATTTTTGTTTTTAAAAGTAATGATGTGTTTACTTTTGGGGGGAGTTGGATGGAGTTCTCATGGGAGAATGATGTAGCATCTACTTCTGTAAAGATTTATAGCCTTGGAAACCCAATGGGGTGGTTCTGCTCTGTCCTATATGCTTGGTGTGAGTTGAAATCAACTTGATGGCAGTGAATTTAATAGGGTTCTAAAAGAGTATCCTTCAAGACATAGGAATACCTCATCTACAGTACAACACAAAGGCAACACACTGCTGTCAAGTTGGATCCAACTCATAGCTACCCCTCCTTGGGTTTATGAAGTGGTATCACTATATAAGTAGATTGCCCAACTTTCCTTCCAAGGAGTGGCTGGTGGGTTTGAATCACCAGCCTTCTGGTTAGCAATCAAATGCCTTAGGCACTACACCACCAGAGCTTACTCTGATTTCACAGACCTTTAGAAGTCTGAGGGCTAGTTTTACCCTATGTTTAAGCTCTAAAAGATCATAGAAATATGTTTTGACATATCTCTGAAAAACTGTTGATAAATCATGATTTTTTTTAGTTTCAATATGTTTGCCTTCAAAATAAATATTCTTATTAATTCACTTTCTCTACTTCTTTCTCTTTCTTGTTTGACTTCAGGTTTGGATAATCACATTGTGACAAATTGTCAAGGATAAGGCTTTAAAAAAAGATATGACCACCTCTAAACCAAAAAGTCAAACTCACTGCCGTTGAGTTGGATCCATCTCTTTGGGTTTCCAACACCTTATCTCTATGGAAGTAGATTGCACAGCCTTCCTTCTGAGGAGTGCCTAGTGGGTTTGAACTGCCAGCCTTCTGGTTAGTAGTCAAATGCCTTAGGCAGTATGCCACCAGATCTCCTCTGAGCACCTCTAGCTTTAGTTTCGTCTTTTTCTTTTTAAAACAATGATATATATTAAAGCAGATTTTTGAACACCAGCTCTAAATCAAACAAACAAAAACCAGTGCATTCAAGGTAATCTTTTTCAAATTGTAGGGATGTTTAACATACAATATGCATTAACAATTTGCAAAGTGGCTTTCAGAGTGCTAGCTCTGACTGTCTTATTGAGCTAGAGGAACTTCAAAAAGAAGCTTCAGGAAACATGGGAAGAGCAAATAGAGATAGCTAATTGGTTATGCAATTCTCCAGAGGGTATGCTAGAAACAAACAAACAAACAAACAAACAAAAACCTGTTGCTTGTTGAGTTGCTTCTAACTCATGACGACTCCCTGTATTATAGAGTAATGATCAGTAGGGTTTTCTTGGCTGTAATAGATACAGAAACAGATCAATAGGCCTTTCTTTCTCAATGCCCCTGAGTGGTTTGAAAAGCCAACCATTAGTATGCTATACCAGTTATCTAGGGATTTTTGTTATTCTTGTTTAACTGACTTTATGAGGGTATAATTTATGTAATTTGGAAGGAAGATAAGGCAATCTACTTCCGTAGTGATCCTGACTCCGAAACCCAAGGAGGGGTCACTATGAGTTAAAATTGACTTGACGGCAGTGAGTTTGGTTAATTGATGTCACATACACTGTATCCATTAATGTACACAGTTAGTTTTTGACAAATATGTATACGTACCAACATCATAACAGAACATTTCCATAACTTCAGTAAACCAAACCAAACTCACTACTGTCAGGTCAGATCCTACTCACAGTGACCCCTCCTTGGATTTCCGAGGCAGTATCACTATGGAAGTAGATTGCCTAGTCTTCTTTCAGAGGAGTGGCTGGTAGGTTTGAACTGCCCACCTTCCGGTTAGCAGTCAAATGCTTTAGGCACTACACCACCAATAAATCTCAAATTTCTATGTTGTTGTTGTTGTTATGTGCCGTGGAGCCGTACCCGACACATAGCGACCCCTCCTTGGGTTTCCGAGGCAGTATCACTACGGAAGTAGATTGCCCCATCTTCCTTCTGAGCTCTGGTAGCATAGTGCCTAAGGCACTTGACTGCTAACCAGAAGGCTGGTGGTTCACACCCACTAGCCACTCCTCGGAAGGAAGGTTGGGCGTTCCTACTTCTGTAGTGATACTGCTTTGGAAACCCAAGGAGGGGTCGCTATGAGTCAGGGCCGACTCGATGGCAAATAACAACAACAAATTTCTATAGCATTTCCATAAACCTCAACATAAGCTCTTTTGCAGTCTACTTCCTTCTTCAATCTTAGTCCCAAACAACGAATGATCTGCTTTTTGTCTTCATAGATTAGTTTGTCAGACCATGCTTTAAAAATTCAATATTTGTTCAGTGCATGACACTAACCAGTTTGACAAGACAGAGAGAAAAGCAATGTTCATTTATAATTTGGAATTATTAAAGATGAGGGTCTTTGTGTGAGTTGCATACCCTTTGACTAAATAGAAGGAGGCCCAGTTGCACAGTAGTTAAGTACTTGACTGCTAACCAAAAGTTCAGTGGTTCAAGCCCACTGCCTCTCCATGGGAGAATGATGTGGCAGTCTGCTTCTGTAAAGATTACAGACTTTGAAACCCTCTGGGGCATTTTACTGTGTCCTTTCAGGTTGCTGTGAATAGGAATCCATTCTACAGTTTTTGGGTGTCTAAATAGTAACTAAAGAGAATGCTATTTTCATAATGTTTCAGGGGCATTAGTATGGTTTTATAAGAATTTATAATGAAAGGGGTTGATTGTTAATAATATCAGTTATGTCAAAAGCTTAGGTCTTTGAATGTTGTTGTTGTTATTGTTATGTGCTGTCGAGTCAGACCCGACTGATAGCGACCCCTCCTTGGATTTCCGACGCAGTATCACTGCGGAAGTAGGTTGCCCCATCTTCCTTCCAAGGAGTGGCTGATGGGTTTGAACCACCAGCCTTCTGGTTAGCAGTCAAATGTCTTAGGTATTACGCTACCAGAGCTCCTAGTCTTTGAATATACTTTCAATATAGGAATAAATTAATATAAAAACAGTTACAACAAACCCTTTTACAGATTACAGTTATATCTATACATATAAACCTCGGGTTAATTTCTTTTGTCTTTCTGTACTTAAGGAAAATATTATTTATTTATTTATTTATTTATTGTGCTTTAGGTGCGTGCGAGTTTACAGAGCAGAGTTTGTTTTACATTCAACATTTGATGCCCATTTAGTTTCACTCCCCATTTACCATCCCCAACCCTAACCCAGTCTCCTCCCTTCCATACCCAGTAACCACCACTGTCCTGTGCCCCTCATAGTCTCATAGTTACACACTCCTGTGTGTCCAGCATTTCCTCCATGCAAATGTTGCCCCTCTGGTGCCCTGTGGTTGATTGGTCCAAGGGATGCATTTATATAGAGCATGTGGGTGCGTCACCCTGGGTTGAGTGGTCTGTGTGTACATCTTGTTTACTATTGGACGGAGAGCCAGCCCCCGGGAGTGAGTTTTATTCCAGGCCCAAAATGTATCCCAGGGCCATAATATTGGAGGTCTCATCAGATTCCATCCAACCAGTAATTCTGGTCATTATTGTGTTTTGGGGTTTTGTTCCACATTTTTATAATAAATGAATTTCTTAATATAATTTTATCTATATAGATAAATAATGAATGTTACCAATCAGAGCCTTAGTTTCTGTCTTCAGCAGAATGATGGGAACAGCTAATATGTGTAAAATCCTTACCAAGTGTCAGGGATATAGATGCTTAATAAGTGGTAATCATTATTATGACACTTGTGACACAGAGATGAGAGGTCACATCTATTGAATTCATTAATGACTTTCAAGATACATTGTTTGAGTTTTTAGGAGTGTCTGAATATTTCACATAACTAACATTTCCCCAAAGAGTCTAATATTTTCAGAAATGGGTACTTTAATAAGGGCTAAAGCTTACTTGTAGGCTAATAAGTGGCAATCTTTGAGAGTCAAAATAGGAAAAAAAAGGCTGTTGACATATGAAAGGCAATACAGTTTCCTGCTATCATCGTTTCCTTATGTGCTGCCTTTAACACAGCTCTATATATGTACATATGAGTTTTAATCTACTCAGTGGCAGTGAGTTGGGTTTGGTTTTTTGTTATGTGTGCCATAGATATTTTGTGTAGTTTATTATAAATTACAAGTTAACATATTTATATGTTCTTTTACACTATAAATAACATCCAAAAAA
>NW_006921747.1:2264998-2266143 GCF_000298275.1 Orycteropus afer afer | reverse complement strand
GAAGCCACTTCCTTGACCTATGATCTTTAAAGAGTCACTTAGAGATACTATGCCTCAATTTTCACTTCTATCGATATATTTCTAGCTAACAGAAGAAAAAAAGCATTTGGTATTCACTGATTTAAAAAAAAAAGTCTTAGTAGAAATAGAACTACTAAGTATTATTAAAACTGTGTATAGGTATGTATAGCTATACATGCATAAGTGTATATGTATGTAAACATTACAAGCATATTGCAGCAAATACAATGCTCAAAGATGAAATATGTAAAGCTTTTATTCTGAGATAGGGAGTGAGATAAAGATTCTAGCTACTTAAACATTACACTTTACAAATTTCATCTTAGGCAGTACAATAAAGAAATAAAAGGCAATAAAAGAAAGGAAGAAATGAACTTGTCATTGTTCACATATGACATGATGATATACATGAACAGTGAAAATAAATCTATAGACAAACTCACAGTAAGTGGTTTTAGTTAGGTCACTAGACACATAATCAATATATACTTTAGCCACAAGCATTTAGGAAATTAATTTAAAAAAATAGTGTTTATGATAACCACTCATCTGTCCATTTGTTGTACGGTGGTGGCTTATGCATTGCTGTTAGGCTGTAAGCAATGCCACTGGTATTTCAAGTGCCAGCAGGATCACCTATTCTGGAAAGGTTTCAGTGGAACTTCCAGACTAAGGCAGACTGGAAAGAGGGATGGAGCTATCCACTTCTGAAAAAAAATTGGCCACTGAAAATCTTATGAATAGCAGTCAAACACTGTCTGATATATCACAGGAAAACTTTATGAATAGCAGAGAAACACTATCTGATAAAGTGCCAGAAGATGAGCCCCTCAAGTTGGAAGGTACTCAAAATACAACTGGTAAAGGGCTGCCTCCTCAAAGTAGAAGCAAAGTAGAGTCAACATGTTTGGAGTAAAGCTTTCAGAACATTCATTTGCTGAGGTGTCATGACTTAAAATGGAAAGAAATAGCTGAAATCATACATTAATAATCAGAACACGGAATGTATAATGTATAAATCTAGGAAAACTGGAAGTTGTCAAAAATGAAATAGAATGCATAAAGATCAATATGCTAGGCATGTTGTTATTGTTAGGTGCTGTCGAATTGTTTCCGAATCAAAG
>NW_006921747.1:2257412-2262378 GCF_000298275.1 Orycteropus afer afer | reverse complement strand
AGCTCACTAATGCCGAGGATATCAATCTTTATGCATTCCATTTCATTTTTGACAACTTCCAATTTTCCTAGATTCATACTTCATACATTCTGTGTTCTGTTGATTAATAGATGTCTACAGCTATTTCTCCTCAATTTGAGTGGTGCCTCATCAACAAATGGAGGCCTCAAAAGCTTTACCTTATCTGTATGAGTAAGACTGGGTTTACTCTGATGATGCAGCTCTTTCCCAGTCCTATTCTGAGAGCCTTCTAACCTAAGCAGACTATTCATAAAGTTGCATGGTAATGTATCAGACAGTTTCTCTGGTATTCATAAGGTTTTCCCTGGCCAATTCTTTGAAAAGTGGATGGCCTTTTTCTTCTTCCTAGTCTGTCTAAATCTGTAAACTGGGCTGATACCTGTGCACCATGTGCATCCCACTGGTTTGAAATACCAGTGGCTCAGCCTCAAAACTCATATCAGTATGTCACCATGGTAGGACAAACCAAAAGACAAGTTTGTCTCCCTGTTGGAAACCTCTCCTACCACCCTTACCTGGGTCCCTGCAGCTGACTTATCTTCTGTCCCAGTTCCTGGGCCTTTCCCTACCTTTTCTCCTGCTCTCCTGCCTTGCTGCTTTGGGTGTGCCTGGGTTTCCTCTCCTCACCTGGATTCCTGAGGCTGACTCCTCCTCTGTCCCAGTTCCGGGCCTTTGAATCCCCTTTCTCCCAGTATCCTAGGCATGAATGAGTGAAAATGGACTGGTTTTGGCCATTTTGAATCAGATAACCATATGGTCTACTATACCAGGAATGATAAATTGAAGAGGAATGATGTCACATTCATCATCAAAAAGAGAAGTTCAGGATTTATCCTGAAGTATGTTGTTGTCAGTGATAGGATAATACTCATATGCCTATGAAGAACACCAGTTAATACAAATATTATTCAAATTTCCTTAGCACTAAATTCAAAGATGAAAAAATTGAAGACTTTTAAAAACTTGTCCAGTCTGAAACTGACCAAACATGAAATCAGAATGTATTGATAATTACTGATGATTGGAATGAAAACCTGGGAAGAAAGAAGAACCATTGGTAGTTGGAAAATATGGTGTTGGTGATAGAAATGATACTGGAGATCACATGATAGAATTTTGCAAGACCAAGTTAACCATTGCAAATATATTTATACAACAAAATAAACTGCATTTATATACTTGGACGCCACCAGAGGGAATACACAGGAATCAAATTGACTACATTTGTGGAAAGAGGTGATAGAGAAGCTCAATATCATCAATCAAAACACAGCCAGGAGTTGACTGTGAAACAGACCATCATTACTCATATTCCAGTTCAAGTTGAAGGTGAAGAAAAGTAAAACAATTCAATCAGAGTGAAACTGTGACCTTGATCATATAACACCTGTATTTAGAGACCATATGAAGAATAGATTTGACACATTGAACACCAATGACCTTAGAACAGATGACTCGTGGAATGACATCAAGAACATTATATATGAAGAAAGCAAAAGGTCATTAAAAAGAAAGGAGAGGAAGAAAAGACCAAATTGGATGTTAGAAGAGGCTCTGAAACTTACTCTTGAATGGAGAGTAGCTGAAGTGAATGTAAAGAATGATGAAATAAAAGAGCTGAACAGAAGATTTCGAAAGGTGGCTCAAGAAGAAAAAGTATAATATTATAATGAAATGTGCAAAGACCTGAGGTTAGTAAACAAAAACAGAGGAACACAATCAACATTTCTCAAGCTGAAAGAAATGAAAGGAAAATGTGAGCCTCAAATTGCAATATTGAATGATTCTGTGAGGAAAATATAGAACGAGGCAGGAAGCATCAAAAGAAGATGAAAGGTATACACTAATTCACTATATCAAAAAGAATTGGTCAGTGTTCAACCATTTCAGGAGGTAGCATATGACCAAGAACCAATAGAATTGAAGGAAGAAGTCCAAGCTGTACTGAAGGAATTGACAAAATCAAGGCTTCAGGAATTGACACAATGCCTATTGAGATATTTCAACAAATGGATGAAGTGCTGGAAGCACTTATTTGTTTATGCCAATAAATTTGGAAGTTGGCTACCTGGTTATCCATTGGAAGAGATCAATATTTGTGCCTGTTCCAAAGAAAGGTGATCCAATGGAATGTGGAAATTATTGAACAATATCATTAATATCATACATAAGTAAAATTTTACTGAAGATAATTCAAAAAGAGTTGCAGCAGCATATTGACAGGGAATTTCCAGACATTCAAGCTGAATCTAGAAGAGGGCATGGAATGAGGGATATCATTGCTGAAAGCAAAGAATAACAGCAAGATGTTTATCTGTGTTTTATTTGCTATGCAAGGACATTTGACTGTATGAATTATAACAAATTATGGATAATGTTTTGGAGAATGTAAATTCCAGGACAGTTAATTGTGCTCATGAGGAACCTGTACTTAGACCAAGAGGCTGTCATTCAGATAAAACAAGGGGATGCTGCATGGTTAAAATCAGTTATGGTGTGCATCAGAGTTATATATTTTCACCATGCTTATTCAATCAGTATGATGAGCAAATAGTCCAAGAAGCTGGACTATATGAAGAAGAACATGGCATCAGGATTAGAGGAAGAACCATTAACACTGTGCAATATACAGATGACACAACCTTGCTTGCTGAAAGTGAGGGTTACTTGAAGCACTTACTGATGAAGATCAAAGACTACAGTCTTCAGTATGGCTCACACCTCATCATAAAGAAAACAGTAATCCTCACAGGTGGACCAATAAGCAACATCATGATAAATGGAGAAAAAGATTAAAGTTGTCAGGGATTTCCTTTTACTTGAAAATCAACAACAACAATCAACACCCATAGAAGCAGTAGTCAAGATATCAGACATCATATTGCACTGGGCAAATCTGCTTCAAAAGATCTCTTTAAAGTGTGTGTGTGGTAGTTGATGTTGTGTGTCAGCTTGGTTGGGCATGGTTGAGTGGCTGGGCAGCTGGTGATAGTTAATCCCCAACTTATTTGCAGTGATTGGTTTTATACCATGTTCATGAGTGAAAATACTTCTTCTCAAATTGATTTATAGATTTGTCAAAAAAAAAAAGGTTTAGGTAACCAAAACTAAATCAAAGTCACTGCCATCAAGTGGATTCTGACCATAGTGACCCCCTCTGGGTGTCCAAGGCTGTAAATCTTTTCAGAAGCAGACTGCCTCATCTTTCTTCTATGGAGAAGCTGGTGGGTTCCAACCATAGACCTTTAGGTTAGTAGCCAAATGACTTAACCACTACACCACTGGGACTCCTTAGCTTTAGGTACAGAGAGACTTTATTCAAAGAGATATTGAAATAAAAGGAGGGAGAAGACTATTGCCATAGGGAGAATTTCTAACCATAAAAAATGCAAGTAACTCAAGCGTCAAGCAGAAAATGTCTTTTCTTTTGTGGCTAGAAGTTATTAAGACTAGAAAGGAGTGGTATGTGGGATGGTATAGGCAGCTTCAGGGATCCAGGTAAGAAGAGGGAACTCAAGCAGGCCCAAAGCAGCAGTGAGGGAGAGCAGGAAAAAGGGGATCCAGGTGAAGTCAGTTGCAGGGATCCAGGTGAAGAGAGGAACTCAGGCATGCTCAAAGCAGCAGGGCAGGAGAGCAGGAGAAAGGGGATTAAAAGGCCTAGGAATCTGGACAGAGAAGGAGTCAACCACAGGGACCCAGGTAAGGGTGATAAGAGAGGTTTCCAACAGGGAGGCAAACTTGTCTGTCAGTTTGTCCTACCGTGGTGATGTGTTGATGTGAGTTTTGAGACTGAGCCACTGGTGTTTCTAACCCAGCGGGATACACATGGTGCACAGGTATCAGCCCAGCTTACAGACTGAGACAGACTAGGAAGAAGGAAGAGGCTGTCTATTTCTCAAATAATAGGCCAGGGAAAACCTTATGAATGGCAAAGAAACACTGTCTGATACATTACTGTGCAACTTTATGAATGGTCCGGTTAGGTTAGAAGGCTCTCAAAATACAACTGGGAAAGAGCTGAATCATCTGAGTAAACCCAGCCTTACTCCTATGGATAAGGTAAAGTTTTTGAGACCTCCATTTGCTGATGTGGCACCACTCAAGTTAAAGAGAAAGAGCTGCAGACATCCATTAATCATCGGAACATGGAATGTACGAAGTACGAATCTAGAAAATTGGAAGTTGTCAAAAAGGAAATGGAACACAAAAAGATTGATATCCTCAGCATCAGTGAGCTGAAATGGACTGGTTTTGGCCATTTTGAATCAGACAACCACGTGACCTACTATGCCGGTAATGACAGTTTAAAGAGGAATGGTGTGGCATTCATCATGACAAAGGATGTTTCAAGATCTGTCCTGAAGTACAGTGCTGTCAGTGATAGGATAAGATCCATACACCTACAAGGAAGACCTGTTAATATGACTATTATTTTATGCCCCAACCACCAAAGCCAAAGATCAGGAAATTGAAGAATTTTATCAGCTTCTGCAGTCTGAAATTGACCAAACATGCAATCAGGATGTGTTCATTATCACTGGTGTATGGAATACAAAAGTTGGAAACAAAGAAGAATCACCAGTAGTTGGAAAATTTGGCCTTGTTCACAAAAATAATGCTGGAACTCGCATGGTAGAATTTTGCAAGACCAAAGACTTGTTCATTGCAAACACCTTTTTTCAACAACACAAACGGAGGCTCTACACATGGACTTCACCAGATGGAACACACAGGAATCAGATTTACTACATTTGTGGCAAGAGGCGGTGGAAAAGCTCAATATCTTCAGCCAAAACCAGACCAGGAGCTGATTGTGGAACAGACCATCAACTGCTCATATGCAAATTCAACTTGAAGTTAAAAACAATGAAAACAAGTCCAAGAGAGCCAAAGTGTAATCTTGAATATATCCTTCCTGAATTTAGAGACCATCTAAAGAATAGGT
>NW_006921747.1:2224242-2255011 GCF_000298275.1 Orycteropus afer afer | reverse complement strand
CGGCACATAACAACAACAAACAACAACAAAGGCTAAACAAGCACTGAGATGGGAAAAACCTATCCTTAACTGCCCATGTTTAGCCTTAGGTGCAAGTTAAAATTCAGGATTCTAGGGGTAGGAGAACAGCCTAACTAAATTATAGTCAAGTCAAATTAATAAGCATTTTATCCATATTTGTCAGTAGGTACATATACTTCAGCTAATAATTTATGAAGCAAAGAATGAGAATTTAGAGCTTCTGTGTCTAGCCTTGTCAAAGATAGGCAGGGAGGTTATTGGTGACTCTTATAATATAAGGGAGGATAGTTATTTGCTGTAACCCTTTAACCTGTTTCCTGGAACACAAAATGATTATGTGCTAGGGGTGATTTCTTGACCTTCTCAGGTTTTCCAGGAGCCCTGGGCTCAGGTAAAGTTCAACATTTTCAGATTCAGTGCAGTCTCAGTAAAATTCCCTTAAGATATTTTTCAGGAAATTGTCACACAAATTCCAAAATTTATATGGAAATGTGAAAGGTCAGTAATAGTTGAGCCAATTTTAAAGAACAAAATAGATCTAGGAGACTTATATTACAAGATATAAACACCTATTCTGAAACTATAGAAATTAAGGTAGTAGAGTATTGACACAAAAATTGAATAAATAGGTCAATAGAACAAACTAGAAAAATCCTGAAACAGGATTTATGACTGTGCTAGATTGATTAAATTAACCCAATTCTTCAGTCCTTCCTGGTTTTTCCCCTTTGCAGTGTGACTTCATGATTTCTGTCAACAAAGGTTGAAGTCAATTTCCCTGTTCTTAGATACTGAGTTTGGCCATGTGACTTGATTTGGCCAGTGAGATATTAGCAAACATAGCACATGTAGAAGCTATCACTAACACATTTCCACTTCTGTGTTTTCCCTTGACCATCACTTTGAGGACATGCCCAGGCTAGCTTGTTGGAAGATTGTGGAGCAGAGCTTAGTTATCCCAGTTGTCCCAGCTGAAGTCATCCTATTGTTTTTATGTCCCGTGGAGTCAGACCTGACTCATAGCAACCCCTCCTTGGGTTTCTGAGGCAGTATCACTATGGAAGTAGATTGCCCAAACTTCCTTCTGAGGAGTGGATGGTGGGTTTGAACCGCCAGCCTTCTGGTTAGCAGTCAAGTGCCTTAAGGGACTATGCTACTAGAGCTCATCCTAGAGGTAGAAAATGAGATTGTTTGAAAAAACTTAATCAAATACTAAAGAAAGCCAAACATTAAAGGAATCAAAAGACAATTAACTCTAGGAAAAAGAAAATGTTGAAATGAAACAAAATATGTTTCAAAGTATTAGATTTGGTTTAGCAGTGAACAGTATTTACATATTTATAATAATGATTTTAAAAAACAAATATGAATTTTAAAAAAATGTGAAACTATGTGAAGAAGAGGAAGGGGAGATAGGAGTACAGTTAGGGCTGACAGGGCAGGTGATAATATAAATAAACTGTCATTTTCCATAGTAATATAGTTAAACTCTCATTGTCTAGCAAGAGTTTCTGTTTATGGTGATGGGGAATTTGGCAACCATTATGGATAATGGTTGCACAACATGATTAATGTAACTGTACACTTGAAAAATGTTGAGTTGGCAAATGTGTGTTATATATATTTTTCCAGCAATTAATTTTTTTTTCTTCTTTCTCAGTGGATGATAAATAGCTAAACATAGAAAACCAATAGCTGTAGTATATGTTAATTAGGAACCTGAAAGCAAATACTAGAAGAAACAACAGAAAGGGTTGAAAATGCTGTCTCTGTTGTTAATATTAGGTGCTGTCAAGTCCGTTCCAATTTAGCAACACTATGTACAACAGAACAAAACAAAATCCTTTGCCACCTTCACAATCTTTGCTATGTTTGAACCCATTATTGCACCCATTGTGTCAATCCATCTCATTGAGTGTCTTCTTCTCTGTTATTGACCCTCTGTGATACCAAGCATATTGTGCACTCAGACATTTCCTAATATCGTGTCCAAAGTATGTGAGCTGAAGTCTTGTCATCCTCACTTCTAGGGATCATTCTGGCTGTACTTCCAGGGCAGATTTGTTCATTCTTCTGGTAGTCCATGCAATATTTAATATTCTTCACCAACACCATAATTCAAGTGCATCAATTCCTCTTTTATCTTCCTTATTCATTATCTAGCTTTCATATATATAGATGAGGTGATTAAAAGCACTGTAGCTTGAGTCATGTGCATCTTATTTCTCAGTTATACCTTTGCTTTTGAACACTAAAGAGGTCTTTTACAGTATATTTGACCAGTGCAATATGTCCTTTGATTTCTTGACTGCTGCTTTCATAAGCATTGATTGTGTATCCAAGCAAAATAAAATCCTCAACAACGTCAAGGATCTATCAACTTACCATGTTGTTCCTTTTTAGTCCATTTGTGAGGACTTTTGTTTTCTTCATATTGATCTTCATCAATAAATGCTTCTTTTTGAGCAAGCAAGGTTGTGTTATCTGCGTATTGCAGGTTGTTAAATAAGTCTTCTCCCTCCAACCCTGATGCTGCACTCTTTTCATATAGTCCAGGTTTTGGGATTATTTGCTCAGCATACAGATAGAATAACTGTGATGAAAGGATACAGTCCTCCTGCACAGTGTGTTTGGGATGTGGGAATCTGGGAAAGCATAAAAAAGGACTGCTGTTTTTCACCTCAAGCCTTCATATTGTTTGATTCTTTTTAAAAATGATATATGAAGAGCACTTAGATAATTTTTTAAAAGTTTGAATAAAGAGCTATCCATTTCCCTTCCTTCTGGACCCCTGATACTGTAGCATATCTTCATGCTTTTCTTAATTTCCTCTATCATGCCCTGCCAAAACAACATGACATTTCTTTATTTCTTTCTTTTTTTTAATTGTGATTTGGCTGAAAGTTTACAGAACAAATTCACTTTCCATACAGCAGTTCACAAACTTTGTCTCATGACACTGACTGCAATTTACCACAATGTAACAGCCCGTCATACTTCCTCGCCATAGTTACCTCTTTCCTGTATCCTTCCCTCCATGCACTCTTGCCCTCTAATCTATGTCCCTGTGTGTACTTAGCCCTTCTATTCTCCCATTATTGTTCTCTCCAAGGAGTGTATCTACCTGGTGTAAATGTTCACTTCATATGCCTATCTTTTGTTTGGCTGTAAGGCACAGGTGTGGGTTCCATTCCAAACCTGAAGGGCAGCTAGGGGCCATAGTCTTAGTGGTTCCATCAGGTGCTATCAGACCAGCAAACTTGGTCCTTTTCTTTTCTCTGAATCATTTTGAGTTTTGTTCTACATTGTTCTACTCTATCCAGGATCTCCTACATAGACTGCCCTCCTAGTTGTTGACAATGTTAACCGGGAACCATCCACTTCTGGTCTCATAGTTGTATAGGCTGAGGATTGCATGGTGTACCAGTTGCTTGGACTAATTGTTTCCATGAATATTTGGTTTTCTTTATTCTTTGGTGTGAACAAGGAGAGACCCATCATTGGATTTAGATGGCTGCTTGCAAACTTTTAAGATCCCAGTCACTACTCACAAAAATAGGAGTTGGAACAAAGTTTTATGTAGTATGTTATGCCAATTGAGCTTGATGTCCCCTATGACTATGGTCCTGAGCCCTGGTTCAACTACTTGCTCCTTCAGCATAGCTGGCTCTGGCCAAGAAGTGACTACAACCTTGTCCCTTTTCAGCTCTAGTATATAACTAGAAATTCTTACAGAACATACAAATAAATACACTTGTAGAAACATTGTCTGCCAAGCCTATATACATGGTCTTGGACACACTACCCCCTGCGTAAACATACCTAATAGTTCAGCCTGTCCACCCATCTATCCACCTGTATATCAATGTTTGCCTTCACTGACAACACAGTACTGTATGTGCAAAAGGGTTGTCTGTACCTCTCTTTGTCTTCCTCTTCCTCAATGCCACCATATTGATCACTCACATTTGGTACATTGTCCTTCTCTTCACCCAAATCAATACTTGTCTCTACCTATCTTACAGTGTTCCCTCCCCTCCCCTCCCACCCCTGGTAACCAACGAAGAAAATTTCCTTCCATATACAAACCTTTCTTTGACTTTTTACAATAACGGCCTAATATAATATTTGTCCTTCTGTGTTTGACTTATTTCACTCAGCATAATGTCTTCCAAGTTCATCCATGTTATGTGGTGTCCAAAACACTTCTTAAACTTAACATTTCTTAAACTTCCTAAAATTATAGTGTCTTCTTACTGATGAAAGGCTTTAATTGATTCAATACAAGTAAAAAAAAATAAAATAACTGATTTGTAAGGTCTAATCCCACCCCATTACTCCCTTCATCTCTGCTAGTGTGCTGCAGCCAGGAGTTCATTCATTATTCCTGCAAGCAGAAAATAAAAATTTCTGGGATAAGACCACAGATGACATAGTAAGGATCACCAGCCCAAACAAAGCCAGATACGGATGTCAAACATGTATGATTTGCACAATGCTGCTGCTGCTATAAGGCTGGGATAGGGCCTTGCAATTTATTTAGTATTTATTTTGAAGAGACAGTTATAAAAATAATAAATGCATAATTATAAGTGGATATTAAATGAATATTCCAAGTTAGAAATTATGACAAGTTGTAAGTATTGAGCACTCTATTCAAGGGATGGATATTCCCTAGGGTTATTTAGTTTTCATTTCCTTTGTTTCTTTTGAATTTAATCTTTCTGAAATCTAAAATAATTAAAATGTTTCTTGTTGAAAATACTGTTATAATGGTGATGATCAGACAGTGAAATTACTTACTTTGTTATACTATTATTGTTCCCTCTTTATTTTTTCTCTATTCTCATTCTTCAGCTTTCTATTCCCATTTTTTAAATACTTATACATTGTTTGTCATTTTTGGCTTTGATCAAAAGTGATGGCCTGGCAGTTGTCTGACAAGTACAAATTGACTTGAACTTAAGGAGAATCTAACAGCTAACTCACCCCACAGAAAACTTGCCAAAAACAGTGTGATTCATTTTGACAAATTTCACAGAGGCCTTTCCTGGTGGGACCTCAACAAATGTCACTTCCTTGGTGAACCTTTTTAGGACCCAATAATCTGTGATTTTCATAAACCTCAATAAAATATCTGTATCTATGCTGTGGTTTCGTAACTGTATTCATTAATACTGTGTTCAAGAACTCACTCAGGATTTGGGTTGTTTTTGCTCTGCACCAAACATCTGTGATTAGATAGGAAATAATGAACTATGATAGATACACAAATTTCTAAATTTATCTAATTGGCATCCTGAGAACTACCAGTGCCATTGGAGGTTTTCTTGGGTAAGACATCAGTTTCCAAATTTGTGGAATTACTTCTACTTTTTTCATTCATGTAACAAATACTTTTTGGGTGCCTCCTATGCCAGGGCTCAAATTAGAGAGTTGGTCTTAATCAAAGGGAAACATGGTGGTGGACAGTGAAGGTAAGATATAAATATGAATGGCTTTTAGAATTCAAAGGTATCAGAGTTGTAGCTGTTAGAGAGTTAGTGATTAAAAAATGGAATAGTCATTTTCTTCTCTGTGCTGATATATGCTGTGATACTCTTGTTGCTATGTGTCTTATTGTCCTCGGAAGGCTTATCCTTCAGCCCTACAGGTCAAGAACAGCTTTTTTCCATATATTCCCTAACTGCTTTGGGGCATGTACGGTCATTCTGCTGGTCACATGCTATATTGGGTTAAGAAAGCATCTGTGGCTCTCTGTAAAACTCCCTGTAGTTTTACACTGCTCTTTACCAAGTAGATCATTGTGTTACTCCTGAGCCATACTCTGCCTTTCTTCATACTTACTGCTGGCATTTGGGCTATATCTTAGAATTGGTATGTAGGTACTCTCTGTAGTTTCATCTCTCCAAACCTGAATTAACACATCTACTATCCTTGCAGGGCTCCCCTTTTTTGTAGAAAAAAATTCCATTCATTCTTGCCTCCATTCTAATTTTTCATCCTAGTTGGGAATTATTAATCAATTTGGTACGTGGAGTGGGGAGTTAGCCAGATAACTTTGACCTTTATGCATCAAAAGTTTTCCCAAATCAGTGATCTTTGCTCATTAATTATTTTTTGTTCCCACCTAGGAGAACATACTAAGCATGTGAATCTCAAAAGTCAAGAAATTACTTCTATTTGGTAAAGAGCATAGCAGGCTTGAGAGCCCTGCTTACAAGATAGACCCTTAGCTGCCATTTGGGAACAGGATTTTGGGAGACTTCTTACCATTCCCTAACTGGTAAGAGTGGCTCTCTGTGCTTAAACTGTATAAACAGTATGATTTATGTTGAACACCTGCTTATCTTCTAGAAGTGTGGAATTCTATTATATGTTAAGCAGAGTTTGCCTATGTGACCAGCCCCAATAAAAATCCTGGCTACTGAGTCTCTAATGAGCTTCTCTAGTAGCCAACACTTGACATGCATTGATACAACTTGAAACTGGGGAGTTAAGTACTGTGGAACTCCACTGGGAAAGGATTCTTGGAAGTTTGTGCCTGGTTTCCTCTGGGTTTTACCCATGCACGTTTACCCTTTCCTTCCGTTTATATCCTTCCATTGTAATGAACCATAGTTCTAAACATGATATATATATTGATTTTTCAGGACCAGGTAGTGTTTTGTTCTGTTGTACATAGATAGGGTCAGTATGTGTCAGAACCAACTTCACAGCACCTAGCAAAAACAAACAAAACAAATATACTGAGTCCTATGAATCCTCCTAGTGTATTGTTGAAGGTATATGTGGTCTTGGGCATTCCCAGTTCAATTTATTTTTTCCCTCTGTTTTCTCTTTCTAGAGGCAGAGAGTATACAATGACTTGGTCAGTACTTTAATGAGGTAAAGGGTCAGTGGGTAAAAGGAAATAAGGCTTAATAAGGATTGGTATTTCAAAATTGTTCATCAAATCTAGTTAGTCCTACAGCCAAACTTAATACAGATGAAATAATAGACTAACCAAATTAAATTACCACAATAGAGGGAAAACTGCTTCATACCAGAGCGTTTGAAGATGACTTCATGGAGGAAATAGAATTCTGCTTGGTTAATGGAGAATAGGTGTGATTTCAGTACAAAAATATTTGGTAGAGAATGACTGGGAAAGGCCTTCTGAGTGAAGAACCAAATAGAAAAAAAATCTAACAGGATCTAGGACTTGCATGGAAGCTTCATTTTAGCTACAATGTCCAGAACAGTCTGTAATAGTGGTTAAGAACAGTCTCTGGAGCCATGCTGTCTGTGTTTGAATCCTGGCTCTACCTTACCAGCTGTCTGTCCACAGGATAATTACTTAACCTTTCTGTGATTAACTCATAAATAGAGGCAAAAGTAGTACTTATTTTGTGGGGTTTTATGAGGATTTGGTTCATTATACACAGGAAAGTGCTAAGAACATTGCCTCAGGTATAGAAAACCATATAGGTATATGTAACTGTTAACCACTGCGGTTGATAGAGAAAGAAAAGTAAGCTATGGAAAGGTGTGAAGAGCCTTGAAATGAGATGAAGAGTGAATGAACTGGCTATACAGGGGTATACATGGTAAGTAAAACATTCATCATGATCCCACCTCCATTGCTGCTGAGTTGATTATGACTCATAGTGTCACTGTAGGACAGAGTAGAATGTCCCATAGGATTTCCAAGGCTGTAATGTTTATGGAACCAAACTGCCACATCTTCTACAGAGCAGCTGGTGGTTTTGAACTGCTGACCTTTTGGTTAGCAGCCAAGTGCTATAACCACTATACCACCAGGGCTCCTATGCATCATTAGCAAACCAAACCCACTGCCATCAAGTCGATTCAAGCTCATACTGACCCCTGTTGGGTTTCTGAGGTGGTAAATCTTTATGGAAGTAGATTTGCCCAGTCTTCCTTCTGTGGAGTGGCTGGTGGGTTTGAACCACCAAGCGTCAGGTTAGCAGTCAGATTCCTTAGGCACTGCATCAGAGCTGCTTATTCATCATTATGTTGTTGTCATGTGCTGTCGAGTTGGACCCAACTCATAGCGACCCCTCCTTGGGTTTCCAAGGCAGTATCACTACGGAAGTAGATTGCCCCATCTTCCTTCCGAGGAGTGGCTGGTGGGTTTGAATGCTAGCCTTCTGGTTAGCAGTCAAGTGCCTTAGGCACTATGCTACCAGAGCTCCCATTCATCATTATACTGCTCCTTAATTCAAATTTAATTTAAAGCAACAATTCTCAAACACAGTTGTGCCTAAAATGAACTATGAGAGAGAGTACCTCCTTAAATTGTGCACTTAGGTACCTCACTTACCTCACCCTGGTCTGGGCTCTGAGATTCCTATGCAGATGGAAGAAGAAATCATTGATTTGTGGAACATATTTACTGAGGGCCTGGCAGTACTCCAGGTGCTTAAGATACATCAACTAACACAATACACAGAAAAACCTGCCCCTGTCAAGCTTATATGTTAGCAGGAAAGACAGAAAATAATAGACATAATAACTAAGTAAATGATGTTTTAGAAGGTGAAATGTATTATAGAGGGGGGAAAAAAATAAAAAGAAGATCTGAAAAAGGTTTCAGCTCACACTTAGAGATAATTTTTTTAAAGAAGCTTCCGGCTAGTTTTAAGAGATTCCTTGTCCTGTACCAATTCAAAGCCATCACTAGTGGTGACCTTAGGCCTCTTGTACTGTGTAAGGATTTTGAGACCATTTCTTCCCTCAGCAGGAAGTATATTTTATGTTCCATTGGCAGTGTTTGCTGTGGATTCAGCCAGGGAAAAGATATTATTTCTATATATTTTCCTCTTCTAACATAAAAAACCCAAAAGGTTTAGCTCTTTCAAGCACCATCCCTACCAGTTGCCATTGAGTTGATTCCAGCTCATGAGAGGTCCATTGCATCAGAGGAGAACTGTGCTCCATAAGGTTTTCAATGGCTGATGTATGGGCAATAGATCACCAGGACTTTATTCTGAAGCAGTTTTAGGTGGACTTGAAATACCAACCTTCAGGTTAACTACTGAGCACGTTTACCATTTACACCACAGGGAATCCAGTTCTCTCTACCACTGAAGTGGTTACGGAGAATACTTGCAAATGCCACAGATGTTCTGCTTTTTTTGGTAGAAAAAACTCTGGTAGTTTGAAATGATTCTGTGAGAACAAGCTAAAGACAAAATGACTGTAAAAATATCCCTGAAATGAAAGAGCAAGCAGTAATACTAAAAAATTAGGGAAGAGTGATAAATTCCATAATCCCCTTAGGATTTGTCATGCTCAAATGTCATAGAATTTTAGAAGTAGAAGGGGACCTTGGTGATCAGCTACAAAAGCAAATATGAAATGAGAGTTGGGAAATGATGAGTGCAAAGATCACTTAATTAAGAAAATCTCCATTGTACAAAGAGTGATAAAGGAAGAGAGTCTTTATTATTAAAAACAGGGGATCATGGCCAAGAGCTTATCCTCAGAACACTGATGATTAGCTGTTTGAAGACAGAAAGCAGAAGAGACTAAGGGCATGGAAGGACAGGAATAAATCAAGAAAATAAATGGGAGGAGAAAAAAAGAAGAAGAAGAAGAAGAAGATGTAAAGCGCTGGAGCTTTGGAGTTTGTTAGATTCTGTTTTATGCCTTTTGCTAATGCACCAAAGGAGGAGTATGTCTTTGAGTTCAGGGCATCTTAAAGCATCTTATGAAAGCAATTTGTTTGAATACTAAGTAAATGAGCTACAATAAAAGGCCACTGATTCTGTGGTCTAGAGCACTGGGGCAGTGTATCAGAGGATATGATTTTCTCATTCATTCAGCAGTTGTTCACTGGGCAGCAACCAACTTTCCTTTGAAAGATGTTGGCAAAAATAGAGTAGGATCTGCAATCTAGGTAAGCCCATCTATAATTGTTTTCCTTCCTGGTGTTTATGAAAGACCTACATTTGGGATTTTTGCTGCATTCTTTTACCTAGAGTGGAACCAGGCTTAGGCAACATTGGGTGGCCTGACAGGTTCAGTTATTTATCCAATTGGTCATGTGGACCTGGGAAGTTTTGTTATAATCTAAATCTGCTCTGTAAGAGTTACAACCTATGTGTTCATGCTTAGGCTCTGAGACAATGCCATCATCCAGGAACTCATCTAGAAGGATATGTAGTATATAGAAAATGCTCAGTACATTTTAAGTAATTCAAGAGCTGGTGACTCATCTGTCATGTATTTAAGACAGATCCAAAGGAATGATCTGCTTAGAAGAATGTCTACCAAACTATTAAAAGTTGTTAACTTCTTTACAGGGAAGTAGTGTGGTGGGGTGTTGGGTGAAGGAGAGCTTCGATGTTTTTCCCTATGCAATTGATGGATACCTTCTTTGGGTACATAAAAACTTATCCAAATCAATAATATTTGTTCTTATACCTGTCATGTGCCTAGTATTATTACAGGTGCTTGGAATATATCAGTGAATATCATACACAAGGACCCCTGTCACTATAGAGCTTATATTTCAGCAGGAGGGACAAAATAGAATAAATATAATCACTCAGTATATTATGTGTTAGAAGAAGATATGTACCATGAAATAAAGATTAGAACAGGATGAAGGTGGTGGCTTATACTTTGGGATGTCCCATTTTCAAGGAGGATCCAAGCTTGTTCTAGAAGGTTTAGTCTCCTGTACCAACTCAAATTCATCAGGAGTGATTACTGACTACTATATTATTTAAATTATAAAGCCTGTTTATAGAGTTAGCTCCTGAGGAATTTTTTCCCTAAGTAATACCACCTTGAATATATATGATTTTATAATTTTCATGTGTGTATCATACACAAAATAAAGGATCCTTGGTTCTCACAATAATCCTGTAAATTAAATGGGCATGTCAAAAGTGAATTTATTTAATAGAGGGGAGCTAAGTGGTAGGTCCTTGATGTTTTAGAGCAGGTCATGTCCAGGATTGTAACTTAGAATCATCTGATTCTTGGTCTAATTAGAATTATACTTTACAGAATTGATAAAAGGAAAGATCAGCAGACTGATACCACTGTTGGGATCTTGAAGAAATCAAGGTATGATCCCAGTTTCCTGATTCCAGATACTAGATTTGTTTCTATTAACCTACCAATAATAGAGCCCCCATAGGATGCCTTTATCCATTATCAAACTCACAAAAGGTGAATTCATTAATAAAAGTGCCAGTTTATTCAAAATATAAATACATCTTTGCTATTTCCAAAATATAATATAGTCCAGGACATTCTCTTCCTGAGACTCTAAACTATGATTCAACTTATTTTAAGTATGTTGTTGGGTTGAATCTGAACCCCAAGGTCTGTAAGATGTTAATTGAATGTACCTAATAGTTTGTTTTCATGTCTACTTATCTCCTCACTGCTAAGGTTCCTTACCTTCTCCCATGTATTTCCTTGAGTGAATATAAGGGAAACAAAACTTTGGGACATGACTCATAACTCTTTCATTTCAGCACTGCATAGCAAGCAGCATTATATAAGTGCAATGCTCAAGGCAAGAAATCACAGGCAAAGCTCAAGGCGAGAGAGACAGTGCAACTGTCAATCAGGATTGTAGCTCAGTGGGAAGCAGCCAATTGGTCAGGGGGCTCAGTGGGAACCAGCCAATCCCCTTCACAGCTCAGCTGCAGGAGTGCCTGACTGGCAATCAGTAGCTAACAGAGGGGCTTGGGATTCCCTGGTTAAGTTCCATCTGTCTCTCCTTCAGAAAACTGTAAAAATAAACAAAATTATATGCTTTAATGCACTTCCATAATGAATCATGATGATGGAGATAGTTGTCAGATTATATAAACTGTAGAAGGAGACTTTGGAATGATTCAAGGAGAAGACAGCAGTGATCATCTTTCTATTTCATCCTTTCTCGGGGTGTTCCCATTCTATAAGAAAGGAGAATTTGGAGGAAATTGCGAGAGTCCACATTTGATTACTTTAGTATAATTGTTCCCTCTTATAACCTGATTGTGATACATTTGGTCCCTTAGCAGATATCTTGGAGGTAGTTTATAAATGTTTTAGCACTCCCAATCAGAACATTCTAATAATGGGAACACCCCTACCTATAAGGAGCTCTACTGGTTCTATTAGTTTAGTGGTCAACAAGCCTTTTCTGTCAAGGGCCAGATAGTACTTATTTTAGGCTTCATGGCCATGCGGTCTCTGTTGTAACTACTCAGTCAACCTAGTGCTAAAGCAACAATAGACAGTAACTAATGAGCATCATTGTGCTCAAATAAAAGGTGATATATGGACACTGAACTTTGAATTGCCTGTAACCTCCATATGTCATGAAGTGTTAATATCAAATCCTAATCTTCAAGCCGAGTCCTAAAGAAGGACAAATAGACTTTTACATTTTAAGATTTTTCTTCTCTCAAGTCTGTGTTGTCATTATTAGGCTCACCTGCCCTTTTAATACTCTGGTAATTCAGGAACCCATGGCTCCTCTCTTGGTGCCTTGTAGCATGGCTGAGACCAAGTTTGAACAATAAACTGGACTTTAATCACTTCTCCAATTTTCTTTATTTTGTAAAAGCAGGTAATGTAGTTCATGAAGTAAGTTAAATATCTTGAATTTAGTGACTTTCACAGAATACCTACCTCCCACCTTGCCTCTGTGTGGCGGAGAACATGGTTCTGTTGACCACTCAATATGCCCCCACATGTTTAACTGCCTTACATGCCAGACTTGACATAGGACAGCTCAGCTAGAAACTCTGGAGTTCCCTTCAGCACCAACATGAAATCTACTTCCCAAATCTTGTCACAGAATCCTTTTCTTGCTCAGAGACTGATACTAAGAGTGTCCATTCCTTTCAGAAGAAATTCAACTATCCACCCACAGAGATGCTAGACTGAACAACTTAGAATTTCTGTCTTTTGTACTCATTCTGATTAATCAGTGCTGTTTTGGGGAACATAATACTGCATGTTGATAAGTTTTAAGGTCATAAACAGGTTCTGTGCAAATGAGTTCACTAATAGATTTTGATCACTTTTAAACCAGCAGGATGAAGAATGTCAGAAGTCGCGTTTGGGACATCCCAGCAGTGGCCAAAGTTGTTGTTGAGTGCCATTGAATCAACCCCATGTGACATAATAGAATTGATCCCTAGGATTCTCTTGGCTATTATCTTTACAGAAGCAGATCCAGGTCTTTCTCCTGTGAAGCAGCTGGGTGTGTTAGAACCACTAACCTTTCAATTAGCAGCTGAGTGCTTAGCAGGTGCATTGTCAAGGCTCCTAATTTTTAGCAAACTACTTCTATTAGAATATAAGACAGAAAACTGGAGGACTAGAAAAGCCTTCATTTACAAGCCAAGTCATATGTAATAAAGGCCAATCTTTTCCTAAGCATTTTAAGACTTAAAAATTTAAGTAGATTCACTCACTGGAAGTAAACTACTTGGTTATTGAATACCCTCAGTAAAAAGGTGTTTTTAATATGCAGAATGCTTCAATTTTTAGTATTGTTGGGAAATTAAATTATCAGCCATTTTACAATTTAAATGACCTACATTGGACAAAAACACTCAAATGTATTACATTATATTTTAGGAATTTAAACTAATTTACATATATCAGCTATGAATTAACACAATGAGAAAATAAACTATAGAATTTGAGTTCCTTAGTAATGTAATACCTTGAATTGACTAATAAAATAATAGTTTGAATTGATTACTGGCATATTGAAATAATAATGATATGATCTAATATTTTAATATAATAATGTAATACCTTGGAGAAGTTAATCTCCTTTGGAGTTCGGATTCTGTCTTTACAGCTTTTGTGAATGTATGCAAAATTATAAAGCCACATATGGTACAATTTCTTGAATTCAAAAATTGAAATGATAGCAAAAATCTCTTAGAATTGATAGGAGAGGTAAAGTCAGGTAAGCATATAGTACATATTGAGGACTTAGTAAGAGCTTAATAAATGACAGCTATGGAGATGGTGATGATGATGATGATGATGATGACTATAATCAAGTTTTGTGAAAAAAACTAAAGGAAGCCACAGAAATTAAGATAGCACACTCATTATTGCTAAATTATAGTGTTCTTGAGGGAATATTTATTTTTCTAACAACTGGTTTACCCTATTTTCATAGTAATGGTTTTGCCAAAAATCATTAGCAATTTGTTTAATATTTGGTTTTGATCTAGTAACCTTATATAAACCCTGTGCCAAGTTGTTTCACAAAGCCATTATCGTATTCAACAGAGAAGACTATTCATCAGTCTTACAGTATGCTTCCATATGCTTCACATTAATCATTGTTAAGCTGGGTAAACAGAAGTTTGCATTTTATTCTTGATGCCATTAGGGAAATTAGTGTAAATGAGAAATTTCATTCTCAAAAGCCTTACAAATATACTAAAGGCTTTCACATCCAAATGTTAGATGATATCATTTAACATTCTTTTAATCATAAGTCAACATTTGTGTATAGTGTTAGAATATTGTTATGACTTTTTTTTTTTTCTAGAACTGGAAAATGCAGGAATGCACACAGAGAATTAAATCATCCATAATCTTATCTCACCAGCTAGTAATAATCACTGGTAACATGTTGGTGTATATATAGTGTATGTTTGAACATATACTCATACACACATATATACTGGTTATTAACCTGTTGTTTCTTAACTGTAAACCTACTCTACCCTACTTCCTTTGTGATACTGTGGGTGGGATTCTGCAAACCATAATCCCTTTTTGCAGCTGGTTCCCTGGTAGATCATATCAGTTGAGAAACAAGAAGGAAGGTGAGAGGTGCCAGGCTAGCAAAGGGAATTTCTTCTTTCTCTTTGCTCACTATTTTAGCAGTTGCATCTCAACAAGGGCTCTACCCACAATTGCTTTTAGTTTTCAGCTTATTCCTACCCTCCCAGAATAAAACTCGTCACACCTTCCTCTCAGTGATGTGGATTTCAGACTATCTGTGCTTCCCCCATGGTCTATGGGCAGGGACATTAGCCAAGGAAGGTCTTTATGGGCTTCCTTGGAGCTCTTCAGTTTGGATCACTCCAGTGTCTTTTCTAAGAAAGAAGCTGATTCCAGCAGTTACTACTGTGTGATACCTCATTTTTCCTCTTTGCCTTTCCACCCCTCCTATATTGCTTTACCAATTTTCCTATATTAAATCATACCTGTTAAATAATCAGTGTGGTTTCTTTTCCCCCAGAGGATCCTGACCTGTATGCAGACATACATAGAGATTCTTGACTTTTTCATTCATTTTTCCTCCTGTGCTTGAATGGTACCCCAAACTGCCTTTTACAGACAAAATGCACTAGATGCATCAACTGGAAGAATGGACATGTTGGATTATAGTATGAATATGTTGTCTACCAGAAAACCTTGTTAGCATTGCAATCTTTCCACATAAAGATTTATTCAACTTCTTAGTAGCATGTGCATTTTGTCCTTATTTTATAAAAATGAGAGAAAAAGGCACAAAGTTGTTGTCACTAAAGATATAGCTTGTTGGTAATGATTTTCATATAATTTAGAGACCAGAAAAGTTGAAGGAGATGTATATTTCATCTTGAGTGGACATTTGGTCTCGAGTCAATCAACACTTGTATTTTATAACAAAGGAAAAAGAGTAAGTTTAAGTAAGCACAATAATAAATGCTAGAAATAAATGATCAAAGAAATGTCTCAAAGCCTAGATCTAATTAGGAATATAATAAATAATAAGTATTTTAGCTCTCTGGGAATAAAACAAATTTTAGTACAGTTAACTGTGGTTAAAATTACCATTTTTTTTTTTTTTAATTAAAGTGGCATATGGAGTACGGAATGCTTAATAATCTGCCTTAGCACTTAATCTAATCTATTGTGAACATCTTTATAAGCTATTAATCTCTCTCCCAGTAAAGGATTCTTAATAGCCGTTTACTTATTTTAAATAATCTTCCATTGCCAGCTATGTATTTCCTTTCTCATTTTCTGATACAAAGTGAAGACTCAAACCTTGTTGTTGATTCATCTTTGCATACATTCTCAATCATTCACTTAGAAAATTTACCTTAAAAGTTCAACTGGCAGGTCAAAAAGTATAAGCCTGTTTTAGCCTTTTGATGTACATTGCAAGAATTCCCTCCAGGAATGATATCCTATTGACACTTCCACTAGCAATGAATAAGGATACACATTATCTCTCACCAATTAATTTGAAACACCAACATAAAGAATTTGAAATATTTTCCTCACCTAACACTCATAGCACTTTCCCAGTTAATGATTTTTGAAAGAATTCTTCTGTTGAGTTACCGTTCCCACTTATTTAATTTCTATTAATTATTGAGTTATTGAATTGAATCATTTTCTTTCCATTCTTCTGTTTTTGATAAACAGCTTGGCTTTTGTAGCTGTACAAGGGTTGAAAGAGAGCCAAAGAGTAAAAGTGATCAATAAGAAAAAAGAGAGTAGAATATAATTAAAGGGCAAGTAAAAGGATGAAGCATGATATTGTTAATTGGATTTTAAGCCAAGAGCCATGAGAAATTGTGACTTCATTTGTTCTCTTGCTTGTGAATCTTAATTATATGCAATTTTTATTCCTGATTACCTCAGCATGCTGGTTCTAATTTCTCCAAAGTTGCCTTTCTCCTTTGTTCATTCTTAAATTATTACCCTGTTGTTGTTGCTGTTATGTGCCATTGAGTCGATTCCAACTCATGGTGGCCCCATGTGTACAGACTAGAGCTGCTCCATTGGGTTTTCAAGACTGTGACCTTTCAGAAGCAGATAGGTCTGTCTTCCGAAGTGCTTCTGGGTGTTTGAACCATGAACATTTTGGCTGCTAGTCAAAGGCTCAACCATTTGTTCCAGCCACTCAAAATATTCCTAGATAACACCAAACTCCATGCAAATGAAGAAAAGAAGAAAAAGCTATCTTCTTTTCTTACCCCAAACATGGTGGCTCACACTTCCTCTGCCCTCATTTCTCCTCACTCTCTCTATACTCCTTTCCCTTGTCCTCCCTTTGTAAATATAGCAGAAACATTGATATTCTGATAAATACTTTATAAATTGTGAGTCTATAACATCTGTTCTATTCCATTTCCAACTGTGCTTGTCCTTTCATTGATTCTTAGCACACTGTGTATGAGTGGAAAAAAAAAAATGAAGGGAATATAAAACATGATCTTTACTGATAAGGATAAATACAGAGGATAGATTAGTAGGCTAGGAGTTTTGTGAACAGGGCCAAGTAGAAACTTGGCCATGCAGAAACTCTGGGTAGGAGAGTGTGTGTGTGTATGTGAGTGTGTATATTTATGTAAGAAACAAAAGTGATGTTAACTTCTTTCATTTAGTAATGATAATTTAGCAAGTACTGGCAATGTGAGTGAGACACACACAGATTATGAATTTGTTTAATTTTCTCAACACTCTTGGGAAATAGGCACTAAAATGGTCCTTGTATGGCCTAGAACCTAAGGCTTAGTGTGGTTATGTGACTTGTTGACCAAGTGGTTATATTCAGCCTGGCTCCAGCACCCCTAGTTTTTGCCCCCTCACTTTATATCCTCTGAGAAATTACTCTTTGTGGGCTGTGGACCTCTGTGTGAAAGAACTAATCATTTCTTATTGGTTTGTTGAGAACTCAAATAGTACAAAGAATTTTTATTGGGATTTTAATGGATATAACTAGAAAATCTTTCACAATACTATTTGTTTTATTTTAGATGCAACAGAGTCCTCTTCTGTGCTTTATATTTTCAGAGACATAGACTTGAGATAAATTGAGGGTGGTAAGTGTGCTTAGGATGAAGATTTTCTAATCAACTTTTTTTTTTTAATTATTATTTTTTAAAATTGTGATTTGGGTGAAAGTTTACAGAGTGAATTCACTTTCCATACAGCAGTTACATACACTGTGTGTGTCTCATGACATTGACTGCAATTTCCCATAATGCAACAGCTCCTCTCCCACATCCTCCCCATAGTTACCTCTTCCCTATGTCCTTCCCTCTCAATGAGTTTTTTAATGATTATCTACTGGGCACGAAGAAGAGGTGGTACATACATAATAAACCTACTCCTCCAACACACACACATACATGCAGACACCCCTTCCCACCTTAATCAAAGACCTTATGAATCTATACTCTCTTCTTGCTGAGCCTGGACATGACATTGAAGCCTTTCCAATGTGTATCTTTAGAGCACCTTGTCATTTAAGGGGATTGAGAGCTGGAGCTAAAGCTGACTTGAATTCTGTCATCAAGTCTAATCATTTTTACCTAAGAATAGCAAATTAAGGGCAAAAGATGTTCTTGATTTAGTTAATTTGGCTATTGGCTCAAAAGCAGCCTCTGACAGCCTTTAAGAACAGAAAGTATGGCAGTCTTACAGATTTATTAATTAAATTGGCTATAGAAAGGCCTTTTCCTAGTGCCTTTCACTTAATTGTCTTTCAGAAAATAGAATCTATAAGGTAAATTTCTGACTCACCATCCGCAAACCCTATTGTTGGTAATAGTTGTAGAGGTAGCAATAGAAGAAAGAAAGAATGAATACTGAACTTAGAATCTGAGGACTTCTCAGTTCCAAATCTATCACCTTTTGGCTTTCTTTCTTTTGTCAAGTTACCTCTCTGCCTTGATTTCTTTCTTTTTAAACTATCAGTGTTGTATAATAAATAATTTTGAGCATTTTCGGTTTATTCACCTATCAAAAATTTGTAAACTTCATGAAGGTGGGGCTACATTTCAATGTAATCATCTTCCCAGTGCTAGACATATATTTAAAAAAAAAAAAAAAATCACTGCAGTGAAGTCAATTCTGGCTCATAGCTACCCTGGAGGACAGAGTAGGACTGCCACACAGGATTTTCAAGGCTATAATCTTTACAGAAGCAGACTGCCACATCTTTCTCCTGTGGAATGGCTAGTGGATTTGAACCACTGACTTTTAAGTTAGCAGCCTAGCACTTAACCACTTCATTGCTGAAGCTCCTAGATATATATTAGATGCTTTAATTTTTGGTGAATAAATGACTCATTAATTAATGAGTGTTATTGACCCTTCTATCTAACAGATGACATAGTCACAAAAAAAATTGTGTCCATCCTCAATGCTTGATGAACTCCATAGATAATTAGGCCTCAGGTTAAGAAGAATATTGGCTATAAATTTTCCTTAATTTAATGTTCTAGAAATCTAAAGGCACAATTAAAATGGCATGATGGAAAATGACACACAATAAGTACACAATAAACGTTAGAATTATGGTTATTTTAAAAATGGTATGTTGATATTTTGGAAAAACTAGGGAACAGAAAGTATCATCTTTGTGCAAGCTGTAGGCCAGAACATAGTCTTAGTAAACATGTTGACTTGCCTTCTTCACTCCCACTGTGGCAATGAACAAGGCTCCAATCAACATGTAATGCCAAGATGTCTCACACTGACATTAAAGCATAGCCATAGGAGGTTTTGATTGGAAACTCACAGTTTAACAGGGAAACTACAGACTTTTGGTCAAGTTGCCAGTATCATAGGACCATGGTGATTGCAAATGAGACTGGTCTGATAGATAATGCCTTGAGTGTTTTCTAAGGGTAAAATGTGTTATGAAAATCAAATGAATATATCATGCTGCAGTAGGGAAGACGACATGCCCATGATTCCCAAGTTTTTTTTTTTTTTCTTCCCCCCCCCCTTAATCTAATAAGTGCTTTATCACTTTCAGTTTTCTCAGCCTGAGCCAGGGATGTTTGGGAGTTATTATGAGATTTGAAAGAATGCTGAATTTTTGATCTTGTCAGGACTGAGAGTGCTTTATAAATGTCAGAGTTGGTGTGTGGGAATCTAGGACACTGCTCCAGTGTGTGCCTTATGAGATTTGGCTAATGAGGCTACAGGAGAGCAGCCATCTGAGCGACTCCTATAGTGGTCCTGACTTCCACCACAGCTCTTTGGGGCTACTTGGCAGGAGAATTTTATGTTGTTGTTGAATTGCAAGAATATGTCTAGGTTTAAATTATTCTAAGCATTTGCAACCTTGAAAATACTTAGAGTTATCTGGAAGCCTCTTGTTTGAGGGAGGACAACACAAAGAGGTTTCTTTCTTGGCCCTTCCTGCTAGAACGATTGCTTTACACTGTGGCATGGTCCCATGCAGAGTTTCACTCCTCCTAGTTAGTTTCTTTAACAGTATTAATATTATGCTATGACTCCTCATGAGTATGAATACCACTCTTACTACTCTCAGTGCTATGCCTTGCTCATAACCTATTGTTACCGAGTCAATTCCAACTCATAGTGACCCTGAAGGACAAAGTAGAACAGCCTCATAGGGTTTCCAAGGCTATAAATCATGAGGAAGCAGCAGACTGCCTCTTTTTTCTCCCATGAAGTAGCTAGTGAGTTCAAACCACCAACCTTATGATTAGCAGCTGAGTGCTTAACCACAGTGCCATCAAGGGTCTTCATACCCAGCACATAGCATGCTTAAAGTAAATACTTGTTCAGTGAATGAATGGGAGACAATCTGGTTTGCAATTTTGAGATCAGAAATATGACTCTGTTACTCTTATGGCCTGTTATTAAATGAGGTTGAGCTTCATTACGACCTGTGCGTTAATTGAACTGTCGAGTCAGATCCGACTCATAGCAACCCCTCCTTGGGTTTCTGAGATGGTATCACTGCGGAAGTAGATTGCCTAGTCTTCCTTCAGAGGAGTGGCTGGTGGGTTTGAACTGCCAGCCTTCTGGTTAGTAGTCAAATGCCTTAGGCACTAAGCAGCCAGAGCTCCCTGTTTTCTTTTCTTTTTTTTTTTTGCAGTAATTGAAAGAGGTACAGTGCTAATGATGAACATTGTAGTTTGTTTTCAGCACTGAGATTTCTTGACCTCAATAATCAAGTAAACTAAGGCCATGTGGAAACATTCATATTGGAATTGGAAGAGCCCTTTAAAATATCTTCTAAAGCATTCCATTTAGAACAGAGGTTCATGGTTCCAAATAAGGTCACAGTTTCCAGGTTTTGAAGATGTAGATCAACTGGCTGCTTTGTGTAGGTCTCACAAGAGTTTAGATCAAAGTACAATGGAGATTACTCAATTTGTCCATGGATAGTAGAGTGGAATAGCTGAGGTTTTATTTATTTATTTATTTTAAAATACTGTAATTTGAAGCTGATTGGTGTTAATGCAATTGGATGTAAGCAAGGATGCTCTCTGCTATCTTTCTTAATGTCCCAAGTTCAGTCACAGTGTTTCCCAAAGTAAGTTCTATGAAATAGAGGGTATAGAAATTTAAATTCATGTGTTCTATAAAAATTAAGTTCTATAGACATTTGAGAAATACTAGATTTAACAAAGTAAGACATCTCAAAGCTTTAGTGGTCTCAAAGCTTTACATGCTTTTATATCCTCTAAGAGGATATAAAAGCATGCATCATATTACAAAGACTTTAATAGTAAAAACTTTTGTTTATTGAGAGTTTTTCAGAATTAGTGTTTTACAGAATCTTTGTTGATAAACTAAGCTCCATAATTTTAAGGTAGAACCCCACATACTTTTTATTAGCTTATATGTTTTTCTTTGGCTTATTCTTTCCCCCCCTTTTTTTTTTTTTTCAATTGCATTATGTCTGAATCCTTTTTTCATTAAATCGCTACCTATTTGAAAATCAAGCCTAGATTATAAGTGCTTAGAATTTAAATTCTTTGAGATCACTAAGAAAATGGGACCAATAAAATCACTCACTTCTATTGATCATACGAGTGTATAACTACAGAGGAGTAGTTCCTTTGTAATTTGGTATTTGACATTGATAAAGGGAAGTATTAAAAGGATAGGTTTGAGATGTCTGCTTGATTGTGAGGGCTAAGTCTATAAATTCTTAGGATTACAAAGGTCTTTAATGGTTGTAAAACCTAACTTACTTGCTTTTTAATTCACTTTTAAATATGTTTTACATTCCTGATATTATGCTGTATACAAAGGAAATGAAAATGAATAAAACATGATCTATGTTCCCATCTGATTCTTAACTTTCCTTGAGTTTACATATAAAAAAATCATAGAGGTTTCCAGCTGGAAAAGAGCTTTCCATTTTTATGGTTAAAAATGTCTCATTTCAGCCATTAGGAACTTGAAACGCCAAGAAATGAAATAACTTGCCTAATATTACATAATTAATTAGTGATAGCATGGGAAAAAGAACATAAATTATTGAGTTGTAGCTGAATGTGTCATCTAGTAGTGAACATTATAACATAAACATAAATGAGTAATTTAAAAAATTATTTGTTGTGTTTATACAACTAGAAATAGAAATTCCTCAAAATTGTAAAATCATTTTAGAAAGGTTGCAAGATATGATTTTACTAATCTTTGAATACTTATTGCATGTCTACCATATGCCTACCATATGGATCCACAGTCAGTGTCTATGAAATCAGCAGTTAAGAGATCAAATAATGTATTGCACTGGGCAAATCTGCTGCAAAAAGACCTCTTTAAACTCTTAAAGAGCAAAGATATCACTTTGGAGACTGAGGTGCAACCTACCCAAGCCTTGGTATTTTCAATTACCTCATATGCATGTGAAAGCTGGATAATGAAGACAATGAATAAGAAAAACCAAACAATAATTGATCCATTTGAATTATGGTGTTGGCAAAGAATATTGAATATATCACGGATTACCCGAAGAATGAAGAACGTTTTCTTGGAAGAAGTACAGCCAGAATGCTCCTTAGAAGTGAGGATGGTGAGACTTCATCTCTTATACTTTGGTCATGTGATCAGAAGGGACCAAGGGACCATTCCCTAGGGAAAGATATCATGCTTGTTAAGTAGAATAAAACAAAAATCAAACTTACTGCCATCAAGTTGATTCTGACTCAGTCACCCCCACTGTGTTTCCAAGGCAGTAAATCTTTAAAGAAGTAATTGCCAAGTCTTCCTTCTTCCTTCCACAGAGTGGTTGGTGTGTTTGAACTGCCAACCTTCTGGTTAGCAGTCAAATGTCTTAGGTACGCCATCAGAGAGCCTTAGGGGGTTAGTAGAAAAGAGGAGGACCCTCAATGAGATGAATAAATATAGTGGCCACAATGATGGACTCAAGCATTGTGAAAATTGTGAATATGATGTAGAGCTGGACAGTGTTTCATTCTGTTGTATATGGGATTGTTGTGAGTCAGAACTGATGCATTGGCACACAACAACAGCAACTGTATGGTAAGTACTGTCAGTTTTGAAGATAAAGTCCTCATTGAGATTACAGTCTAGAGGATTCCATGTTGATTACATGATGATTACAATTATGGACTTTATTTAAACCCATGAATATGGTTAGGTTAGTGAGAGTCAGGATTCCTTAGTTGGAAGCAATAAAACCTACCAAAATAAAGACTGCATTTGGAATGGAGTAAGTATTAACACAGAAGCAAAGAAATGAAAAGTTACATAACACAATCAGTAGACCAGGCTGTTGAATAATGGCTGAATACTTGAAGAGTAGTAGAAAATAGTGTCGATGATTTTGAATGGAGCTAGATTATTGAGAAAATTAAAAGAAAACTTGGAGGAACAATAGACAAAGAGTTAACCAGGTTCTAGTTTAGCTCTATTACAGATGCTCTATGTGAACATGGAATGGTGTTTATTCACCTCTAGACCTCAGTTTATGAAAAGGAATGTGGCATCAAGATTGGAGGAAGAATCACTGGTAACCTACAATTTGCAGATCACACAACTTTGCTTGCTGAAAGTGAAGAAGAATTGAAACATTTACTGATGAAGATCCAAGCCTTCATTATGGATTATACCTAAACACAAAGAAAACAAAGGCCTCAGAACTAGACCAAAAAGAACATCAGATGCCTATGAAATTGCCAAGGATTTCATTTTACTTGGATTCACAATCAGTGCCCATGGAAACAGCAGGCAAGAAATCAGACATATTGCACTGGGTAAATGTGCTACAAAAGACCTATTTAAAGAGTAAAGATGTCACTTTTAAGACTACTGTGAGCATGAGCCAAGCCATGGTATTTTCAGTTGTCTCAGATGCCTATGAAAGTTTGAGAGTGAAGAAGACCACAGAAGAATCGATGCATTTGAATTGTGGTGTTGATGAAGAATACTGAAGATACCTTGGACTGCCACTATAAGGAACAAGTTTGTGTTTTGGAAGAAGTACAGGCGGAATGTTCCTTAGAACTGAGAATGGCCAGGCTTTGTCTTTGGTACTTTGATCATGTTGTCAGAAGAGACCAGTTCTGGAGAAGGTTATCATGCTGGGTAAAGTAGAGGGTCAGCAAAAAAAGGGAAGACCCTCAATGAGATGGATTGACAGAGTGGCTGCAACAGTGGGCCCCAAGCATTATGAGGATGGCACAGGCCTGAGTGGGTTTTCATTCTCTTGTATGTAGGGTCATTATGAGTGGGACCTGAAATGACAGCACCTAACAACAACAACATACCTCTGTTTTTTCATTTGTTCAAGATGTATGTAATTCAGGTTCTATTGTATAAAATATTAATTTATCATAAAGCCATTAAGAAAGTAAATTCTATACATTTTTTCCAGTGCCTGTGATCTTCCTAACAAACATTCAAGATTCTCTAGATGTCTGTTATACATATCCCTTTGCTGCTGAGTCAATTCTAATTCATAGCAATCCTAGGGGGTGGAGTAGAACTGCCTATAGGGTTTCTTTCCTTTTTTTTTTTTTTTTGCTTTTATTGTGGTGAAAACATACACAACAAGACATTCACCAGCATAACTTCCATATTTACAGCTCAGGGACATTGATGACATTTTTCATGTTGCGCCACCATTATTACTAACCTTTTCCAAAATATTCCACCACCTATTAGCATAAACTCAATTCCACCCAAACCAAAGCTTCTCCTTTCCCCCTCCTTACTCCCACTGATAAACACTAATAATAATTGGGGTGTGTGTGTGTGTGTGTGTGTGTATGTGTGCATTTTTTTTCTCCAACCTATCTAGAAATTTCATTCTCCTCCCCTCCCATCCCTGGTAACTGACAAAAAAGTTTCCTTCTGTGTGTAAACCTTTCCTGGATTTTTTACAATAGAGGATTAATACATTATCTGTCCTTCTGTGATTGACTTATTTCACTCAGCATAATGTTCTCCAAGTTTGACCACATTTTGCAATGTTTTGCAGATTCTACATTATTCTTTCAGGTTGCATAGTGTCCTGGTTACCTAGTGCCACTCTGACAGGAATATACCACAAATGGGATGACCTTAACAAACAGGAGTTTATTCTGTTACAGGTCAGGAGGCTAGAAGTCTGAGTTCCAAGTGCAAGCCTCTAGGGGCTGTGTGAAAGCCCCTCGACCTTGGACTTCAGCTCTGACTCTTACTCCCGGCCCACTGAAGCTAGAGTCATCTCTTCACCCAGGCAGCTACTTGCTGAACATGTATGTGCATATATCTGTTCATGTTCTGGCTCTCACTTCTTTGGGATATATACCTAGTAATGGGAATACTGGGTCAAACAATATTTCTATTTCCATCTTTTTAAGGAATTGCCATACTGCTTTCCACAGTTGTTATATCATTTGACAGTCCTACCAGCAGTGTATGAAAGTCTCAATCTCTCCACATTCTTGCCAACATTTGTTATTTTCTGTCCTGTTGAACTTTGCTATTAATGCTGGGGTGAGATGGTATCACATGGTTGTTTTGATTTGCATCACTCTAATGGCTAGTGATCATGAACATTTCTTCATGTGTTTGTTGGCTGCCTGAATATCTTTGATGAAGTGTCTGTTCATGTCTTCTGGTGATTTTTCAGTTGGATTTTTTGTCTTTGTTGTTGAGGTGTTAGAGTTTTCAATAAATTTTAGAAATAAGTCATTTGTCTGTTAAGTCATTGCCGAATATTTTTTCCCATTCTATAGGTTCTCTTTTCACTCTTTTGAAGAAGTGTTTTGATGCAAATAAGAATTTAATTTTTAGAATATCCCAGTTAACTAGTTTATTTTCTGCTTTTTGTGCATCTTGAGTTATGCTTGAAAGTCTATTTATGCCATAAATTAGGGCCCCTAAGGTTTCCCCTATTTTTTCTTTGATGAACTTTTTAGTTTTAAGTTTCACATTTAAGTCTTTGAACCATCGGCAGTTAGTTATTACGTATGGTGTGAGGTATGGGTCTTACTTAATTTTTCTGCAAATGAGTATCCAGTTTTGCCAGCACCATTTGTGAAAGAGACCATCTTTTCCACATTTAATGGATTTCAGGCCCTTAGTCAGAGATCAGCTGACCAAAGGTGGATGGATCTATTTCTGGGTTCTGAATTCTGTTCCACTGGTCTATGTGTCTGTTGTACCAATACCAGGCTATTTTGACAACTGTGGCTATATAGTAGGTTTTGGTATCTGGGAGTATGAGACATCCTACTTTGTTGTTCCTTGGTAGTTCTTTGCTTATCTGAGGTCTCTTTCCTTTCTGTATAAAATTAGTGATTGGTTTTTCCACATCTTTAAATAATTTTGATGGAATATGGATTGGAATTGCATTCAATGTATAGATTTGTTTGATTATTATTCACATTTTCATAATGTTCCATCTTCCTATCCAAGAGCATGATATGTTCTTCCATTTATGTAGATCTCTTATGGTTTCTTGAGCTATTGTTTTGTAGTTTTTATTGTATAGGTCTTTGGTATTCCTGGTAAGCTTTATTCTCAATTATTTTATGTTTTTGGTAGCTATTATAAATGGTATTCATTTCCTTATTTCCTTTTCAGAGATCTCTTTGCTGGTGTAGAGGAATCCATCTGATTTTTGGATGTTGATCTCGTATCCTGCCACTATGCTAAATCTTTCAATAAATTCCAGTAATTTTCTTGCTGAGTCTTGGGTTTTCTATATACAGGCTCATATCATCTGCAAATAGGGGTAGTTTTACTTCTTCCTTACCAATTTGGATGCCTTTGATTTCCCTTTCTTGCCTTATTGCCCTGGCTAGGACTTCCATTACAGTGTTGAATAGAATTTGAGATAGAGGGCATCCTTGTCTAATTCCTATTCTCAAGAAGAATGGTTTCAGTCTCTCTCCATTGAGGGTAATATTGGCTGTTGGTTTTGCATATATGCTCTTTATTATGTTGAGGAATTTCCCTTCTATTCCTATTTTTTCTGAAAGTTTTTATCATGAATGAATGTTTGATTTTATCAAATGCCTTTTCTCCATCTATTGATATGACCATGTGATTCTTTTCCTTTGTTTTACTCATGCAGTTGATTACATTGATTGTTTTTCTAATGTTGAAGCATTCTTGCATACATGGCATGAATTCAAGTTGGTCATGATGTTGTTGGAGTCTGTTGGCTAGGATTTTATTGAAGATTTTTGCATCTGTATCCACGAGGGATATTGGTCTGTAGTTTTCCTTTGTATTGGTGTCTTTGCCTGGTTTTGGTATCAGGGTTGTTCTTCCTTCATAAAATGAATTTGAGAGCATTTCATCCTTTTCTGTATTCTAGGATAGTGTTAATAGGATTGGTGTCAGCTCTTTACTGCATGATTAGTAGAATTCTCCAGTGAAACCATCTGGGCCAGGACATTTTTGTTGGTGACTTTTCTATGACCTGTTCAGTTTCTTCTTTCATTATGGGTCTGTTCAAGTTTTTTACCAAAGTCTGTGTTAGTTTTTTACCACAGTCTGTGTTAGTCTGTGCATTTCTAGGAATCTGTCCATTTCTTCCAGATTTTCAAATTTCTTAGAATACAGTTCTTCATAGTATCCTGATATTATTCTTTTTATTTGTGTTGGATCTGTGGTGATGACACTCACCCCTTTTATTTCTTATTCTTGTTATTTGCATCTTCTCGTTCCTTTCCTTTGGTAAACTTGCCAGTTTGTCATTTTATTAATCATTCTGAAAAACAATTTCTAATCTTGTTGATATTTTGCTATTGTCTTTCTATTTTCTGTTTCATTTATTTCTATTTGAATATTTATTATTTCTTTTCTTGTGGTAACTGTAGGCTTTTTTTGCTGCTCTTTTTCTAATATTTGGAAATGTTGGGTTAAAGTATTGATTTTGGCTCTTTCTTCTTTTTTGATGTGTACATCTATTGCTATAAATTGGCCTCTGATCACGGCTTTAGCAATGTCCCAAAGATTTTGGTATGTTTTCTTTTCATTCTCGTTTGATTCAAGGAATATTTTAATTTCATTTTTTTTTTTTATTTCTTCCATTACCCAGTCATTTTTGAGAAAGGTGTTATTCAGTTTCAATATGTTTGCTCTTTTTCCATTGGTCTTCCTATTATTGATTTCTAATCTTATAGCACTGTGATCTGACAAGATGCTTAGCAGTATTTTTAAATTTTTGCTTGCTGTGTTGACTAACATATGGTCTATCCTGGAGAATGTGCTGGAAAAGAATGTATATTTTGCTCTTATTGGGTGAAATACTCTAGATGTCTATAAGGTCAAGTTAGTGGATTGTATTGTTCATTCTTCTGCATCTTTGTTGGGTTTCTTTCCAGTTGTTCTATTTTTTATTGAAAGTGGTATATTAAATTCTCCTACTTTTACTGTGAAGTCATCTATTTGTCTTTTCTTAAATTAATGTATTTTGGGGATCTTTCATTGGGTGAATAGATATTTATTATTGTTATGTCTTTTGTTCAATTGATTGTTTGATTATTATATAATGTCCTTTCTTGTCCCTTATGGTGATTTTCACCTTGAAGTCTGTTTTCTCAGATATTAATATTGTAATTCCTGTCCTTTTTTGGTTGCCATTTGTGTAGTATATATCTTTTCCTAACCTTTAACTTTTAGTGTATTTTTGTCTTTGTTTCTAAGATAAGTCTCTTGTAGACAACTTATGGATGAGTTATGTTTTCTTATCCAGTCTGCAACTCTTTTTTTTGAGTGGTGCATTTAATCTATTTACATTCAGTGTAATTATCGACCAGTATGAATTTATTTATGTCATTTGTTATGTATTTATTTCATCGTGTTGCTGATTTCTCTGTTTCATATCATTTTCTGTGCTGAGCTCATTTTTTTTAGTGAATCATGTTATCATCTCCTTCATTGCTATTGTTTTAATATTTGCTAAATATTAGTGTTTGTCTCTTTTTTGTTTGTTTGTTTCGATGCAAAGCTTTGAGATTTTTTCTTTGAGGTTACCCTGTGATTTATTATTTTCTTCCCAAGTTTGAAACAATCTGTTCTATCTTGCAATTCTCTTGACTTCCTCACCATTAAGAAGTTCTGTAACTACATTGTTATTCCCTCTGTTTGGTTTGTAGTTGTCCTCATTTAACAATTGATGTCTCTGGTTCCCTGTTATGATCTTGTAAGCTTATTTACTTGCATATTTCCATAACTGGGTTGGTTTTTGGGTTATGTCATCATGTTTATTTATCATCAGTTGTTTGGGGTTGTTTTTCTGTCCAAAGGACTCCCTTTAGGATCTCTTGTAAGGTTGGTCTGGTTTTAACAAATTTCCTTAATTTCTGCTTATCTGAATATTTGCTAATTTTGCCTTCATATCCGAGGGACAATTATGCTGGGTATATGACTCTCAGTTGGAGATTTTTTTTCTTTCAGGGTATTCTATATATCACCCCATTGCTTTTTCAACTGCATGGTTTCTGCCAAGAAATCAGAGTATAGTCTTATTGATTGCCCTTTATAAGTAACTTTTTATTGTTTCTGTGCTGCTTTCAGGATTCTTTCCTTGCCTTTGGTTTTGGTGAGCTGGATTATGATATGTCTTGGTGATTTTCTCTTCAGGTCTATCCTGTTTGGGGTTTGTTGAACTTCTTAAATGGATATATTCTTGTCTTTCGTCAAATTAGGGAAATTCTCTTCCAGCAAATCTTCAACAATTTTCTCTGTTGTTTTATTTGTCTCTTCCTGTTCTGGAATTCTGATTACATGTAGCCTATTCCTCTTGTTGGTATCCCACATGAATCATACAGTTTCTATATTTTGTTTTGATCTTTTTTTCTGATTGATCACTTAACAAAGTAGTATTGAGGTATTTGTCTTCAGTATCATTCATTCTGTCTTCCATTGATTTGCTTCTACTCCTTTGCCAATTGAATCTATTACCTATTTCTGAAATCTTAGTATTACTTTCTGGATTTTCATTTATTTTTGTATCATTTCTAATTCTTTGTTTATTTTGTCAACTTGTTCTTGTGTTGTTTTCCTAAATTGTTCTAGAGTTTTGCTTGTGTTTTCCTTATTTTGTAAGTGTTTTATTTGATCTTATCAATGGTTCCCTTGATTTTTCTCTCAATCTATTGAAAGTACCCAAATATAATTCTTTTGAATTCCTTATCAGGGAATTCCAATGCTGCTCCTTTGTCAGGAATGTTTTCTGGGTTTTTACATTGTTCCTTTGTTTCTATTACTTCATCTTGCTTTTTTGTCTGGACTGTTATGGTTTGTTGTCTCTGAAACATTATGTTGGTGTTGTATTTATGTTAAATGTCTGAAAGAGAATGAAGGTATGTGACAGATCTCTATTAGCTGTTTGTAAGGAGCAGTTGATGGTGAGTTGAGCTGATATTGGCCTCTGTCTAGTGTTGATCAGTTGGTGCAAAAGCAAGTGGTGGCTCTCACTCAATGGGTGGTGCTGCAAGAGGTGCAGGTATAGTTGGGTTGTGATGGAATGGTTGCTGTCCTCCACTCAGAAAAAAAAAAAAAA
>NW_006921747.1:2215696-2222598 GCF_000298275.1 Orycteropus afer afer | reverse complement strand
CTGGGTTTTAAACACCAGAGGCTCAGCCTCAAAACTCATGTCTACATGTCACCACAGTAGGATAAGCTGACAGACAAGTTTGTCTTGCTCTTGGAGACCTCTCGTATTACCCCGACCTGGGTCCCTGTGGCTGACTGTACCTCTGTCTGGCTTCCTGGCTTTTAATCCCCTTTCTCCTGCTCTTCTGGCCAGCTGCTTTGGGCGTCCCTGAGTTGTCCCTGGGGCTGACTGCTCCTCTGTCCAGGTTCAAGGCTTTTATCCCCTTTCTCCTGCTCTCCAGTCCTGCTACTTTGGACGGGCCTGTGTTTCCTCTCCTCACCTAATCCCTTCAGCTGATTGCTCTTCTCTCTTTCTTCCTGGCATTTAAACTCTTTTCTCCTGCTCTTCCCGCCTGCTACTTTGGGCATCCCTGAGTTGTCTCTCCTCACCTGTAAAAGAATGATAATGAGGAAAAGTGAAAAAATGAAAGCCATCATATCTTAGGAAGGAGGAATGAGAGAAAAGAGCAAGGGTAAAAGAGTAGTAAAGGGAAAATGGAAAAACTGCAAAAGGAAAACAATTTGATGAGAAGAACCAAAAGAAAGAAAGAAAGAAAGAAAAAGGAACCAGGGAAAGTGAAGAGAAAAAGGGGGAGGACAAACAAACAAACAAACAAAAAAGAACCAGGATGGGAAAGAGGGAAGAAAAAAGAAAGGAAAATAAAAAGGATAAAAAGACTAATTTAAAAACAAATAATCAAAAACAAAGCTAGAAGGGGTGGGCCACAATGCCCAGGCTCTGTCAAGGCACAGACCAGAATGGAATTCCTACTGGTCAAGATAGATGGTGGGTGGAGGTTAAGGATGGCCACACCTCTGTTCATCAAGAGTGTGTAGGGTATAAGAGTAATAAGAAAAATATTTCACCTTTCCAGTCATCAGCCTCTGGTGTGGCCATCTGTTCTGTCCTTGCAAAGTGGAGCCCACTCCTTTATATCCAGGTAAGAACATCACATGCATATATTCCAAACGGTCATGCCCAGTGCTTGCAAATATTCAAAATTACTGCGCCCTCAGGACAGCCACTGCAGTCCCACAGGTCTGTTTGTCTCTTTCTCTGTTTTTCTCTGTTTGTCCTTGCCCATGCAATCTTTAGTGAGCAGAGCCAATTCTTAGGTTGCTACCAGGAAATATTAAAAAATGGCTGTGCCCTCAGGACAGCCTGCAGTCTGTACCTCTGTTTGTCTCCTTACTCACTGTTTTCATTCAGGTTCTTTGACTAATTGGTATTTAATCCACTTTTTTATCCTTGTCTTCAAAGCTCAGGTTTCCACTATCATCTTCTGTATTGGTTTCAATTGGTTTCTCATTGCTTTGTTGTAGAGGGTCTGTGTAACTTGTCTGCCTAGTCTGCCATCTTACTGGAATTCCATATAGGGTTTCCAGTGCTGTAATCTTTATGGAAAGGAACTTTGAACCTACCAGCCCACTGCATGGGAGAAAAATGTGGTGGTCTGCTTCTGTAAAGTTTTACATCTTTGGAAACTCTATGGAGCTGTTCTACTCTGTGCTGTAAGTTCCCTGTGAGTTGGAATCAACGGACAATGAGATTTTTTTTTTTAAATTTTTACAGAAGCAGACTGCCATATCTTTCTCCTGTGGAACAATTATTATTTTTGAGGCACTTAACCGCTGCACTACTAGACATCTTTGAGACGTCTGTAGATTAGACTGTCTTTGGAGACTGTACCCTGGATATTCTTTTTTGTAAAGTTACATGGTAGTCACTTCTACCCTAAATTAAGTACACAAACTCTTTTAACAGTTTTGAAGTGTGTCAATGCCTTTTCAATGCAATAAACTCTAATCACTTTGTGTGTGAATGAGGGTGTAACCTCTGAGGGAGAAACAATGGATATTGAGTCGGCCAGGATTCTAGTCCTTGCTCTATCATGGAAGAGCTGTGTGAACATAGACCGATGTAATCACTCCAGATCTCTGTTTGTCCATTGTTCAGGGGAGATGATCTGTTTTTGTGGACTTATTATGAAGCTCATATAAGATAATGTATGAATGAAACTGTTTTGAAACCCTAAAGAGTGCTTTGTCTCTGTAAATGTTTAGGTATATGTGTGTATATGTGTGTACATACATATGATACCTGTATAGTACTTTTGTAAGATGATTTTGATAAATGCCCTATGATTTATCTTTATGGTTGAGTCACCTTAAGGAATGTCATCTCATGATTCACAAACTTACACATGCTATGGGATCCAGATTTTTGGTTCCAATAAAAATTTCTCTGAGAATACAATAATAAAACAATACAAGCACATCTAATATTTGGTGACTAATTACTATCTCTGAGACTTGATAATTTATTTTCAAATCAAGTGTGTCCTATAGGTCAGGGATTATGCTTAGTGCTGTGCATTTGTTTTCCTTAAATAAACTTATTTTACAATAATTTTAGATTTATCAAAAAAATAGTGAAGATATACAGAGAGTGCTCATATATCCCACACCCAGTTTCCCCTTATGTGCTTCTGTGTGTGTATATGTGTGCAATATAATTCTTAGAACAATAATATGATTTTGTAGTTAATGATGCACACTAAATGAAATTTAAGATTTATTTTCATTTTGTTTTCCCTTTAGAATAGATTTTACCTGACAGTATATCTTGAAATCACTTTTATATTTGTCTATAATGAATTTCTTTAATCTTTGCTATGGCTATATAATACTCCAGTGTGTGGATATATTGAAGTATATTCAACCTGTCTTCTGTTAGTTTATTCTCCATATTTTAATGTCACAAATAATACCACCATGGAAAAATTCTCCATAGAGAGTGAAGTATTATGTATTATAATTGATAATGAATAAAAACACTTGTTTCCCTGCAATTTCATCAACATAGTATGTTATCAGAGTTCTAAATATGGCAGCCTGATAGGTAATAAATGTGAAATGAATTATAATATATACAACATGAGTGTGATTAAGTGGCTTTGTGTGATATTTTATAAATTAACTTTTTACCAAGCCAAGTGTTGGACACCTTGAGCCGTAACTAGAGAGTGTGATAATTAGGCATTGTGATCTATAGCTTTGACAATGGGTAATTTTGTTGGTTTCAAGGAAAGCTTTTGATTTGGGTCTCACTTTTTCTTAGTCTATTTGTGTGACATATAGCATATAGATATATATCCAAAGGGAACAAGCCATTTTTAATATTAAATTATATCACATTATTCAAAGGTGACTCCATAAACCCTTGAACAGACTGGTACGTTTTTCTATGCACTCAAACATGTGTTTACAGATGTAAACATTATCAGGATGATTGAATGATAAAACATAAATTGAAATATTTATTGAATCAAAAAAGATGTTTATAATATGTACTTTTATTGGTGAACATATCCCTTGGAGCTTGCCAACTGTGTTTTATTTGAAATGCATTTAGAAAGGATGATTTAGATCAGAGAAGCAGCTGCCTGCAGATAACATTTGGAATTTTTTCCACCATTTTGAGCAAGGCAAAATAAGTTGAATGGGTAAGTTGTGGTTCTTTTTTCTCTTCATCAGAGATCATTGCACCTGCATGTTGAAAGCTTCAAGATGGTTGTGACTCAGTCAGCATAATTATTTTTGAAAAAGCAGCTAATTTTGACAGGGCAAAAAATCAGTAAAAGAGAAAAGTGAGTGTGTGGCTTTTGGTCCCAGCACTGTCCTTTATACCTAAAACAAGTCATTTAACATTTCTTGACCTCAGTTTTTCCCACCTCTAAAATGTCAGGAGTTTGGACTAGATGATTTTCATTATCATTTACAGTATAGTGTAAATATCTGGTTTTGCTTTTAATTTTACTATCAGTCTTTGCTATTTGTATGTAACCCCTGGCACTTCTATGGGGAAAATGTAGGTCTGTATGGAAATTAGCTGATTCTTCCACATTTCAACTTTTTTCTAAAATTATTTGACACCATTTACATGCAGTCTATTGATTATTATGTGCCATGAAGTTTGAAAATTGTGCAGTGAAGAGGTTACCATTTACCCAAAAGGAGCCATAGGTAGATAGGGGGAAAAAAAAAAAAAAAAAAAAAAAACTATTGATCAGCCTGCATTTGCTGTTGTGCTTATCACTATAGCAACTGGTCACCTTGATAAGCTTCTCTTTTCTGAATAGGAAAACCTCAAAGTGAGGTGAAAGGCAGAAGTGTTTTTGGTACCTTTTTATTCATTAAAGCATCATTTTTTGAGAACTTTCTATATTAAACCATATTTTAGATATATAAAAATTATACACAAAAGTCATCATTATGTTGTTGTTGTTATGTGCCGTCGAGTTGGACCCAACTCATAGCAACCCCTCCTTGGGTTTCCGAGGCAGTATCACTATGGAAGTAGATTGCCCCATCTTCCTTCCGAGGAGTCGCTGGTGGGTTTGAACAGCCAGCCTTCTGGTTAGCAGCCAAGTGCCTTAGCCACTATGCTACCAGAGCTCCTAGATAAGCATATGATTTAATTGGAAGAAATAAAAAAAAATGAGTGGGGAAAGTTGCAAACATTAATTCTAAAAATAAAAATGATAATTACTGTGTAATGGAATATTTAGAATAGGTAGAATCAACCCAAGAAAACTTCCATGAGAACAACTTGAGTGTAGGACTTGAATGCACAGATAAAAGCCCCATTTTTCTTTTCTCTCCTCAGGACCTTGACTGTAATGTCACCCAATAGAAAGCATGTGCAATAAACTTCAGGCCTATTCTAGATTTTAGTTATTTTATTGACAAAGTACTCATAATATGGTCATTTTTAAAAAGTTACTCTGATATTCAGATCATTTTCTCTACATCTTTTGACTTATGGGGTTGAATGAGATAGAGCATTTGACCGTGATTCATAGGAATGATTAGAAGTAATTATGGTTCAGGACCTTGGAGAGCTACCACTGGAGGAGGGTGGTGTACTTGTACCTTATCAGCCATCCACAGGACTTGAGGATATATGGTTCCCTTGAAAATGCTGACTGAATTCCTTGAAGGAGAAGTGTGGTCTCTTTTGGCTACCTCTAATTTTGCCAGAAGTTGAATAATTCTCAACCTCTGAATTAGAGGACTCTTTGCAATCTTCTTATTAGTATGTCTGACAACTGTGAACATGTTGTAAAAGGTGCTGTCAAGTCAGTTCTGATACATAAAAACCCTATGTACAACAGAACAAAACACTGCCCAGTCTTGAATTATCCTCACAATCTTTTCTATGCTTCAACTCATCGTTGTAGCCACTGTGTCAATCTAGCTCATTGAGGTTCTTTCCTTTTTTTTTTTGCTAACCTTCTAATTCACCAAGCATGATATTCTGTTCCAGACACTGGTCAGTTCTGACAACATAACTAAATATGAGATACAAAGTCTAGCCATTCTCATTTCTAAGAAGCCTTCCAGCAGTACTTCTACCAAGACAGATCTGTTGGTTCTTCTAGCATTCCATGGCATTTTCAATATTCTTCACCAACACCACAATTCAAAAGTTTCAATTCTCCTGCAGTTTTCCATATTCATTGGCCAGCTTTCACATGTATATACCATGACTTGGGTAAGGCACATTTTACTCTTCAAAGTGACATGTTTTCTCTCTAATACTTTAATGAGTTCTTTTTTTTGCCACAGATTTGCCTAGTGCAATACTTCATATGATTTCTTGACTGCTGTTCCTATAGGCATTGATTGTGGATCCAAGTAAGACGAAATCCCTGACTCCTTACATCTTTTCTCCATTTATTGTGATGTTGCTTATTTTTCCACTTGTAAGGATTTTTATTTTCTTTATGTTGAGGTAATCTATACTGAGGACTGTATCTTTGATCTTCATCAATAAGTACTTCAAGTCCTCTTCACTTTCAGCAAGCAAGGTTGTATCTTCTGCATATTGCAGGTTGTTAATGAGTTTTCCTCCAATCCTGATGGTCACGTTCTTCTTCATATAATCCAGCTTCTTGGATTATTTGCTCAGCACACAGAATGAATAAGTATTGTGAAAGAATACAACCCTGATGCAACCTTTCCTGATTTTAAAATATACAGTATCCTCTTGTTCTATCAGAAAGACTGTCTCATGTTTTATGGGCAGGTTCCTCATGAGCACAATTGAGTGTTCTGGAATTCCAATTCTTTCCAATGTTAACCATAATTTGTTATGATCCACAGTTGAATGCCTTTGCATAGTCATTAAAACACAGGTGAATACCTTTCTTCTATTTTTTGTTTTCAGCCAAGATCTATCTGACATCAGCAATGATATCCCTTATTCCACATCCTCTTCTGAATCCAGCTTGAATTTCTGGTGGTTCCCTGTCAGTATACTGCAACCAGTTTTGAATTATCTCGAGCAAAGTTTTATTTGAAAGTGATATTAATGACATTGTTCAATGATTTCTGCATTCTGTTGCATAACTCTTCTTTAGAATGGGCACAAATATGGATCTTGTCAGTGAGTTGGCCAGGTTGGTGTCTTTCAAACTTCTCAGCATAAATTAGTGGGTGGCTCCAGCACTGTATCCATTAGTTGAAACATCACAATGGATATTCATCAATTCATGGAACCTGGTTTTGGGCAGTTCCTTGAGTGCATCTTGGACATCTTTCTTCAATACCATTGGTTCATATACTATCATCTGAAATGATTACATGATGACTAATTCTTTTTGCTACAGTGACTTTGTATATTCCTTCCATCTTCTTTGGATGCTTCCTGCATTATTCAATACTTTACCCATAGAATCTTTCAGTATTGCAGCTAAAGGCTAGAATTTTTCTTCAGTTCATTCAACTTGAGAAATGCCACACTAATTCTTCCCTCCGGTTTTCTAAATGCAGGTGTTTGCACATTTCATTATAATACTT